>NC_136641.1:23605558-23993712 GCF_949748355.1 Melanostigma gelatinosum | reverse complement strand
TAAAATCATCTCCTGTTGTGCTTGTATACTCGCTAACTCTGCGCTTCATCCCACAAAAACGAGCCCGTCACGAGTGGGAGCCACCTGTGTTTTATGCCAGTCGGTGCTGCAGTAATTGCTCTTCTTTGCCTTTTGGCAGACTCTCGAAGTTTCTGCTCGCTGTGGGCTTTCCAGCCACACTCACCGCTCAAAGAAGCCAGACTTTCCTCCATCTGGCATGAACCTCATGAGTGAATCACCAACACAAGAGATAATGGGCTGAACTACTGAGAAAGATATTTATAAGTGCAGTCGCTTACCTTGGAACTGCATCCTTAATGTCGGTGCATTTGATCTCCGCCATCGTCCTCTGTCGCTAAATATTATCTGATAATCTGCTCTGAATGCGTCTGTGCTTTCCAGCAAATGATACGTGACCACTAAAGTGTGAGACATTGAAACAGAAAGACAATCGCACTTGTTACGTAGACGGAATGTGAAATGTCAGCTCGCTGAGAGCTTTTCTTCATTGATGGAGATTGAGATGAACAGATGCACAGATGAAAAGAAAATTCCATCAGTGTGTGTGTGTGTGTCTGTGTGTGTGTGGTTGTTTTCTGCGAGATGTGTGTAAATCCGGACGGCCCGAGTTGTGACAAAAGGCTGATGAATGTTGTGTAGATTAATGAATTCCTTCGTGTCCCTTCCGTTCACACAGACTCTCAGTATGGCCTTTGTGCTGCTCTGGTCGTTCTATATCTTGGCTCGGGGGGGGGGGGGGGGGGGGTGAAACCGAAAGGAAGCTCTGATTGTGCCAGGAGGTGCGTGAGAAGAGTCGTGCGGAGATCGCTTGTCAGACGAAACGGATCTAACTGCACCAGTCAGTGTGTTGATGTGAAAATACACACTTTTTTATTTTTTTTATGTGGGTGCTTGTGTTTGCATATGCAACTACTTGTTTGTGTATGTATGCAGTATTTTCAGTGTGTTTGTGTGTTTGGACTCTGAATATTGATGAGAGGCCCCTTCCACACCCCCTTTTTCCCATGGCTGCTGGGACTGGGTGGCACTGTAGCGTGGCACTGCCTCTCAGGCAGAGAAAGAGCAGCACTGTGCTTGTGTTCAAGTGCACAAAAAAACCCTTTTTTGCAAGAAAAGAGAGCAGCGTTCCGTGTGTCCCGCTCTCATGGCACTATAAGCACTGCAGCACATTTGGACATGCTTCTATTGAAGATGCTGCTCCCTCTCACACACAGGAAATGAATTCTCTCTGCAGACTTTTCACCGTTTTACAACTCTTATCTCCGCACTCCAGTTTAATTCAGTCCATGAATCGCCCCGTTCACCATAACTGAGCATTTTGCTCAAGCAATTTATGTGCAATTGTGTTTTCCGCAGCGCTTCCGTGACCTTGTCGAGTAAAGCAACCTCTCTCTTTACTGAAACATGAGGGCTGTTGAAGCTCGTATTTATTTAAACGGAGCATGTGTTTGAACTCATGTGGTCACACAACATTGCAGCGGGCCCCTCCCCGCTGAAAAGCCGATCCAATGGCGGGCCGCTCTCCGCCAGGCTTCCATTTGAAGCTTCCAGTAGTACGCTAGTGTTGCCCAGCAACCAGAATCGGCACATTTCTGGGAGGTCCTGTGTGGATGGTAGCAGCAGCAGCAGCTGTAAGAGGGAGACGGAGAGAGCAGGAAGCAGAGGACAAGGGGACGGAGATAGGAGGACGGAGAAAGGAAGTCGTTGGGCTGCAGGAGTGAGAGGAGGAGACCCGGCCTCTCGCCTCGCTAGAAAGTTTGTTCCTGCAGCAGAGGAGGAGACGGAGGCCACCGGTGATCCCCCCCCCCCCGTCGAGTCTGTTCCTGTTAGAGCGGGGGATGAGGGTTCCTCTCCGTGTCTGTGCTCCCACTCATTCCACTACCTGTGCCTTGCCGGAGAGGTGCAGAGCTTCGGCTGCAGCCACGATGTCTCCGAGGATCCTGGACTGACGCACTGTGTTCGGGGACCGGCACAGAGGACAGACTGACTTACTGACCTGGATCGGAGCTAAAAGAGAGGAGAAGCGGCCAAAATAGAGCTTCAATTAGGAAAGTTGGATCCTGAGCTTTAAAACCGGGTCCAGATCGGTCCCTGAAGAGGGTTCCTGAAAGGGCCTGGCTTCCTGGTTTTGGCGATGACTGAGACAGGTCCAGCAGCGATGTGGTCGCTCTGGGCGGGTTAAAACCACTCAGGCTGTCATCCAGGCTGGAGCTCCTGAGGAGGACAGATCCCGACATCCAAGCCAGGGCTTCACTCACTCGCTGGCTGGAGGAAGCGTCAGCGTCCTGCTCTTTGTGGTGCCATGGTGCTCGTTAACGTCGACCCGTCCACCGCTCTTCTGCCCCGTTGATCGTCTCGCCTGAGGATGTGGAAGTTCAAAGCGTTTTGCCTGGACTACTGGCACGTGCTGTGTTTGCACCCACACAACAACTTCTACAAGAGGTACGGTTTAAAAAATGTCCGAAGTCACGTTTGGCTCGGATCGGCCATTGCACTTCTTGTTTTAAACAACTCGTAACTATCACAGAATGCCGTCAGCGTGTTGATGTTGCTGCCTGCGTTGAGTTCTATTTAAAACAGACTCTTGAATTACTTCATCAAAGCTGCTCTGCACGCTGACGTACCGGCTGACTCGGGGAGGCTTCAGAGCGTGAGAGCTGGCTGAACCGTTATCGATTCGTCACAGCGAACCAGGTTACGGCTGTTGTTTTGTTGTTTTGTTGAAGCACTCGGTGAAGTAACTTGCCACTTGGAGTGATCTTGTGACCTCTCACCTACTGCGTTATCTCAGCCCCATTACCGGGTCGAGCTCTGCAGCTCGCATCAAGGGTGGCGATCGGTTTTCTCTTCTCATGAATCTATAATGTCTTTTGGGATTTATTTCAACACATCATGCCAATCATGTCATCAGATTTGATTTAATGCCCTTTGGTGACACTTCACACAGCAGTGAATCAGAGGATGTAACGGCTTGACCATCACGGCTGTCTTTTCTATAAATGGCTGAGAGATTTCTAATTTGCTCACCCCATCCCCCTGCTGAGGTGTTGAGACCTTTTACTGCCTATCACGACCCAGATATCTGATGCTCCACGTCCCATACATGCACTCCACCCCCTTAAACTGAGATGCACATGGTGCTGTTTTGCACAAAACCACCACTATCTGTTGAAGATGCAAAGAACAAAAACTCCAGATATGAATGAATTACCCGCGATGATAAAGGAGCTTTAACATTTGGGTGGTCTTCATCACTTTCAGCTCAATCTGCCTCCGTTATCTGCAGCGTGTTTATTTCAAGCAGCAATTTGAGCTTCAGATGTCTGCAGCTCCTCGGCATCGCTTACCTCACTCTCAGTCGCACAGACAATATTTTGGTTCATTTTCCTGCTGCTGCACATATCGGATCGAGCCGGTCGCGTTCCCGCCGTGCAGATGTTTGCCGTCTGAGTCAGAAGCGAGGGCTGCGGTGTGAAGACACTGATTCAGTACCTGTGAAATCCAAGCGCACATGCCATCGCTGTCACGTGTCTATATGCTAATGCCTTCTCGCAAATACAACACACGGTTTGTCACGAGCATTAGGATACTGAAGGTGAGCAATCGCAGTATGTCCGTGAGTCATTAATAATGCATCACAGAGTCAGCTCGCAACTGTTCTTAGAATGTAGGCTTCGTTGCAATGTTGTATGTGCAGCATTTCAAATCTGCCTTCAAAAGGTCGACCTCGTGTGAAATAATTCACAAAACCTTTTGCTAACTGCTGCTAATGGCCGATCTGTGACTCAGCGGCCTTTGGAATGATTTAGGACGTCTGATGAGTGTTGTTATAATTATTTTCCACACGCTGTGAACAACTCATAAAGCGTCTAATCCCGCAGAGTTCCTGGAACGTCCTGGTCACGGGGCGTAACTCATTACATGGCTCTGGCTCCAGTGTAACACAGTCCGGTTGGGTCCCGGGACCGGGACCGGGTTGTTAAAGCAAGGTCAGTGTAGTAACTCCAAACAGCCTCTCCCAGCTGCTGAACTGGGGCTCACCCTCCCTCCTGCGTGGCCTTCCCATTGAGAGCGGTGTGATTGTTGGACATGTGCCCAAGTATTACCATACACACAGGGAAGGAAAGCGCTCTCATGCTCCTTCTATCTCTCCATCTATATATTCTCTCTCTCTCTTACAGTCCCTTCCACATAAACACAAACTCCCATCATAGGCCCTGCCCATCACCATTGGGGAGCAGCAGATGAGTGAAATATTGTATTGGACGGCACAAAAAGGGAAGGGGTGTCCGCGGAGAGCAGAAAGAGGACTTGGTTGTGGGTGGAGAGCCTTTGTTAAGAAGAGGGATGATTTTCTTCTTCTGCTATACGTACTGGGGCCTTTACCTTACTTGGTCATCAGGCAGCTCGCTGGAGCAGCAACCCAGAGCCCAACATTAAACTGGGGCAGGGAGAAACCTACGAAGTAACTTTAGCAGGGAAAGAATGAACTTCTCTGCGGGTTTTCCATGGAAAGTGAAGGATGTGGGGTGTAATTTGTGGTCGAGAAGGGAGTGAGCACAGACTGCTTTTGGTGGCTCTTTTAGGGGGGAGTTGCTGCCGTTTTTTGTTTCTTTTTGAAACTTTTTTTTGTTTTTAAACTGCCATGCGCACTTTTTTCGGGCATGTCTGATGCCTCCGGTGATGTCACTGCCCTGTGGAATGCGATGTGGAAGTACTGCATTACCAGCCGAACTATAAGGTAAGGAGGCCGCCTGCGTGGACGTCAGCGGCGCGCGGTTATAAGTGGCGGTTGCCGCTCCGACCGACCGCAGCAGCCTCTGCAGATATTTCTGACGTTTTCGACCGATCACATAACATTCCTGTCTATATGCTCCAGCCCGACGGTTTCCTGTCCAGAACCACGGAAATATATTAACCCTGGCAGACATTGAACAGTAAAGACGTTCCCAAGGTCTCTCAGGGCAGTCTACTTCATGAAGGACGTGTTCTTCAATAATGAAGACTTAGAAATAATCTGGCCATTCTTCTCTCGTCTCTCTTGAGCCTTATTATCTCTTAACTTTGTCTCAGTATTGCAGGAATGTCCTCAGACGTGCAGGATTCAAATCTCTGCTAGAAACCAGAACAAAGATTACCTTTATTCTGTATGACGGAGACAAGATTTCTGCCCCTTTTATTATTATTATTATTATTATTATTATTATTATTGTTATTATCCACAGTGGTGGAGTTATGTGAATGATTGACTGATTTTCTATCTTCCATTGTACATTTCTGTTACATTCAACCTGTGATTGTAATCATGGAGCCGGCAGGGAAACTCTAAAGTACTCATCCGTTTTCCAGCACTTCTGTAAGTCACAGTGTTGACATCTCCAAACATCCAGGCCGCTCATATGATGTCTCTTTAGCCTACGCTCCTTTGTGTTTGTTGTGTTTATCAGATCAGATGTTACTCTCCTTACTGGCAGAACAATATTTTTGAGGCAATGTAGGTAAACATCCTGAACGCGTTAACGCTAAGCTGCTAAATGTCTTTGAGGAAAACAATAACGAGGCGATTCATGAGGAACGACTCAGGAATCCCGTTCCAGTGACACCCGAGACACCAGGGCACATCTGATACGACTCTGGTTCCGTGTCAGAGAGTAAGCCGACGGCATTACTTATTCAATGTGTGCCGATCCGGAGCTTGCCACTCGCGCCTCCTCGTCCCACAGTGGATCTCCGTGGGACGGAGTGGAGGAGGACGCTCTGTAGAGTCTCATCTGAACGAACTGGGACGTTAAACGCCGTCCGACGGAGCTGCGCCGCTTCATTATAGGTAAATAGCGCCGACATAATCGTATGTGTAGCGGTAGCAGGAGGCACTGACTCCTTTTGTTGGTCCCCTGCTTTGGTACGCTGGCTATATGACAAGTGAGGTCCTCTTTTGTTGGGGGCGGGGGGGGGGGGGGCTGGCTGCTTGTAATGGAAAAGTAGCAACCTGCCAAAGCGAGCTTGCAGTTCCACTGTGGTGAGTGGGGGGGGAAAAGTACTCTCCGGGGTGGAAAAGCTGAGACGTGTCTAGGATGGAAGCCGTGTTCTGGTCAGAGATGTCAGGATGATGGAGATCTCAAGTTGCAGCTCGCCGTAACAGAAGAGCGGTCCGGTGTTCATGCCTTGCAGATCTGCTGCTGGATAGATCACATGTCACAGTAATGTTCCTGTTGGAATTATAGCATTCATCTACAGATGTTGACCACAGTCACACAGGCTGCTGCCAAGTCCAAACGTAGGAGTTCATATCGTGGATTCAGCATATTTCCCGCTGACATGTTTGTGAATATTTATGGTTGGACTCGTGCTTGTCCAAAATGCATCTCCAGTGGAAAATAGGTTTACACTGAAACAGCCTACATCCTCAGGCTTTTGCCACTGGCTGGCATCCACAGTCGGGTGCATCATTATGGATGTTTTTTTTGTTTTCTTGAATCCGTGCCCGTGACCAGAAAAAGGGCTCGCTGTGTGTTTGTGCTTTGGTTTACGGTGTCTGAGGTTTACATGACATCTGAAGCACTTTGTATGAAAAGGCTTTTTTTTCTGATCCATGCTTAAGTTGCAGTCAATGTCCACGCCGCTGAATAATCTACACTTGCGTTTACATCAGCATCGTATGGGAAGATCCCTTCTTCTCTGTTACTGTTACATCACCTTTTAAGAATAATAGTTTTCCGTTATATGCCTGGCTGCCTTGTTTGCTAAAAGGACATGTGATCAGCTACATGGTGGGAGAGTATATTTGGGAACATTGCCTCTGCTGCAGTATCCACACTGCTCATGCTAAGCTGTACATCTTTGTTTACTGTGTTGCTCAAGAATGCCACCCTCCACAGAGAGAGCGTTTCATGTTCAGGGTGTCTACTGAGGTGTCTGAGGGAAATACATACAAATAGAGATGCATGCGTAAAGGAAAAAATTGTCATATATTCGTACGCATTATGATTAAAGCATGGCCAAAATATGCGTTGCTCCTCTGCTCTTAGTGACGAATGCTGGGAAACAGGGAAACACAGCCGCCGGCTCTTTCTGCTGCTTTTTTTTCCCTTCTGTCTGTTAGTCTACTTCTGATGACATATTCCTTTGCATCTCTTCACAGCGCCTGCCTGGAGAATAATGAGGGTGTGTGCTGCATTAACTTATGTAATGCCGACTGTGAGGAGGGGCGGGATGGGGAGGATGGTGTGGGGGGGGGGCAGTGAAGGAGGAGCGGATGAAGAGAAGAGTGATGAGCTCATGCTGCTGCACTGCAGCTCTTCTATACAAACTCTGCACCTTGTGTTTGTTGTGCCATGTGCACACAATCGCACATGTACAGTCTTGGTTTGTGTGCGATTCTCGGTTCGTGGACCGATCCGCATGCAAACATGTTACGCACGTGCAGAGATGGACTCGTTATTGCAAAATCGGGAGCCCAACTTGGTGTTCTGCTGCAGAATGTGAACGCTGGCATGCGTGGCCTTTTGCTTCTTCATCTTTATTTATCGCTAGTCTGCCCCACTGCTTTGCTGTGGATTGGAATCAGTGCGCGTATACGCTGTCCTGTACCTGCACCACCTCACAGCGGTGAACGAGCTGAGCATCCGGAGCTCAGGGCGGTAATTGCTGCTAATCCACCTACGTTCTCTTTTCAGTGACACCCTCATTATCCAGAGTGTGTTTTGATTTATGTCAGAAATGAGCGAGGTGGGGTCGGGTCAGGGGGGCGGGGGTTAGTCGATGATAGCACGTTTACTCTATAAAACAGAGTGGTCCCTTTGTGGGCTTTCAGCTCTGTCTCAGCCTGCAATGAATAAGTGGACGAGATATCGCTCTTGGCGGAAGACGAAACATTAGAGCATAATGGTCCAAGGTTCTATGATATCGTGGATCATTTGAAGCACAACTGGCAGAGGGGCCATGCATTGTCTGTAGGGTCTGTGGCTCTATTATTTAAGGCTCATTAAAAGCAGGATTTACATTTTTTTTCTCATTGATAAATATTTAATCACAAACTGAATTGTTTTTGCAAGCATTGCACAGGCCCATGAAATCAGCACGCGTCGCTGCATGATAGTGGAACAGCCACGCGCGCTGTCGGGGAGGCAGGGACTGTGGCGGGTAAACAGTCATTACAGTTAACTGTTTATCCTGATTGGACTAATTGCTCTGAGCCGTGTGTGTGAACGCAACACATACACGGCAGACATCTGTGTAGCTTCTAACCTGACGGACGGTACAAATTATTATTTATCCCTGTCAGCCATCGCTGTTGCCTTGACAACTGGCCTTAGAGATGAATCTACGAGGCGGCGTCCACAGAGACACAACAAATGTGGACATCACTCGGGTTCCCCAAAGTCACATGACATCATTCACACCGTACAGATGTTGTCTGTCTGGATTGATTTTTTTTATTTCTTTAGACTGCAAATAATCTGACCACCGAACATGAATCGCCGGTGCGCAGGAGATGAATTATTGATAATTGTCTGGATCATTATCATTACTAGTTGTAGCATTACAGTGGGACTTCCTGTGTCGTGTCCACCAGGCTTTTTTTACTCCGACTGGAGGCGGTTCCTTTCAAACTGAAGGCCATTCAGGGCTGCAATTGAAGAGTAAATTCCTGACAAATGAGAGTAAGAGATGAAAAACCTGTCTCCTCACACAGACGCAAACATGTTCGCCTGCAGCTTCAATGAGCTCCCTCGGGACCTGCAGAATAATTTCTCTCTCTCGCTCTCTCTCTCGCTCTCTCTCTCGCTCGCTCTCTCGCTCTCGCTCTCTCTCTGTGTGTGTGTGTGTGTAGCCAATGCTCTCATTCCTTTCTTCCTGCACATTTTCTCCCCTTTTTTTAAAACGGTAACCCTCCCCCTGCTGCTCTACTTTACATTAACTTGTTTCCTTGCCCCCTCTTGATACACTTGAGTGGGTGTCTTTTGATCAGTCATGTATCCCTAAATCAGTCCCAGACTCAGCACAGCGTTTACTGTCCACTAGCACCATCTGTTGGGAGAGAGACAGAGAAACGGCCTTCTCGTGTGAATCTCCCTCCCTGCATGTGGATGGTCCATTGTTTTTTTACACATCAAACCAGTCAGTTGATGATGGCACTCTGCTGTGAGTAAGTCAAGGGCATTTAAACAATGTGAGATATTTCAAGTCAAATAAAGGAGCAGTCCTAAACGCCACTGTGAGAGGAGACGATTTAAGGCCACTGCCTTGCCTGGTGTCCCACAGAGACGGCTGCAGCCGGTTTCTCTGGCTTTTCTCCCAGATAGAAGCTTTTCAGGTTTACTTAACAGCTCTGTTCAAATCATCATTTTGCCGGAGAGGAAATGTTTTATTTTAATTTAAAGGGATAGTTCACCTCCAAAATAACTGTGGAACTATGGTTGAAAGAAAGTAGTTCCTACATAAAACTGCTCTCTGGATTACCTTGAGTAACCCGGTCATGACATCGCTGTTGAGTTTTTTTTTTTGCCGCTTTGAGCTCCACAAGCCGAATGCCACATCGTCCCATTATAGTAAAGAAAAGGCCGACATCTCCCAAACTAGGCTGCTCGCACCAAAACAATCTCGATGAATAGGTGGTGTTTGGACAACTTTTTGATTTGGGGTGAACCGTCCCTTTAAATTATAGAAAGCCACGCCGGCAAGTGAGTGTTCATTTCTGAGAATCGAGAGTATTGACACGTTTTCATCGGCTCTGGCCAACTGGACCGAACTGGTCTGAGCAGGACACCGGGGCAGAGTAAACACTGGAGAGGTGGATGTTTTGCAGGCCGGCAATCTTGGACAGCGTTGCTTAACAGACGCAGTGTCGGCGCTCTCCGTATGCCTCATTCACATCCTGTACTCGCACTGTTTTCACAGTGGCTGATTGTTTAACTCAGACCTTTTGCGTTGGACTGTGTAACCTAATGTGAGTCGTATTCTGATTTCTCTTCAGATATAAAGAGATTGTTAGATGACCTGTTATCTAACCACGTTTTGGATTGTGCTCGGGCTGTCGGAGGATGTGTTCTGGTCGAGAGCTCAGAGTTCCCCCTCGGCTACGCCGTGTGTCCTGGAGAGCTCAGAGTTCCCCCTCGGCTGCACCGTGTGTCCTGGAGAGAGAGCGAGGGAGAGAAAACAAAACAATCGGTGACCTTGCAGGCTGCAACACGCAGGCTCTGTACATGTCCCCGCTGAACCATAGACATCAACACAGCAGCTGAATAAATGGTCAGAGAGCAATGTTGGGGGGGAGGAGAAGACAGCTGATAGAATATACAACATTTAAACAAATAAATTCAAAGAAAAAGTGAGGCTGTGAGGGACACAGCTGAGTGAAGCAAGGGGAGGGAGCTCTGTGTGAGGAGAACCTCCTCTTTTCGTTGACGTTCAGGGGAATGTGCTGATTCGTGCAGAGAGTAAATCAGTCGGTTGGAGGTTCCCGGTCTGCTGTGCCTGAGACATCCAGTCTGGCTTTCCAGCAACCACGGGCAACTTACCTTTACGTGGCAATTTGTCATCAAAGCCCGGACTTTGTTTCGTTTGTTTTGCACCGTGAGGGCCAACCCGGAGACAGATGTGTGGAGGTAGGTGGGCTAGACTCTGACGGTGTGTGTGTGCACGTGCGTGATCTCTCTGGCTGTGAAGTACAGGTTCATATAGCTTCTGTAGAGGACACAGCAGGTGTTTATGTTGTCAGACACTGCAGGTGTGTGTTGAGCTGCTGTGCATGAAATTACTGGACAGAAAATGATATAATAACCAGCAAGTGTGATCAATTGTTTACGTCGTTCATCGAGCAAAAGTAACAAACATTCTTTTGTTTCCAGCTTCTCGAGTGTGAGTATTTCCAAGTTTTGTTTTTTTAATTTAAGTGTTTTTTTTAAACTTTTGGACGGATGTTTAACGAGCTCTGTGAAGACGTCACCCGACTAAACAATTTCCCAATTCATCCGAAATATTAACAATCAACAGATTAGTCGAAGATGACGATAAGCATCGTCTCTATACATGAGAGATGAACAGAATAAAGGGACGATGCTCGTACACTGGGGTGCCGACGCCACTGCTCTGTAGTCTGATGTCACACTCATGCACAGTGCCGGGGAGGCGGCGGGGGGGGGGGGGGGGGGGGGATAGTTGTTTGTGTTTATTTGCGGCTCTTATTTAGAGTCATGTGCACGCTGCTTTTTCTTCCCCCCCCCCCTTCGCAGCCTCGCTCCATATCACGTGCGACTCACCCCTCTGTCCTTCCCTCAGTCCACCTATCTCTCCTCTGTCCTGTGTTTACACTCCGTCACGTCACATGTTGTGTTATCTCGTTGTCCCGGTGCAGGACGTTGCTCAGTTACATTTTGTGGTTCAGCAAAAAAAGGCAGAATTCCCCTCTGGGATCATTAGGCACGGTGCCGCAGCTATGAATCTCAATTGCTTTTTTTTATTACACAGAATTCCTCCGTGTTTCATCATTAAACGCAAAGAAATCGCAAAAGAATAGAAAACGGCGAGCTGGCTTTTCTGGATACGCTGCTCATTATTCGGTATTCCGTTAAGTAAGGTCTCAGAGCTGTTTAAACACGATGCCGAGGAGCAAGCGTCTTAACCTTGTGACAATAAAGTGAACCTGTCACGCTCGCACTGGCCCTCTCGTGTAACCGAAAGCGGTGACGGAGCTCTTAGTGCTCAGTTTCAAAGAAATGAACAGATTATAGAAGGAAAAGGATCTCATCCTGTTATCAGGGTTGGTTTCAGGATGTTAGTGTGTCGCTGACTCACCGTGTCCCTCCCTCTAAAGACACTCCTTCTAGCTGTCACTGCCACATCTTTGTAGTGTGCTGCACAATTTACTGGTTGAAGGTTCAAGTGAGGCAATTGACCGTATACACAGCGGCGTTGTTGCACAGTTGTTGAACTGGTATTGACAGGTAGGCTGTCAGGGTTCAGTAGCACTTCATCAGATCCAGTATTGAAGACACTTCAGATCTACAGAGTAACTCGTCTGAATAGGTAACTAAATGGTTTTGTATTCTGTAAACAACAAAAGCCAATCACTTAAAGTTGCTATAATCAATATTCTTATATTAACAATGGCTCAAAAAAGGGGGGGGGGGGGGCTCGAAGTGATGAACTCACAGATAATTATCACGACAACTCTACAGAGCTGTTCAGCATCTCTCAGCTCGTGGGTTTATGGCCTGCTCTCATCAGCACCGTTTCCAGCTTGAAAACGGTCGACGGTTGTGTTTACGTCTTGTTTCCGCTGCCTCCAAGCGAGCAACAAAAAGTACCCGAAATGCAACATATATGGCTCCATATTCTTGCCATTAATTACTATCAAATGCTTCCCAGTGTATCTTATTGCGCCCATGTCATACCGGCGGTCGCCCCGAGTAAAATGCAAACTCAAAACTGCAGATTTTTTGGAATAAGTTCAGCAGCTCATAATCTGAGGTAAACCAAATATATGTAAGACAGCGTCAGACTGCCCGTTCCCAGAAGAAATGTTCCTTCTTCTATTAAATATTCTGCCAAGCTAATATATCAAAAGTGAAAACAACTTTAAACTGTAGCGGTACTGTAGAAGCAGCTTGAGGAAATGGACTCCGCCAAAAGAGAAAGCGTTCTCATGTGGCCCGTGTTGATGTTTACGTCGGTCGTAGATCACCGTGCGGTGGTGAGAAAGACTCTCTGGCGATACGGCCTCCTGCTTTTGATTGACCTGAGGCTGTTGGGAAGCACTGTTGATTAAAATGACAGTTCTCATTCAATCAAAAGAGCCCCAAACTAACCCGTTAAAACAAATCTGCCAAAGTCTTCTGGCCGCACCCTCGACTTCTCAGACAAATCTGTGGGATTCCAGAAAGTGGGAGGCAGAGAAACATCCTCTCTGCCCTCTGATATTTCCACATCCTTGTCCAAGCCCATTTATTTTGGAAGCACGTTGCATGGAAAAACAAGAATAAGTCGTGTTTAGTGGAAAAAACAGGCTGTACATGAGAAGTGCAAGCAGTCACCCATTGGTGAAGTCGCCTATTGACTTTCATGAAATTAAAACTGAAAGGATAAACGTTGGAAGACAAAAGTATTTCTTTGCCACATTGCTTAAAGTTACAGCCTCGGAAATTGTGATTTAGACAGTTTGGGCCCGGCTCGCTTCAAGGGGACTTGCATCTGTAAAATCGGACTTGTTTTTGCAACCAGAGGAGTCGCCCCCTGCTGGCCATTTGAAAATAATACAGGTTTAAGACATTGCAACTGGTTTCACTCTTTAGGCCTGGACACTTGCGCCTGGGAAAAACAAAAAGGTTCCTGTGTATTTCTCACGCTGACCTCATCTTAACCATCTTAACTTTTGTTAAAACTGACCTTCCGCCGCACCATTCTATTTGTGATACAATGCATAACTGCACAAAGGACCAGTTTGTATTCCTGTGGGCTCAGAGAACCAGGAGGGGGGCCTCCAACAAGTAATTGAGGGGCCACAGATCGATGTGCCCTGCGGCCTGCAGAGACCTGGACTGTGCTTTCAGTCAATAAACCAGTCAGCTTTATGGAGCGTACATCATACCACCAAGGATGCAGCCAGGGCAACAGATTTACTCCCAGTTTGAAATCTATCCCTCTGTAATGAAATGCCCATTTCTGAATTCTGAGACTCCTCTGATCTGGTCTGGAGTGTTGCAAGTGTTGTGCTGATGTTGATGCATGATACGGGGTGGCTCTCTCTCCTCTAGCTCGCCCCTGTAGGACTTGTGTCGCTCCGGTGTGTGTGTGTGTGTGCTAGAAAACCGTTCGATACGCTTTGGTTGTGTGTGAATTAAATGGAAAGCCAAACGGCATTAGCCGCTGTCAGGTAGTTCTTCACAGAGATGGTGAATTAATCCATATGCCCCTGCGCGACCCTGTTTCTTGTAAATGCTTTGGCGCTGTCTCGGGCATTCAGAGAAATGAAATGATAAACATGCTGCTGCGTGGTTGTTATCATGAATTTGAGTCTGCTTGTTATTCCCAGAGCGTCTCTATCGCTCTGTAGAGTCTTCGTGTCCGACCCGGCCTGCCTGGATGTAGAAATGTGTAAGATCTGCTGACTCGCACCCACCAGGCCTTGTGGAAATGCGGTATGAATGGAACTTGCACACTCAGGATATCTTGTTCCACTGGAATATGTCAACATGAATCCACTCCTCAGCAGTCTCGTGACCTGCACAAAAGGTTTCCGCTGCTTCCTCTCACATTCCAGAGAAGAAGAGCGTAGACCGACGATTGACTGCTTTATCGCTGTGCTTTTGTCCTGTGATTGATTGGTTCCACGTTGTCTGTGTTGTTTGAAAAAGTTCAATGTTTTCCTTCTTTTTTTTTTTAAATTTCTACGATTTCTTTGCTTATTTTCAACCTTCCCAATACGTTGCGCTGATGTCCAGTGAAGACACAAACAGTACAGACTGGAATCATTCATTATTTCTTTTATTGTTGAGGTGCTTTCAACTGTGGCTTTCAATTAATATTTAAATACAAGCGATCAAATTCACGCCTGGTGTAAGTTGATCCTGAGTTTTCTCGTGTTCTCAGATGACTTGGTCTGGAGGTTGTTTTCTGCTTCATGTTTTGGGGGGCAAAGGTCAGGATTTCCTTTGACAAATCCTGACGCAGCAGTTTCATAATTGCTCAAACCTCTCGTCTCTTAGGGACTAAGAATAAACGTTCTCACTTGGTGAACATATATGAGCGAAGTCATTTCGATTTGCTTGTCGCTGCTATGAGAAATATTTCCAGTTGTTGAACTTATGTGGTCAGTTTTATTTTATCATTGCTGCCAATGTTTGAAGTTACTACAAGGAACTTCCATCTTGTGTTGATTCCTCGCAGTAGTCGCAAGCAGTAACTTGATTAAATGACTTGAATCACAACAGAACTGAGCTTGAACTGAGGTTCATCATCGCAGTAATGGCTCCTCTGTGGCATCACTTGTATTTCCGTGTTGACATTGATGTGACTGTTGTATCTTCAGGTGACTCGACAGTATTTGCACATTAGATCATGACACTCGTAACTGCCTTCACTTACCCACTTCTGCATTCAGTCCTCTCCTTCTTTTGGGCACTTTCTCCTAAAATAACATGATGTCTCCTCGATGATTCTATCACTGTCGGCCTAATGAGGGCCATTAGAATGAAATACGTTTTGTGCTTTCGCTTCCATGTGGAGCAGAATCCGACAGTTTGAAATGCGGCTCAGAATTATAACCAAACAAGATGACGGCCAATATTTTTAGACAGCGGCCGGCATTGATGTCATGGCCTTCGCCACAGGGTTGCTCCTGTCGTTTAGTGACTGTGTTTTCCCGAATCAAAGACTGGAAAAGGCGTGACGGAACAGAAATGAGGCTGCCTTTATACGCAGTGCCAACACAAACAATGGCCAGTGCCAGTGTAGACGGCCGAGCCCGGGAGGTGGTCCTCGGGGGGCTCAATAGCCGTAGTGTTCCTGCCGTGGGATGCCACAGAGGCACAGCCGGCTTTGCCAGGGAAGGGCGTCCGTGGCAGAGCGCAGCGGGAAGTAACTGGAGCCCCGGCTTGTGGAGTCCAGGGGCCCGAAGGAGACTCTGCTGAAGTGGTTCGACAGCCGTGTGTGGAGAGGTGAGTGCTGGAATGTGAGCCATCGCAGTCTGAGTATTGGAGGAATGAAGAGGTTTTGATCTGCGTTTCCTCCCTTTTTATCTGTTTCTCCTCAACATTAGTTCCCCATCGGTGTCGGCATCTATTGTGTTGCAGCGTGTGTTTCTATTGGACGACATGTGTGCGCCCATGAAGTTAAGACATCTGTTCAAATCTTTCCATGCAATTAACGTGTCTGTTTGCCTCGTAGAAGACGTATTTATACCACAATCAGCTCTAAACCACAACACTATTTCATGCTTGCCTGCTAATGAAATCTGATTTGAGTGATTGAGCGAACGCAACATCTTCAACATCATCAGCTGTTTATCTGATCGCTGGTGCAGGCGGCAATGAATGGAATCTGATTGAAACGGCAATTCTTGTCATTGTAAGCCCTCCAGTCAATTTACCCGGTTCAACAATATCATTTCGCTCATGGCTCCAAATTGATTGCATCGCAAGGTGCACAAACCGATGCACGCAAACACACACACACACACACACATTCACCGTTAATTATTTGAAGGATTGTATCTGGTTTATATCGAGGGATAGATATGTTGTTAGATATATTTTTTTCAAAGGCTGATGATCATGTTTGCTCTGCCACACACACTGCATGTAAACCACGAGCCTTGCTCTGTGAGGCTTGAGACAGGTGTGGGTCTGTCACGGCTTCAAATAGATCATTGCACCCCCCCCTAAAGTAGTGCTCAATGACATCACTGCCACATGTCGGGCCCCAGGCCTGGTGTCCATCTTCAAGCGTGCGTATAGTATCACTTCTAACCAGCGGGTGGCGCTGTCACCCCGGGAGCCCGGTGTGGAATGGGCCTCATCGCGTCAGGGCTCCGACGGGCCTGTTTTGTCGGTCTTGGCTGCGGTACCACGCTCCTCCATCCATCATGACCACCTTGCGTATTTATACCCTGCTGTGGCTTTTGTCACATTTTCAGTCGGTGCTGCTCAGAGCGCTAAACCACTGGAGACACCAGTCTCTCACTGTTTTTCCAATCCGACCCTCAAAATGTTCAGTGTCACTGAAGAAGCGCCGCACGACGATCTGCCACAAAGGAACCGATAATGAGAGTAAATCAGCGGGGCATTCAGAGGCCATTCTCCCGTGTTGATGCGTATCCTCCCTCTCGTGCTCTTAGCAGCGTTGTTCATCTCCCTCGCAGAGTGTTTACCAGAGTGTGTCACCTCACATGGGTCTATTTTTAGCAGGGGGGGGGAATAGTGATGTCGTGTGTTTCTGTGCTGGGGTGGAGCTTCAGAGAAACATGGTCTCTGGTAATGGAGCGAACTGAAAGGGAAATATGGCAAATGGGACAATCGGGGCCTGCTTCTAATAATGGTAACAGTAAACAAGACACACCCACTAACCCTTTTATAGAGAGTGAGAGAGATGGCAATCAGCTCAGCTTTGAAGTATTTGCCATGCTTCCATGGAGTTTATTTTACTTTCTTTTTTTTTTCGATAAAGGAGTACACAGATCTGTGGTTGTTGCGTAACAGTTTTCTTGGTTCCCACCGTGATGTTATTCGCGCATTTCCTCCGCCGACCAAGTCATTCTGAGGATGGCAGAGAAATACCCACGGACAAGTCGCGAGATGCCCACATTCCTATTTTTGGCCATTTCAGAGTCTCCACCCCACCTGACTTGCATATGTCTTTGGAATGTGAGCGGAAACCCACGCAAACACTGAGGGAACAAGAGAGCGCTCCACCCAGGAAAGACTTGAGGAGCAAACCTGGAACCCTTTTTGTTGGGTTTGAGAGCCATCCAGGTGTCATTGTGATACTGGCTGTTCGTAGGTTTGTTTGAAATCTTTATCGGACTACTGCGAACACGTTGGCTGCGTGTCGATACAGATATAAAACCTTTTTGAGGAATAAAAACACATTTGTCATGATGAAAACAATGTTTGGACGGTGACTTCTTGGCCAGCTGTCCAGTTTTTATCCTAACCTGAGCTGACTCCTCCTGGCTGTAGCCTCAGATATATAGGACAGCAATGAGAGTCTCCTCATCTCAGACTATTTCCCAAAATGTCAAACTATTCCTTTAGAGAATAAGTCAACAAATCGTATAGGAAAGGACGTATCTAGGCTGCCAGCGCTTGTGTAAAGAAAATGTATAGTTGCTTCCAAATGATGTTTTGATGCCACAAAACGAATCTCCAAAGCCATCTCCTGCAGTTTAGCCCTCAGTTTCCATGTGTCTGGACAAACAGATTGTTTCTATCCAGATTGGAATTACATGAAGTGATGTATGAACAGGGGAAAAGCCTCTCAGACATCACTTGCCGCTGATGATCTTTGATCATTCCCACAGGATCCCACGGGCAACACATCTGCTCCGGCTTTGCCGCCAGGATGTGATGAGCACAGGCGGCTTGTCCTTTAATTACTCTGCCAGACCCTTCTTATGCACAGCAATTCTTTGTTCCTGAGAATTCAAAGGGAAAATGTGTTTCTTTTTTGTGTCCCCCCCCCCCCCCCCCCCCCGATACAAAGTCCTCTGTGTTCCCAAAGCTATCCCAGGCCACTACATCCCATTTCGTATGCCGTTGTATCAAACCATGACATCAGCCCGTTCTAATTGTTTCCAGACCAGGCATGGGCTGAGTTTTTCGTTTTATTTTCCGTTTCGTAGCTCAGGTCTCGGTCGCTCAGCGTCCAGCAAAAGCAGATAATGAGAAACGGCGCATGATGTCATGTAGACGGAGCTCGCGGTGCCAAAGTCTTGTGACCAGGTTTCCAGGAAGTTATCACTTTCCCCCGTCGTTTCCTCTGCTCTGGCTTTTTTCAGCCTCTTTGGCGATGGGAAAACCCAAGTTTTTCTGCTCCTCTGATAATATTCAGGTATTCTGTGGGAACGCACCTGATAAAGGCGGTTGTGTGTCGCTGACCCGAGGGTGCCCCTTCGGCCTCGTCCCCGAGTGCAATGTACCTTGCTTTCCTTACACTAAAACAAGAAGGGAGAGGAAAAGAAGGGGAGGGCAGTGCAACCGAAGCAGGGGATGACAGAGTAGGAGTTCGAATGGAGAGAGACCATATGTATTGAGTTGAAGAAATTGCGTTTTATGAGCAGAGAGTGGGCCTCTGCTTGGAATTCTCAATGACATCATGCTGGAGCGGAGCCGCGCAGCCAGGACTCGGGAGACGGAGTGGGCCTTCACCAGACGGGACGACTAGACCGGATCTAGAGGAGGAAGAGCGAGAGAGACGGGGAGAATTACACAGGCTCACTCAGTGTTCCCGAAGTTTGTGCAAACTTTTACAGCTCGGGCTTCACCTGGAATTCATCGAATGACATGATGTGATGCTTAAAATGCTGCTGGCCTTGAGCCTCATGCTGAAACAATCACGACAGGCTCGGGGCTTAGACGCTCCGCTCGCTCGCCCTCAAAATGAGACCATGATATGAATTCACATCTCATTACCAAACAAATAAAGTCTGGTTAGCCACTCCCCGTGGTCCGCCTGCACCGGAGCTAAGATCTCATATCATGCACACGTTTCAAGATCTAAATGTCTGCCTCCATCTTGGGTGACAACAAAATGATAGAATAATGAGGAATGAGAGTTTTATTAAAGGAACGTCCTCCTAAATAGGTTTTGCGCCACCTGTTTGTTTGTTTTCCTTGCTGTCACTCGGTAAGGGGCGGGGAGATCGCGTGATAGGTGAGATCTGTAAGTTGAGTCAAGTGTCTGCCGCTCCACAAGGCGTGAGCAGCTGTAGCCGCCAGAATGCAGGGCCAAGGTCTCGCACTGAAATAGATCAGTCGGCCGGTTGCTGTCTGTCTGCCTTCCGCGCTGCACATAATCATTCTGCCATAGTCCCACATTGCAAGTAAGTCTGTGGGCCTTGAATCGCTGCTGCGATCCACGGCGCATGTTAACATTTGCACACGTTTTCCTTTTCAGTTGTCTCTCGTTCTGCAGCTTTCGTTTGAAGTCTTGGATGAAAACGGTGCAGGGAAGGGGGATCATTTTAGTGGTGCAGACCTGTAATTAGAGGACATCAACATCTCCCTCTGGAGACTGGTGTGTCTGTGTGTGTGTGTGTGTGTGTGCGCGTGTAGATTGGTGTCTCTCTAAACTGGCTCCATGTGGGAGCCATTCTCCTGTTTCCTGTGCCTGTTGTCATTGGGTAGAAAATACCTTTGACTCGGGGGCAGTTTACCCCAACCCCCTTCTCTCAGAGGGGTGATTAGTCACCGGCCTGTCTCAACAACACTGCTTAGTCCAGAGAGGAGGCACCGTCGGTTTTGGGGTCCGCCGCATGTGTGACGCTGGACGGAAGTCCCGGCGAGCTTTGGGACGATCGGTGCGGTACGGGTGGCATTTTTAGCTGCATGACGTATCCACTCAATCAAAGAAAGCTGGTTTAAAGGAGGTCAGAAATAGAGGCGCTAGAGGTGGGACAACCTCTCCTCTGCTGTGATTTGCTGCAGCAGAAAGACACAGAATCCTCTCTGGTTCTTTTGTTAGTGCACATCATAACAGTCACTTCTCAGCCCTGAAAGGCTCTATTAATAGAGGTGCTCTCGTTGTGTTGCCCGTCTCTCCCCACTAAGTCCTTTTTCTCTTGTGCGACTTATCTACTACACCTATATGCACCTGACCGGATCACGCTGGCATTCACTACGCTGGGTGCCTTAAGCTCCTTGCTTTATCCCTCATTCTCGTCCCTCGCCGTCTGGAGCTCTCTTCTTCACATTCTCTGATAACACGCCTGAGAAACGGGGTTTTCTGTTCCACGTCTCCTGCTCCAGGGTCATTTGTGCGTCCCTTCTTCGCATGATTAGGGATTGTGCAGGAGGTATCTCATCCCCTTCACTCTCTTTCTACCCAGCTACAGAGCCACCACGCTCACACACACACACAGACAGACACGCACCCTTCCTTGCACCCCGCCCCCTTCCATACTGCACAAGGCCTGGCAAAGAAAAACCCACACTCCCCCGTCTCCCAGCCTCCGCCCCCCTTATACTCCTACCAGCCCGGCACACGGAGGACAGAAGGGAAGAAAGAGGTCCATTTGTCTGTCAGAGATTACAGACTGCCACTCAGCACTGACTATGTACGCCTACCATCCATAGGGAGCTGCTTGTTTACATGGCTGAGAAATGGGAACGTCTGCAAGAAGTAGGCAGCTACAAGCTCGAGCAGATGGCGGTTCTGAGATGCGTCTGTCTGTTGGAGGAACCTTGTAGGCAGTGATGGGGGACTGGTGAGGGGGACGGTTAATGTTTGGATTACTTCGTTTCTGAGTACTGGCCAGCATGTGGTGTTTGCAGTGTAACTCAGAGAAGACCCAGTCGCTGCTGGAACTGGAGCTGAATGGCTGGTAAGAGTAATAGGAGAGTGTGAAATGTGTTTGTTTGTGTGTGTGTGTGTGTGTTTTGTCATTGGATGAGGTTACACTGGAGCGTGAGCTCATAAGGCTTTGTTTAAATGAACAGACAGTGTATGTGTGTTGTTAGCGGAGAACAGGAAAGGGCCCGGATCACATGGCGAATTAACCTGCTGCTTTTGTGCTTTCACGTAATCCACCTCGAGAAGATGACGGGAGGAATGCGGAGCGTCAAGTCACGAAGATCATGAATCTCAAAGCGGGGTTCTGCCATGTCAATTGTGACTCCCTCGCAGCGGAACAACAGATCGCATCCCTTCTGTCTGAGTCACTGTACGCCAGGGGTGTCAAAGTCAAATGGACGGAGGGCCAAATAAAAAATTTAGCTACAAGCCGAGGGCCGGACTGTTCGAATGTTCATTGAAAAATTTTTAAATGACGCATATAGTCTAGTGAACCTAATTGAACCTACTGAAAACCTAACAAATATATTCCAATATGATCAGATAAATAAAGCAATATTTTCTTATGGCTCTGTCAGTAATCTTTAATTTTCAACAGACACAAAAGACAAATTTCCTTTATATAAAAATCCCCATAACATGAACATTAAATGAAAGAAACCGGTATTCAAGGCACCATCAGTAGCCTATATTTTCTATTTTAGCAAAAGTGGGCTAAATTTACTTCAAAGAAAAAAACAATAATAGCAATTTTCTATCATCCACTCAACTGAAATATTTTTAAAATATAATTGGATTGAAATACAATAAAATAAAGTGCAAAAATCTATTAATCAAAAACAACACTTTGTTTAAGGAGAAGTAACATGCAGTGAAAACAAATATTAAACTTTAACTTTTAAACTTGAACTGAGTAAAAACTCTAAATATGTGATTGCACAGTAATGTTCACTTGTTTGAGGTTGAGGGTGATACTTGGTGGTGTCCCATCTTTTCCACAAGTTCATCAATGTTCGGGGTAAGGCTCTGAGCTGAGGAAATCCTCAGAATTGAGTGGAGGTGTTCAGCAGTAAGTCGACTTCTGTGTGATGTTTTGTTCAGGTTCATCAAAGAAAACAGTTGTTCACACAGGTATGTGCTGCCAAACATAGACAACGTTTGAGCAGCCTGGATGCGCAGCTGGGGCATTGTGTCGGGGAGGAAACGGGCGAACTCCGCAGCACCCACTGCCGCATATTTTGCCCTCAGTGCATCATTGCATTGGAGGTCAATCAACTCCATTTGGAGGTTTGGTGGTGAGCTTTCCACGTCAACAGCAAATGGGTTACCGAGCAGTTCCAACCTGCTTTTTTGTGCTTCAAAGTCAGCAAATCGGCGTCGAAAGTCAGCGGCAAGCATACCTATTTTATCAGCCAACTGTGCGCTCGGGAACGCACTGGTAGAGAGCTTCTCTTTCATGGTCTGGCAGCTGGGAAAGTGGCTCAAATTTTCTTTCCGCATCTGCGTCTCCCACAGAGTCAGTTTGGTTTTAAATGCCTTCACTGTACTGTACATATCAGAGATGACATGATCCCGACCCTGCAGCTGCAAGTTCATTGCATTCAGATGACTCGTAATGTCACACAGAAAAGCCATTTCACACAGAAACATTTCGTCTCGGAGTTGTGTTGTGTCTTTCCCTTTGCTGTCCAAGAACAGACAAATCTCCTCACGAAGCTCGAAACATCTTTGAAGCACCTTTCCCTGGCTTAGCCATCGCACCTCTGTGTGATAAGGCAAATCACCATGCTCCGTTTCTAACTCCGTCAGAAATGCCTTGAACTGGCGGTGATTCAAACCTTTGGCTCTGATAAAGTTAACTGTGCGCGTGATGATGCTCATTACATGCTCCATTTTCAAGGCTTTACCGCACAACGCTTCCTGGTGTATGATACAATGATAAGCTGTCAGCTCACCTGTCGCGTTTTCCTCTTGCATCTTTTCCCGTATCTTCGCCACCAGTCCGCTCCTGTGTCCACACATCGCAGGTGCTCCGTCGGTTGTCAAACCCACGAGTTTTTCCCAAGGCAGCTCCATCTCATTTACACATCTTGACACCTCTTCATACAAATCATGCCCCGTAGTTGTGCCATGCATAGGACGTAAAGCCAAAAACTCCTCTGTCACGCTTAGGCTGGAGTCCACTCCGCGGATGAAAATTGACAACTGGGCAATGTCAGAAATGTCGGTGCTCTCATCCACAGCCAAGGAATATGCAATGAAATCTTTTCCCCTTTTCACAAGCTGCTCTTTTAGATTGATGGACAACTGGTCTACTCTCTCGGCAATGGTGTTTCTGCTCAGACTCACATTTAAAAAGAGTTGCCTTTTTTCTGGGCAAACTTCGTCACAAACTTTAATCATGCAGTTTTTGATGAAATCCCCCTCCGTAAATGGCCGGGCTGATTTAGCGATCTCTTCTGCCAAAATAAAACTGGCCTTGACAGCAGCCTGGCCTTGTGATTTGGCTTTTTTGAACAGAGCCTGTCGAGATTTGAGGCCTCGTTTTAATTCCTCTGCCTTTTGTAGCCTTTGTTCCATGTCCATATTCTTGTTTTTGTCCGCGTGTTTCGTTTCATAATGTCGTCTCAGATTATACTCTTTCAGTACCGCCACACTTTCTCCACACAGAAGACACACAGGTTTTCCAGCTACCTCCGTGAACATATACTCCGACTCCCACCTTGTTTGAAACCCCCGGTTCTCAGTGTCCACCTTCCGTTTTGCCATTTTTGATGGGTATCTGAAAGTTAATTTTACTGTGATGCTGACGACTGCTGTGCCAATAAATATTGAAATGAAGCAGCCTACTGCTCGGTGCGTCACCGTTGCATTGTGGGAAATGTAGTATTGGTGCGTGTAAAAGATCTGCGGGCTGCCGGCTTGCTGCAGTCTGCGGGCCGGTTCTAATAATAAATCAAGATCATCCCAGGGGCCGTAAAAAACCTTCTCGCGGGCCGGATGTGGCCCGCGGGCCTTGACTCTGACATATATGCTGTACGCCATCGTGGTGTTTAGTCTCACTGTACAGAATCCATCTGTGAGTTAGATTGCGCCCCCCCCCCCCCCCTCCCCCTCTCGTCGGCTGAAGGGCATTCCTGCGGCGTGTCGTGGCCCTCCCGCTAGCTGGCCGTGACTGTGTGCTTTTAAATCGCTGGTTCTTCAAAGGCAGGTGCTGAGTGTAGTTTAACTATTCATTGCTGTAAGTAAATGACAGCGGCTCTGTTGTTGTTGTTTGTATGAGTCTTGACAGGAGGGAGGAGGAGGGACCCCTTGATTCAGACAGAATGAGGCCCGGCAGTTGACGGGGGAATAGTATTGTTTTCTGATTGCTTTAACTAATAAAGTACGTGGATGGCATCAACGAAGCATCAAATCACTCGCTGTGTTTTAAGTTGCTGCACGCGTGCAAAAGTCATGCCGGTCAATAATCAGCAGGCTTATTGTTCCTCAATTCAATGTGATTGGAGTCGTCAAAGGAAAACTACAACAAATGAAAACCCTTGGGCTCGCAAATTACTTTTGCTGTTTAAAGTAATAATCAGAGCAAATGTTTGAATTTTTACATGCACATTGAAGTCATGTTGGTTTCTGGTTGCATTCGACAGCAGATGAGTTGATTTATTAGTTCTCAGTAACTTACAGTAGTTATCAGCCACGAGTCTTGTGAGGCTCCGGTCGACAATATGCCGTCTGCTGCAAACTCTCAAGAGTGATGCCGTCAGTCTGCCGACCAAAACGGCTTTCCAGCTGTGTCCAACTATAAATCCCCAACCTGCTCCTCGCTCTCTGGTTCCAGACGTTACAAAATCCTCCATTAGTGTGGTTATTGGTGCTGGAATGACTGATGTACCTGAGTGTTTACTGGCACATTTACCTTTTTAATGCTGGATTTCATTAACATGTTGCTGTGTGGTCTCCTCACCTTTTACCTGTGCGTGCATCTGTATTTATGAGCTCTCTGAGTAACTGTGAAGAGAGGAAACATCTGCTTTTGTTGGGCTCGTAGCGCATGTCCGTGCATGCGGGGGTGAGAATTGTGATTTGTTCAATTTGATTAAAAGGGTCAGTTCACTGTATGTTTACATACCCGCATGAAAAACAGAATTGGCAAATTATCTGATAAAGCATTTAAATGTGTTGCATTAGTGTTATAACACGTGATTTTTCTTAAACACCCTTGTGAGGGAATCAGATTCCCGTCACCGTCTGCCGCTTGTGCATCACGGACAGAAATATCCCTCATCAGGCAGATCAGACTTCCTTAGCAACCCTGTTGGTGTTGCAATTGAAGATTGCCAATGCAAGACGGTATAATGTGTTCATCTATTTATCACTTTCTAACACGCATGAGTTCAATGTTCCTCACTTTTGTTTCCCATGTGCTCACTTTTTAAGAAACCCGTACACTTGGCCAGTTTGTATCGCTGCAGTCACTGTAGTTATTGATCCTTAAACTTGTGTTTGATCTTTCTGAGATCAGACTTGAGATTATTGCCAAAAGTGAGATGTAAGTAAGTTCATTTGTATGAACCTTTTAAATTGCCAGTGTGTTGCTCGGGCAATAGTTTTGGTTCAAGTTGACTTCCTGTCAGATACTACATTACAAACATTGCAACAGGAAATACAAAGGGGCCCATTAAGGGTGTTATGTTGTCAAGTTTGAAACGGACCATTTCAAGAGCAGAACTTCACAGGAACTCAATAAAATGAAGGCAACAGGCATTAAATACAAAGAAATAAATAATTAAAAGTTACACAAAGGCAAGTCTAGACAGGTGGGTGAGGAGTTGTCAGATTACCGTAGTGCCTTTAAACGCAGTGCATGTGGAACGATTTCTCTAGACGTATTTAGCATAATGCTCATTTCAATGGCTTTGAAGGTCACAATTCAGTTCCGCTTTCTCATACCGACGAGAGCATCGTAAAACAAAGCAGTTTGTAGACCTCTCCGTCATCCCTGCGACTTGGCCTGTGAGTTCCGTTGGTTCCGCACTGCCGCTCTCTCTTCCTCCGCAGCTCCAGCCTGCACTTCATTAGCCTTCCTCTGTTCCCAGAAGTCCTGTAGACGTGACTCCTCTTTTCCGGGATGGAGGAATGTTTCTCCCTCAGGTCCGACTGATGGAACGGGTTGAGGCCTGGGCCTCTTTGTTCAGGACGTGTTGAGAGGGAAGTAGGGGAGAACGAGAGATGGTCTCCCCCCCCCCCCGAAAAAATCCCTGGATCCCATGGCTGAAAATCACTGCCAGCTGAGCTGACATGCTTATCCATGCCTGCATTGGAAACCAACAGGGGCTCCCGGTGGATAAAGAGACCAGACTGCGCGACAGACATTGTCGAGCGGTTGTTGCTCATGTTGTGAGATCATATTTCACCGAGGGTACAGTCACTTTTTAGGAAACGGTCCTGGGAGAACCATCATTGCTTCATCCTTCACCTCTCAACATCTACAATCCTCATAAATGATGGATACAACGTGTTGATATAAACGATAACGCGACTTCCGGAGATCTGCCTGAACCATGTGACTTCGGTCTCTTCTCGGGAACAACGTCACGCCGCTTCCTCCTCTGCTGTAGTTCAGTCCCCCTGTTTTCCTTCAACATCCATTACAGCTCTTAAAGTGCTGCGTGCCTCCTTTCCTTTTTTTTTACCCCCTTTTCCGCGCCATCATGAACAACTGACCTCACTCTGTGGAGTATTCAATGACCTCAGAGCGAAAAGTACTGCAGCATTTATTCCCACTCTCGTTCCTCTGGATTCTTGGTCGGTAGAAAGTGGAGCAGAAAGAACAAAAGTGGAAGGGAGGATGCTGGTCCCATCGGGGGGGAAGGCAGAGCCAGTACTACAGCTTTAGCTTTGACTTTGTGCCTTGAATGTTTTTAGAGGTGACGGAGTGAGAGAGCGAACCCCAGAAGAGCACTGCAGTAGCTACTAAAAGCAGCTTGAGGTTTATTGCTTCTTCAGTTATTTAATCTCGACTCGGTTCTCATCCCCACTGTTACATTGTCATATTTCATAACTTGAATTTTTTTTTAGTTCGTAAATAATTACACAATTAGGCAAAACAACAGAAAGACAATGACTACAAAATAGAACAGCGGAAAAAACACCACAAAACTAAATTACATAATCAACCAATCAAACTGTGTTTGAATAGCAGCCTTTCATACAGATTAGTGTCGTTTAGAATGCTTCACAGATGACTGACGAGCCAAAAATAAGATGGAACAGAGAAAACCACAATAAATAAATCGAACTAAAACTAAAACTAAGAGTCTTTACAACCTACGAGCAGCTCATTGAGGACACAGCCGTGCTTTGAGCTGAAGGCCAACCACAGCACGCTAACGTACTGAAAATGACAACGCTAACATACTGATGTTAAGTCGGTATAATGTTTTCCATGTTAGTTTAGTATATTAGCATGCTAACATTAGCTAATTAGCACTAAAAACACAATACAACTGAGGCTGGTGGGAATTGCAATAGTTTCGCAAACCAAAAGTTTGGACTAATTGACCCGATGATGGTGCTAGATGAAGAGTCTGGGGATCACCAAAGTTCCAACAATTCTTCCTGAGAGAATCATGATTATGTACCAAATTTCATGACAATCCATGTAGCAGTTGTTAACATTTGCCACATATATATATTGATCATATGTTTTCGCCTTAAGTTCCTTAAACACGTTTTAGAATTTGCAACGTGCTACACAATCACTCTCTTGGCTCAACACATTTTTCCCCTTTCTTCATGCCAATATGAATAAACCGATGTACCCAACAGCTTCTTTTCATCAGCACTTTATCCAGGTCACTAATCAAACTCTTAATGAAGAAGTAATGAAACCAGAAACTACCACCGGCTGTACTCTGGAGCTGTGACAGCACGCAAGGTGTGACTTTTAGCTCCAGGGATGGCGGCGTCACAGTTGGCCACGACAGATGGTCGGGGAGATTCGTCCCAATGGCAATTGTGCAATAAAGTATGATTCTCACTGTGCTGCGCAAAGGTTTTATGTTGGTTCAGCAGTATAAAGGCGTCCTCTGTTGCTTTTCCACACTTAAACATTGTGTGTACATGTTGCCTCGAGGGAGTCGGTCAGCATTTGCGTAACATGAAATTCTCCCGTGGCCTCGGCTGACCCTGAATGGGTCAGAAGGGAAGTAGGCCACTTATTGTGCAAATGCATTCTGATGTTGCATTTAGTGGAAGTGAACACCTCTGCTACTTGAAGACGTGATAATATTTCTTGTTGCACCCAAATGCCATCTTTGGAATCAAATATGTTCGAACAATGATTGGTGGTAGTTTGGCAGCCACAGCAGGACGACGATGTTTTAATATTTCACGCTCAAATCTTTGCCTTTTTGTTTTGGATACGAGGTTATTCTCCAAAGCATTTCTGTTGGTTTAGAGAAGTGAAAAGTGACTCAATTGTATGAGATGTAATCAGTTGCGCAAGCTTCATATTACGTTGCACTTTCTCTCTTAGACAAGAATCAGCAGACGGAAAGGGACACATTTGTAGGTTGTGAATTAGATTCAAATGTACAAAATGATAAGTATGCATTGTAATAGACTGAGACAGACAACATGCCCAAGCCTGACATTTCTGCTCGGCTGTAAGTGAGCATATAGTGAACCATGAATGATCATCTTTTGCAAACATTTTGTTGGCGTGCGTGCCGGGTGGGGTTGCAAATCCGAAGATCTGCATTCAGTTTTGGATAAAAAGTCATTAATGTCACGTTAAAATGTTAACAAATAGATCTGCTGTGAACTTTTGACCATATTCCGTTCCACGTTTTCACTCCGCATTGGTTGCTGTTTGCTGGCAAGCTGTTGTTGCCGAATGTTGACGTCAGGCTGTCTAATGAAGGAAGTGGATTGTGTACACAGTATGGGTGTGTCGAGTCACAGTTCAAACACATTAGGCAGCCTGCACACAGTGAAGGCACTGTACCATGGAGGGCAAGAAATGCTAGTTATTATAATGTTGGTTATGGAAAAGGTGGGCACCACGTACACCCACGACTCGGCTATTTCTAAAGCACCGCGAAAGTTGTTTGCTCTGTCATTGCCCTCTGAACTGGACTTTGTAACGTGTATTGGAACAGCGCGTCGGCGCTGCAGCAAACATGATGTAACTCCCATCGGTCACTGATTGGCCCTTAAGGTGGCATGCCTCGAGTTTCCTGGAGGAGCCCGTGTACTCTGGACCTCACTTGACTGAAAGAATGGTGGACAAGATATGGAGGAAGAGTTGGCAATTCATAGAGAACAGGCGGTCTTTTCGCAATCGGCTGTCCTCTTGTAGTACGGCAGAATGTAAGAGTGAGTGAGTAACCTCCTTGTTTCTTTTCCACGTTATTTGTGTGAGAGTTAATCCCACAAGGACAACGGACGACTGGATGTGTTTGATATTCGGAGTGTTTACGTGGCATCGGTGTCTTTTCAGTGTGGGCACAGCAGATGCTGTGGAAGGTTGTCAAATTTTCAAGAGTAATTATTCCACAGGTACAAACCAGTATTAAGCAGCTTAGGCAGTTGAATGAAACTATTTTTTTCTGTATGTCATAAAGTTGTCGAATCAGCGTTGTGAAGCCATATGTGTTTGTATATTCCATAACAGAGACGAGACTATTTTATTATAGCGTCGGCCATGAATCCCTGAAGTTAAACTACTTTTTGTTCTGACATTTCATGAGTTGTATCAGGAAGACGGCTGTGATTAACCCGATAATCCTTCTATCAAATACTGACTCAAAAATGTCATTCTCATTGTCTAATCTGTGTCGTGACGAGATGAAATCTCTAAGCGTCCCTTTGCTCTCTTATTGCAGTGTGGAAGGGGATGGACGGCCCAATGAGAGCGGCCCTCCCCTGGATGGGGGAGCCAGCTATGGCCAGGGCCCGGTGACTCACGGCTCGGCAATCAGTCCTGACCGATTTGACAGCCCGCTCTACAGCCACGGGGTCCAGCCTGGGCCTCAGAGACCCCGTCGGCCCAAGCTCCAGCACTCGCAGTCCATCCTCCGTAAGCAGGCCGAGGAGGAGGCCATCAAGCGGTCGCGCTCGCTCTCCGAGAGCTATGAGCTCTCTGCTGACCTCCAGGACAAACAGGTAGTCCAAAGTAGCCTCGCCGAGCAGTTAAGTTTAAAAGCGTCATGAGCAGATTATAAATTGTGTGTTGGTTAAGTATCAATAACCCAGTTCTGTGAGATTATTCTTGGTACAAATAAAGCAAGAAAAGCTGTTAGATTGTCTCGGAGCCACTGACAACTGGGAGATGCAAATGGTCTGTAACATCCAGGAGGATGACTTTATAAACCATGCATAGCTGAGAAATCATAAAATATTCCGTTGACTCCCGTCTTTCCCCTAGGTGGAGATGCTGGAGCGTAAATATGGTGGACGATTCATAACCCGGCATGCGGCCCGCACCATCCAGACGGCTTTCCGCCAGTATCAGATGAACAAGAACTTTGAACGTCTCAGAAGCTCCATGTCCGAGAACCGCATGTCCAGACGCATCGTCCTCTCCAACATGAGGATGCAGCTCTCGTTCGAGGGCCCCGAGAAAGTGCACAGCTCCTACTTTGAAGGGAGGCAGGTGTCGATGACTGAGGACGGCGCCCCGCTGATGGTGCAGTCTGAATGTGGCGATATAGAGGTGCACCAACAGGCCAACATGGCGTCTCACCCAGCCCCACAGGGGGACCTGACCGATGCCATCACGGAGCTGGAGGACGCCTTTTCCAGGCAGGTTAAATCTCTGGCGGAGTCGATAGATGATGCACTGAACTGTCGCAGCCTTCAAGGGGACGAGGGTCCGGACCCCGAGGCCATGGGCTGCTCCAAGGTGGAGCGGGAAGTGCCCTATCAGGGGAAGTCCCACCGCAGGGCAGCTGGACGAATGCACGATGAAACGCTTGCATCCTACAGCGACGTTACTCTGTACATCGACGAGGAGGACATGCCCCCCTCTGTTGCTCGGTCCAGGTCAGGGGACCAGCCCTCCAGCATAGAATCAGACTTGCGGTTGCGGTCAGCCAACTCCTCCCAGGACTACTGGCCTATTGACCCCAAAGATGAGGGTCGTGACACAGACACGAGCTGCCGCAGCACTCCTTCTCTAGAGTGCCAAGAGCAGCGTCTTAGAATGGACCATCTCCCTTTGTTGACCATAGAACCCCCGAGTGACAGCTCCGCAGAGCTCAGCGACCGGTCTGACCGCGGCTCCGTCAAACGGCCGCCGGTGTACGAGCCGCACGGCCACATCGTAACGTCGTCCCAGGCGAGCCCTAAACACATCTCCCACGGACCCCCGCCGCGAGCGTCCTCCCGCGACGACGAAGCACCCCTGCGCCACCGCCAGCGCCACCTGGAAGGCCACTTGGCCATCAACGGCTCGGCCAACAGACAGAGCAAGTCCGAATCGGACTTCTCCGATGGGGACAACGACAGCATCAACAGCACGTCCAACTCCAACGACACCATCAACTGCAGCTCCGAGTCCTCGTCGAGAGACAGCCTGCGAGAGCAGACGCTCAGCAAGCAGACTTACCACAAGGAGACTCGCAACAGCTGGGACTCGCCCATCTTCAGCAATGATGTTATTCGCAAGAGACACTACCGCATCGGCCTCAATCTCTTCAACAAGTAGGTGCTCGGCTCTGCTCGAGCAGGCGCTAGACCAGTGTGTTCAGTGATTAATGGAGAAGCTTGTGAAGTCTCTTGGAAAATAATTTCACATATTAAACTGTATTCATATCAAATACAGAGATACTTTGAAAGATATTTACATGGACAAAGAAATTAAGCACAATGTAATTTGTCCATAATATATCACTCGGCATTTCTAGTGTTAGAGAATCAGACATGTCTTAATAATACTTTTAATACAAATTTTAAAGACGCCTCAAGAAATTGCCAACATGTGTATTCTCAGAATTCAGGAGGAAGCAGTTGCAGATTCTTCTCTCCAGGTTTCTTTAAATTTTTTTTAAATTGACCTACCTCTAAATGTTTGGATTTATCAGGAAGCCAGAAAAGGGCGTCCAGTACCTGACCGAGAGGGGATTCATCCCCGACACGCCGGTCGGTGTAGCTCACTTCCTGCTGCAGAGGAAGGGGCTGAGCAGGCAGATGATTGGAGAATTTCTCGGCAATCGGCAGAAGCAGTTCAACAGAGATGTCTTGGAGTAAGTTTGATTCGCCGCCATCTTCCTTATGATTAGACAAAGGCGAGTGAAGGAAGGAAAGAAAAACCCAAAATGAGTCAAATAAAAACTTGTGTGAAAGTACTGAAGTCCAGGATCTTATATAATATATACTTGAGTGTGTAGTAACACATGGGGGCCATTGTTATAGCTTATTTAATAGAAGAAAGGGACAAAGTCCCAAAAACTCCATAAAATCCAACTCGTAAAGAGCCTGCAGGAGGTAAGATTTACTCATGGTGCAAATGTGATTAGAATCCTGTAACATCCTCTTTGATAAACACTGAAATGTGATAGAATTGAAGCCCTGTAAGATCAAAAAGAATTGGTGACAGTCAATGACGCCATGTTTGTGTTTCATTTTCTTCTGCCATCTGTTCTCTTGTGTGTCAGCTGTGTGGTGGATGAAATGGACTTCCAGAGCATGGAGCTGGACGAGGCGCTCAGGAAATTTCAGAACCACATTCGTGTTCAGGGCGAAGCCCAGAAGGTGGAGCGGCTTATCGAAGCCTTCAGGTCAGACCATACGTCGAGATCACACACGGACTCATTTAAACATAGCAAAGACTGCACGGAAAAACACTGAGACAAAAAAACAATCCCGAGCCAATGACAATTAAAATACAATCAGCCTGTGTTAAAAACACAGCATATAATACTGCTTTTTGTAAATGATGATGGAAGTGTTTTATGGAGACTTATTGATATTTAAAAGGTCATTGCTACTGGGTTTCCTCTGAGCTGCCGGTAATTGTTGGTAGATAAAAGGACAAGCTCTAGCACTACTTCTGATTTCTTCTGGCAGTGTTTTCCTCACTACGAGCACGGCTGTGTGCGACGTTTATAATCCGAGTTTGGCTGTGAATTGAGATCTTTGCTCTCCTGCCTCGTGTCTCCAGCCAGCGCTACTGCATCTGCAACCCCACAGTGGTGCGGCAGTTCAGGAACCCCGACACCATCTTCATCCTGGCGTTCGCCATCATCCTCCTCAACACCGACATGTACAGCCCCAACGTCAAGCCCGAGAGGAAGATGAAGATGGAGGACTTCATCAAGAATTTAAGAGGTGACGAAAGCAAACGCCGACATGATAAGGATACGCCATCAGTGACCAAAACATATGGACTGATATTTGAATACGCTCTGCTAATCTGTGTGCCAGGTGTGGATGACGGGGAGGATATCCCTCGGGAGACTCTGGTCGGCATCTACGAGAGGATCCGTAAGCGAGAGCTCAAGACCAATGAAGACCACGTCTCGCAGGTGCAGAAGGTTGAGAAGCTCATCGTGGGAAAGAAACCAGTAAGTGCTCTTCATTCAGTAAAAAGAAGAGACAATTTTCAAGGCGTGACATTAATCTCTCTGCTTCAATCTGTACTCACAGCCACCGATAACAATCTTGCAAGAGGGTTTCTGGGAAATGTCGAAGAGCACTTGAATGACAAATCACCTCATTCAGAGCCTTCGGCAGTTATTTACAGTGCAGATTCATTGACCCCCCCCCCCCCCCCCCCCCCCCACATACATTCTGCGAAGACCCGCCCTACTCTGCGTCTGATTGGCTCGTACTTGTTGCCTTCTACGCAGAATTTGTTACATTTATTGTTGATGAACAGGGATGCTAGCCTGCTTGCATATTGCTGTCATATATTATCACAATCTCCTGATAAATGTTGCTTTGCACGTTGCCAATATGGCTGGAGATGTATCTGTACATTTAGATTTAGTGTCATAATTAATACTTAATGCCGCCCTTAATGTTGATATGGCACATTTATTAAAAAGAACATTTCACTCCTCCTGACTTGTGGATGGCGAAGTGTAAGAGTTTAGTTCTTAGAAGGGACAGGAAGATGTATTAACTGTGCTCTACCTTTGGGTATTGTTGTGCCCGGGCTTTTCAAGACCTTCACGCTGCTGATTTTAAAACACCCGAAGCCCTTGAAAGATGTCACCCAGTGCTGCAGTCTGATAAAAAATGGGCACTTTCTGCTGCCGGAGCACATTGGAGTTCTAACACCGCTGTAGAGGGACAAGTGGTTGAAACCAGGGATTCCTCTGGCGTTCAGACTGTGCTCCAGGCCCTCAGGAGCAGGGCAGCAGCATTTTGTCATTATTCTGCAGGCGGTGATGTCTCTTTCACGTGTGACGGTTGAAAGTGTGATTAACCGATGCACCGTCGGGGAGAGAGGCTGGTCTCGCGCCGAGGACTTTGTTCCAGTTGGACTGGCTTCTGCTCGGCCTGTAATTGCTGCACGTGTTGAAAAATGTTCCCTCGTCACCATTTAGCTGCAGAAGGAAAGGCTCAGGAGGACACTGTGTAAAACGCTGGAACATAAAAAGCACATTTGAGTTCCTCTCCGCGATAATCGGGTCCTGTAGTGCCGCTCAGGGTTGGCATTCTCTGGCTGGATCGATTTTCATTCCAGCGTCGTTGCAGACTCCCTCGAGTCCGGTAGCCGGGAAAGATGACCACCCTGTATACCGACCCCAAGAGGTTCATTCATCTTCATGGACACTGTAATAGTCTATCGGGCACATTCTGCAAGGGCGAGTCCTTACATGGGCTCATTATGAAAGCAGAAGAGATTAAATGTTCAGGGGCAGTATTGTTAATAATCCTAACAGAACGGCTGCGTAACACATCTTCTTTGCCCTCTCGTTTTAGATCGGATCACTCCACCACGGCCTGGGATGTGTGAGTAGGCTACATATCCATAAATCATACGATATTTGCTCGTTTTTCATTGATTATTTCACTGTACGTGCACATCTTGCCGTGTCTGTCCCAGGACGTTGCAGTTAATGCACATCAAACAGGTAGTTTCAGAGTCAGATTACCTAAAGAGGCACAAACTTCTGCCCCCCCCCCCCCTCCCGGAGCATCTCATCTGTCACCGCTGCCCCCTGGAGACAGACATAAATTCTTTGGTCGCACTGAGCTGTGCACCAGCGCTGGCTGCATGCCACACACATGACTCTGAGTCACAGAATATACTGTAGATCTCCCGCTTGTATGGTGATTAGATTAGTGATCGTAATCTTTATGGGATGTGCTGATTTAGCGCTACATTGTTTTGTACACTACTGCTACTTACACGGCACCATTGCCGTGGTAAATACTACCGTAGTTTGAACTTGTTTCCTCCTATGTTAGACAAAGAAAACATAGCAACAGTGGTATCCAAACCAACACCACATCTCCCCATATGTCCCTGTGAATGTGTCATCCTTTGGCTACACCTTCTTTAAATTCTGTTTCCTAAATCATCTCGGACCTCTGAAGTGCTTGTATCTGTGCTCCTGTTTTTCCTCCCCTCTAGGTGCTGTCGCTGCCCCATCGCCGGCTGGTGTGTTACTGCCGTCTGTTTGAAGTTCCGGATCCCAACAAGCTCCAGAAGCTGGGCCTGCATCAGCGGGAGATCTTCCTGTTCAATGACCTCCTAGTGGTAAAAGCCCTCTCCTGCCCTCTCCTTTCTTCTCCTCTTTTCTCTCTCTCTCTCTCTTCAGAACCCGTAAAATATTCTCTCTGTGCGATGTCAGGTCACCAAGATCTTCCAGAAAAAGAAGAACTCTGTGACGTACAGCTTCAGACAGTCCTTCTCTCTGTATGGGATGCAGGTCATGCTGTTTGAAAATCAATGTAAGTGGCTTTTTCTTTGATTCCGTCTTCATGCCCGTGGCGTGTCAGCTGACGGTGTTTACATCACGGGGTTCGATGCAGCGCCGAACCAATGGGCTGTGACGTTGTTTTAACTCTCCAAACTTCAGATGTTGTTTGACTTGGTTTTGATCATATGGCCCTTGTGTAAATGTCTCTCCCTCTCTTTGCCGTCGCCCCAGATTACCCAAACGGAATCAGACTTACATCAGCCATACCAGGTGCAGACGTCAAAGTCCTCATCAACTTTAACGCGCCCAACCCGCAGGACCGCAAGAAGTTCACAGACGACCTGCGAGAGTCCATTGCCGAGGTCCAGGAAATGGAGAAATACAGAATAGAGTGTGAGCTGCCTCCCCCCCCCCCCCCCTCTTAGTCTGTCTACCTCAGGCTGTGCAAAGTAGAAAACAGGGCATGGTCCTCATTACTCGACTGCGGCACTTTACGAGGGAGAATGTTTACAGGATGTTACACAGGATGGCTTACAGGAGGGACAGCGGTGTTTCTTTGGGGTTTTTTGTGGGCATTCAAAAGGCAAAGCCGTCGTGACACACGAGCAACAGGATGTAGATCCGATTCATGAGTTCCAGACAGCGAGAGGTGGCTGAATACATCACAGAGAAGTTATAGAGTCGTTCCCTGGCCAGAGTGAGACGTAAAAACCGCCGCCGCTTACCTCACTCTTTCCTCGGCTCCTTTCCACAGCTGAGCTGGAGAAGCAGAAGGGGGTGGTGAGGCCCAGCATGTCGCAGAGCTCCGGTCTGAAGAAGGACGGCGGCAACGGGAACATGAACCGCGCCAGTCTGGACGACACCTACGCCATGGGCGAGGGCCTGAAGCGGAGCGCCCTCAGCAGCTCCCTGCGAGACCTCTCCGAAGCAGGTACAGCCGAAACGTCTTTGTTTTTACCAGCCGGCTCTTTAGTGGAAAGGTCCTGCTGTCATCCACCTCTCTGTGGTGATACCGAGGGGATGGAAACAGCTAAATGTTGTTTCACAGCACCATCAATGTAGAATTTAGAGTCCTCCCCTTTAAATCCACGACATATGATTGGAGAGTTCGGTCTGAACAGTGTGTCCATCAATGTTTAACCTCAGCAGACTTTGTTTTAGAGAGACTGACGGTGTGCTTTTTAAATCCAAAGACTGAACACAGACCTATTTCTGAAGAGGTTTATGGTTTAAAAATCCAGATTAACTCGGTGAGGAATGAAATTGACGGGCAGTTCTCACCCTTGATCATCTGGATGAGTTTGTTTCTGAACATTCCCATTCATGTTTTTATCCTGACTTTTCTTCTTTTCGTTTGGTTTAACCTCGCACTGTTTGCACCCCGAAGTTTGTTTCAGTCAAAGACATTTTGTGATCATCTTTTAAGTTTTGTTCAAACATCATTTTGCCATTTCCTCTCACGTATATATTTGTGAACCAAACAAATCAGCGCTGATGTGTCCCGTTCTTAAGCAGCGAACAAGCTCCAGAATCAGATCCAGTCCTGGCGTTGACAGTCATCTCACACCCATGAATATCAGTGTTCAGCACAGCGGCTCGTCTCCGGAGCAGGAATACATTTCATTCATTACAGATAACGGCTGTGTGAAGTTATCGGGTGATTCACTTGATAATGAAATCCAGTTAGGGGTCTGCCTCACTGTTGGTAATGCGACGCGCTTTGTTCTCATGATCTCTACCTCGATGGGAACCGATAGGTCAGCCAGTGAAGACGTCTGTAGAAGCCCCTCCTGTCTCCTGTGTTCTTCGATGCAGGATGTGGCATGTGTCGGCGGGGTCGTTTTTGTTGAGTGTTTTCTTTTTTCCTTTCCTGCCATACTCCCATTTCATGTGTATTTTACTGTGTTATTTCCATACACATCAGGTATTTTCCTGTTTATGTGTGATTATTGGTCATGTGTCATTGGCTGAGTGTGCCTAACAACGGCAATAGTGCTCTGTTCGCCCCTCAGACCTGTATATGCCTGTACATCCCATGTGCAACAACCACTGTATTGCTTTTGATGTGTCTCCTCCTCCGTGACTGTCACTGAGACTGGCTCCATGACCCCCCCTTTTAGAACAACCTACATCTCGAGGCAACGTTTAACAAACGAGTTGTCTCATTTCATCAAGTGGAAAATCTGGGGGAATTTTTAATGCGGCATCAACCCCAGCCAAAGGTTTTCAAATCGACCTGCAATCTTTTGGTTAAAAACTTCACTGCGGACTTTTCCTTGGTCTATCACACTTTGATGCCTCCGGAGTCCATATTTGTTGAGATTTATAGAAATGCATTCAAAATTTTAAGCAGTTCGAAGTGCGTTTTAAATAAAAAACCTAATGCAACTTTAGCTCTCGGCCTGCGTGAAGATGTGGCTCCACTACGCAGTCAGCCAGAGTACCACCTGTCACCCACCGCCCTCCCCAGACCTGACCGTGCTCTCCCCCTCTCGCCCATATTTGGACCTTACTCACAGTCACAATCCACTGCACTGCCCCCCTTCGGGACCGGTGGGCGGCCTAAACGTCTGTAGTCGGTCCAGGAGTGCTGTCGATCTCTAATCTGTGGTGTTGCATGTCTCGGGCAGGCAAGCGGGGGCGTCGCAGCAGTGCAGGATCACTAGACAGCAATATGGAAGTAAGTTGGAAGCAGCTGGTATCCAAGCTACTCTCTATGTGATGATGTGCACTGTGAAAAGACACCATTTATTTTTGGTCTTACACCTTCTTTGCTTCATAGACTCCGTCCATTTGTTTGGATCATTTATTTTTCTTCCTGGGATGCCTTATGACCTGCTTGCCTCAGTGTGCATGCATGGGTTGCCTGCCTCTGATTGTGCCCCCCCCCCCCCCCCCCTTGTTTTGGAAGCCAGGGATCTCCTGTTTTTGGTCATGTTATATGACCAATACACACCTTATCTTCAAACAAGCATGACTCTACTAATCCCTCCTCTGATCCCTCCCCTTGTCGCCTGTCTCTGTCTTTCATTCGATCACATCCAAGGAGTTTTCATTTGGTTCTTCTTCTCTGTGGCAGGGTGGTAGCTCTGTGAGACACTAGGAAACAGACCCCCCCCCGCAGCCCCTCTCCCTGTGCGGGTCTCTCTTTTCCCCCTTATCCACAACTTCTCTTAAATGCTGTAAAGTTCAGGGAGAAACGTAGCCTTTGTAGTCCGAGGTCTACTGACTGGCTTCACTAAAGACGTGGATTTCATTCATTCACCGCTCCCTCATTCCATGTGTCCATGAGTCCATGTGTTGGGTTGAAGTCTGGGACCCTGACAATTTCATTTCTGCTTTCAAAGACGTCATGTGGTCTTTCTCCAGTCTTAGATGAAGCATGTGCCAAAGGAAATACCTGTATAGTGAGCAGTGTTGGATCCAGAAAAGGGAGGGAAAGTGACCAGGCCTGTTGCGAAGTCCGCACACGAGAGCTTAGTTCCTCCTGCCTTCTGACTTCTAGTTGAATGCTAATGTGTGGATGCTGTTTTTGCCTGTCACATCCTCTGCATGTTGACACTATTATAACAAGTTGCATGTGTGACTCTTAGAGGGTTTGGCACACCGACTGCAATGAAGATGAAATGTTTTTCTTCCCCTGTCAATGTTATTTATGCTCCTAATGGTATTTATGTAATTACTCGTGTTACAGATTTACTGTTTCAAGCCGGTTAGCTCCTTTACAGCAGAGCTCCTTTGACAATAGGCTCCCTTCATCTTGACGCTGAAATACTCGTGTTGCTGCTGCCTACCATGAAAACATTTTTAGTTTCTCATTTGCATGCCATATAACATTTTGCTACTTGTTTATCTGAAATAAGAAAACTGTGAATTCATCCCGCTGGTGCCTTGTAGCTGTGGTTTAGTCAGTGTTGTGCAGTAGCGTTAGCACAGTGTCTGACGGAGTTGCTGTTACTTTTTTTTTCTTTTCTTTTTTTTTCTTGCCTGCAGGGGTCCATCATTAGCAGTCCACACACACGCCGGAGAGCCACCACGCCACGTGAGGGCGCCCCCCCGCGCGGCCATCCCTCCATCCCTAACTCAGCATCGACCTCCATCCTTGGGTCGTTCTTCGGCAGCAAGCGAGGGAAACCGTCATCCCAGAGCCACGCCCCTTTCCCTCCCACTGTCCAACCCACTCTCATATCCCACAAGCCCCACCCGACCAACCTGCACCACACAGCACAGGTAGCGCATACAGTGCAGCTCCACGGTCACCATTCCCAGTACTGCCAAGTCCCACAGAACCCGCCGCCGTACCACCACCACCACCACTACCACCCCCCTCCCCACACGCAGCACCACCAGCACCCAGGCTGTGGCTCCCAGGCCCACCAACAACCCCATTCACAGCACAGCCATTACAGCCAGCATTCCCATCACGCCTCGCACTCCCAGCATGCTCCACAACACCACAGTCAACAAGCGGGTTCGGCACCTGGCGGACCCAAACCTAAACACAGTGGCATCAGCACCGTAGTGTGACGCTCCGAACACAGAGAGGAGAGGCGAGGAGGGGACAGTTGCTTACACCAAAGGGACTGACAGCATAACTCTATGGCCTGTCCACTGTGTTTTACTGCTGCTGTGATGGGAACCAATCACACGCAGTCACCTTTTTCACCTCCAGGTCCAACAATATGCAGGATGGGAATCGGACTCAGTAGTTCCACCAGGGGCCTTTACTAGTTTGCCTGATCATGGGCCTGGCCCCATCAGGGTTTTTTGTGAGGGATGGGGGGGGGGGGTTCTGTACAGGAAGACGCTCTGTTTTCCACCCACACACTCACACACATCACCTGGCCGTGTCGGCTTCAGAGAAAATGTGTTCTCTCACCAAGCCGCTCCCGACTGCTTCATTCCTACAGTAGCCTGTCAGGAGGAGAGACACCCTGACACGAGAACATGGCCGACGGTTTCCTCTGCAAACAATGACGGCGTCACTCCTCGTGCGCAGCCGGTCCACTTTCAACTCTTTTGGTTTCCAGATCCTTCCATCATATGAATGCAATTTTGTCGTTGCCTCCCGTAGAGCTCATATGTAGTGAAGAACCTAGACGGCATCATTTAAATCAAAGGACAGTTGAGCAGCTGAGTCGACCGTCTCAGTCATTGTAGTTCTAGTGCTGTATTTACTGTAGATGACAGCTATACGTGTTGTCTCCTAGCTCGCATAAATAAATGTGCCAATTATTAATGCATAATCTATTTAGTCAAGACTTCATGTCCAGTATATTGTGCGTAAAGTAATTTGTAAGATTATACTTACAATTATTATTATCAGCAAAAATGAATTTTATCAGTATTATACTGACTCTGTGGTAACAGGATGTAGATCTGAAAGGAGTGAACTCCCATTCAGTCCGGCCTATAATCTATTCTGGAACTTTTGCCTTTCGAACGGATCAGAAGGAGCGTCAGGGCGGCAGCTGTTGCATATTATGGGCCTGAACGGGCTGTGCTGCCGCAGCTGAAGCCTCAAAGCAGACTTTCCCTGTCAACTCACGCAGGTGATAAACTGGGCCGGTTGGTTGTTTTAATCTCGGTTTACTTCTCATACTGTGGCTGCTTCAAACTGAAAAAAAAAGTGATGAAGATTAACGGTGAAAAGACGTTTTATTACACTTGGAGGCTCAGCTCAAATGTTACAAATGGACCCACAGAACGCGTGGAACATGTTCGTCTGTTGCCTTGAAATTATGCGACAGCTGCTCTCCTGACTCTCAAAATGAAAAACAAACACTTTTGAAATCTTCTTTTGCCTTCTTTAGTATATTTTTTTTATTCGCCAACAAAGTGAGTGAATAAAATCTAACATAGTGAAGTATTTTTTCATATTTTTTCTATCATATGTGCAATATCTTTGTACTGATTTTGTACATTAACAACAAGCAGTGTCCCTCTAATTTGTGCGTTTTTTTTTTCTTTTTCCATGTTGCGTCATTATTTATTTATTTTTGTTTTTGACCCCTGTCAAAGTCTTTCTTAGTAAATTAATGTGTGGCTGTCCTCGTGGTCTCATGAGAGGCACAGACTTAGAGTTCAGTGGAATGTCTAGTAAGTGATTTCTTGCATGTGATGTTGTTAATGTGAGGCTATCCTCTGCACATTGTATAACAAATCAGTGTTACCATAGCAAGTTTAAGTGCAATCATGTTCAGAAAAATGCAGACTTGTACTATGAGTGGAAGTCTGTTATCTTGTTGTCCAGGACGAGATTCAGGTGAAAAACAAATATCCTTTTTCATTTAAGAATATATAAATACTGACTTACACAGTTCACGGTGGAGAGAGGAATGTGTGTATATATTTTAATAAAAGGAAAATGCTTCTCTTTGGGCTGAACAAAAATATTTTGCTGGATAAGCACATATGAAAGAGCACTTTCATTGTTTTCAGGAATTGCAGTTATAATATACAAAATGCAAACTGAACAAAGGAACTGGGTATATATGTAAAGAATAACTTTCTACATTCTACAAATAAGAGTCTATTCTAGTGTGTAAATTAGTGACAGTAAACTGTTTGTCCCAATATTCAGGTTGTAAATGTATTTTAACATTCACAAAGAAAACCATTGCCATAAGTCAGGCTTATTCTCACACATTTCTGCTCATTGGGAATTAACAAGGACAGAACAGATGACGGACATATCGCACATGGGATATTAATGATCATATGTGTCTCCATTGATTTCATTTTGTTGTTGTTTTTTTTGCTATAATTCTGAAATCTTGGGGTGATGTAAAACCCAGAAATCTGTTTGTTTTGGTGTGTGTTGTAGTGCTTCAAATGTCTCCAGTCATTCTTTGTGAGGAAGTACCCCAACGATGCGCTGCATGGATCATCATGTGTCCTATTCACTGTGAGCTGATGGGGGAAGAAAATCAGCCTATAAATTTTGGTTTTGATTCATTTTGAATTTCCTGTTGTTGCCCTATGTTAGGCTAGTTATTAAAGTTCGGCATGCATTTCATCAACAAAACCATTGTGTAAATTACAAATATAAAGAGCGCTGCACTTCTGTTGCTGAGGGCTTTCATCATGTAAATACGGGATGTTTGGTGTGCAAACAGATGAACTGCTTGGAAGGAGGGTTTATCTTTACGAAGCCCAAAAGGGACCAAGAGAGAGAGACCAATGGGTTAAAGCAGCTGTACATATTGTGTATATGATCAGTACTCTATTCTGATGTATAGACATCACCTCACAGATGGATTAGAGGGGTGGTATATGAACATGTGTCTGCCTCCAGCTGTCATGAACTGATATCTGCTGGAGGAATCAAAAAGAGACCGTTAGAAAGTTCGCTGCCATTTACATCCAGCTATTTTTTCATACATGCGACCCCCACCGCACGCACACAGACAGACCTACACACATCCTGCTGCAAGCTGTTCAGTCTGGAGTGAGACGCATTTTAAAAAGAGGAAAAGACGAGAATGGCCTCATTTATATGTGCATTCTGTTTGTACAGTGAGTAGTGAGTCAGTAAGACCCCAGTTATTGTTCAACTTCCAACTGTGACAATGTTGAGAACGCAAAATAAACGAATATATGACTTATGGTACGCATGTGTTGTCTTTGCTCTCCAGTGTATATAAAGTTTAAAAAGGTATCGTCGAGCACGGAGTCAGCTGTCGGTGTGAATCAAAGGGAAATTAAATGTTTTTTTTGTTAACGCCTTTTGGTATCATGCATTTTACATTAGAGCCTTATCTCCAGGCTCTCATATCTTCCAGGCTGCAGCGTTACTTTCCATTACTTAGTGCTGCAGCATTTCCACCAGAGGGCATGCATTGAAGTGCTATGAAATGAAAAGGAAAATCTGTGCCATTACACCATCTATGGGTGGAAAGTGTACCTGCTACACACTTCCTCATAGGATCAGCCAGCGAAAATCATTTATACTCCTACCTCAGATACCTTTTAGATTTAAAGCACTTCTCTGAAGCTGCGGGAGTGTGACATGTTTTTCTTGGATTGTAGATTTTATTGGTTATGTGTCCATTCTGCTTTACTCAGTATTTGGCTTTCAAAGTATACATTTAAATTCACATAAAGCTGCTCCGAGCTGTATTTTGCAGTGAAGTGCCCCCTGTGCCCTCGGCACTGCAGTAGATGTCTGTAGTGAACCTTGTGTGGGAGAGCTTCAGATAGCCTGCACCTCTTTTTGTTTTTAACAGATAAACTCTTATCTCCTCTAAGCAGATGGATTTCCTTCATGTCAAATGCGCCATACCAGTGCAGTGTTATTGGTGCGTTCCTCACACTGCAATGCTCTGGGTGTGTGATTATTCCGTTGAATAACACGTTGGTTACAGAATGGGGATACCCTGAGTGAGGCAGAATGTTGGACTACTCGTAATCTCAAAAGAACAGTGAACATATCATTAAATGTTAAGGATGACTGGCGCCACAAGAAGTAACTTCCAAGTTGGTTTGACTCTAAAAGGTTTGTATTCTTTCTTTTTTTATTTAAAAAAGAAGGGATTTTACATTTGGCTATATTTATTACAGTTTAAGGATCCTCAGGGATATTAAATATCTTTCAGCTCATAGATGTATTTGGCAGAAACAGTTAAATCAAGATTCTAGACATTGCCATTTTTTGTTTGTTGCTTCATGTTAATCTTGTTCTAATACACATTTATAGAGACTGTCTGCTTTTAGAAATATCCAATATAAGAACTTGCTGAGTGCTACACTGTAAGCACACCGTCTATTCCAGTTTATGATGCAAACAGGAAATTACAGTGCAGAAAGGGTATAACCTTTTCCTCGTCCTGCAGGATGCTCTGCGATCTAAGCTTAGCTGTCTTCCTTGTCTGGGCCACGTTAAGTGCACACACTACTGGTCAACCCTGCCTATGTTCAGCCCTCATGCCTGCTGGTCTGCAGGTCAATTGCAGCTCTTTAAACCTGGTGGACCTGCCTCATCTGCCGTCAGACACCACGGAGCTCCATGTGCAGGACAACCAGCTCACCTCTGTGTCTCCAGGCCTCTTTGACAGACTGGTTGGTCTGAAAAAGGTCTCACTATCTGGGAATCCTTTCCACTGTGACTGCAGGATCCAATACCTGCGGAACTGGTTGCTAAAGAACAGGGCTGTTGTGTCCACGGAGCCCACCTGTGCCAGTCCAAGCTCTGTGGCCCAGAGAGCCATCGCTGAACTCGATGATGACTACTTTGCCTCCTGTGTCATGGGAAGCTGCACCCATGGGACTTACAACACTGTGATGGGAGTGATGCTATGCTGCCTCATTGTTCTGCTTCTGTGGAGCTTGAGACTAGCCAAAAGGTCTACCGTCACTCTGTACATATACGAGAGACATTCGGGATTCGAGGCCGACTCTCTGCGCTCACTGAAGCCCAAACACAGGAGGAGGATGCACACCGCACAGTCAGGGGTCAACGTGGAGTCTCTCACTTGTGCAGAGGACCTAGAAAAGCCAGTTATCAACATGGAGTTACTGCCACATGTACTGGATGCGTTGCATAAGAAGCACAATATAAAGATGAAGGCTACCTCAGCAAAATACTGCAGCGGAATTACAATAACACAAGTGGAAAATATAGATTAGGGCAGTAACGTTTTTGTCATAAAGTTGTTTTTAATGCTAAACTGCTAAAGCCATATCTCCTGAGACTTCTTCTGGGTTTCTTACAATGCAACCTAATGTTAATCTGTGTAATAATTTAGGCAGAACATACATATTCACTAACATTAGAAAATTGAAGAGGCTATTTTGTCTTCTAATTGTATTGGTAATGTCTAGATACTCATCAGTCTGTTTATGCTATATGTTTGGCGTACAATGGATCTGTCAGTCCTAGACTCTCACAAATAAATTTAAGACATTTTGAAATCCTGAAAAAGCATAAGTGGCTGTTTTAACATTTAATGACTGGATATATTGCAGATAACTCATTTAATTGTTCCTAGTACAAAAAAAAAGATTTCAAATATCTAGAATGACATTTTTCCTATTCAAAATTGTCATATATATTTTTTTTTTATATCTCGACTGAAAATTCTGGATATCTGCAGTGTAATTCTTACTTGGAAAAACTCCCATTTCAGATCTCTACAATCCAATTGCTAGTTATACCTTTGACTATAGATAGCAAAGATTAAAATCCATACCAGATATCCATAATGTCATTTTGACTAAGTAAAAATGTCATTACTGATATCCACAGTTGGCAATATGATGACATCACTGCCATTGTCTGGAATTATGGTGAAATTTTTTATAACACCTCAAATAGTCAGAAATTAGATTTTTGTTTGGGTAAAATGTGGGACTTTTAAAATCTCTTAATTAAACAGCAAGAATATTTGATTTGTGTCTTATGTAGTCACAGATGTCCAACTTCATATATTTACGATAAACCAATGCATATTATTTATGTGCATGTTTTTGTATTTGTTAAAACCTTATTTTGAAAAGCGGACGTGGTCATACGCGTATTCTTCAGCCATTTCCGCCTAGTCTTGCTAGCTCCCCTCTATGCTAGCTCCCGATCTGAGACATTTAAATCATGATTTGAATGCGTTCCCTGTGAATGTCAAAATGTGGGCGCGCTTCGATTTTGACCGGTTTGACCAAAGAGATGCAATTGTCGGCTCCATATGTCTTTATTTGAAACTATAGCCCACGGTACACGGTATCGGTGTGGCACATGCGCAGTGTAACTGGAGCTGTGGGGTTGTAGGATGGGTAAGTTACTGCAGGCGTGCGCTAGAAGTAAAGGGATGGTGTACGCTCAGGTGCTCAACAAAATGAGTCGTAGTATGGAGTGGTCTCGTGTGACGTCACAGTTTAGCTGTCGGCCATGTTGGAGTACACACAAAGCCACGTGTCGAGCGTGTACAACAGGCGAAACACAGAGATGCAGCCTCAGCATTGCTTGATATGAGTTTAACGTCAGATCATATATATATATGTATATATATATATATATATGTGTGGGGGGGGATGAAGTTAGGAGTTAGTTGAAAGTGAATTCCTACACACACGCACACAATGACGTGCACGTACAATGTAAACAAACACACGTGTCTGTTTGCGCTGAGTAAACATTGAATATTGCTAAATATCTGACCAGATCTGGATATATTTACTCTTCCAATGACGAGATGAGAATTGTCGACGACCGTTGCTTTGACGTCTCGGACCCATCCACTGACAAACTGATTATAAGCGTCGAGCCCTTTGTAGCACTCCAACTCGTCTTTTGTGTAAGGACTGGGGGTGTTCACGAGATACGTGTAGATGTTGGCGTAGTTTACCGATGGAAGATAAGTAGGATCGGCACTAAAACCATCTGCACTCATCGTATAGGGATCCAAGTTACCAATAACCTTCAATTTGGCCAGGTAGCGAACCTTTGATGCACTATCCAGTGATTCAAAGTATTGTATTTTCGCCGCACTTCCTTGTTTACGCGCCGCCATGTAGGATCTGTATGTACTCCAACATGGCCGACAGACCTCGTAACTAAGGAGATAGGTGACGTAGGTGAGACCACTCCATAGTATGCCTTTTGAGGATTTCTGCATGTTCTCATATGCAAGTTTTATTTTAAATTATACAATTTTTTCCACAGTTTTAGCAATGAAACCATACCAACAGTACACAACAAGGTTGTAATGCCGGACTAGTCGGTAGCGTGATGCTGTTGTAGTCTCATTTAGCCACTTGTTGGCAACCGCCTTAGAGTCAGAATTCATGATTTATTTCGTATTTACTGACTTATTTTATATCTTAGAACAGAATATTAAAATCTCTTAAGCTTGTTTCAGGCATCAAACCAAAAAAACATTAAAAAAAAACAAACATTGACTTCAAGACGAGGGAACAGGAAGTGCAAAGTTGATAACTCATTTCCAGGTTTTAGGACACTTTACTGCAGCACTCTTATTATTGTGCCTCCGCCTACACTCTGCCAACAAATATACGTCACTATGTTCACCAACAGAAGTCTATTAGAGTGATCAATACCATGGCCATCTCTGATATGTGGTGGATCATTTTTCATAACAAAACAAAAAAACACAAAGTTTGCAGAACATGTGCAATTATTCCTTATATTTTCTGACGTTCAGTTATTTACAATGAAAAAAATACAAAAAATGATCAAATATATGGAGCGATAAAAGTTTTTGACATGGCATTGTGCTTGTATCTAAAAAACACATCTAGATAGCTTTTACGTCTGGAATTAAAATTTGAAAGCATAAAAATGAATTTCTACATTATAATAAACAAGTCATGACAGGAAGATATGGTAACATTTAACAAAGTCTCTGACCTGTGCAAATACTCCTGGCTCTCACAGCTAGACAAAAGGCAGTGGTACTGTGGTACAGTGATGGTACTATTAGAGGACAATAGGCCTACTGCCCATCAAACTGTTGTCTTTACTGTACAGGTAATACTCTCACAGTCATGCATAGATTTTCCAGGATAAATGGGTTAACAAATGACTAAAAATGCAACAATACAAAGTCAGCTTGAGAATAAGGGGCAACCCTTATTATCTGAATAGGCTTCTTAAAAACACTGGTAAATTATAGTAATAAATATAGGATGGTTTTAGGATTTGCAATTATCTAAAAGATTACTATCATCTAAAAAGCTGACCCATTTGTCAACGCCCTGTCGGGTGGTAAAACAAGGTCCACAGTGTTTGGCTCCTACAGGTCTATGCATTGAGTGGCACACCCACTTTAATGCTCCACCTCCCCTTCTCTACCAGGACCTCCACGATCGTGCAAAACCCTGTTGGCTCAACTCTACTGAGGCACGAACTTCTCCTGCTCGAAGATGACCTCAACAGCTTCTGCCACATCCTGCACAATGTGGTCTGGCTCCACCAGCCCGGGGTCAAATCGGAAGTCCCGGTGCCCGTGGAACACGGCCTCTTTGATGCAGTGACTGGCGTCGGACGGCACCTCTACGTTGGGGTTGTAGACCCCTGTGCAGACCAGGACAGACTTACAGGACGTGGCAGAGGGCAGCGCTAGCTCACTCTCCCACAGATTGTCGCCCTCCTCCTCCTGGGGCACTGCAGTGGCGGACCCCGTGGCGGAGACCATCTTAGCAACGGCTTTGGGGTTCTTTCTTGCAACCCTCTCCTCCAGGTAGCGGTTGTATAGATTGGCGCCGTAGATGTCAGTCATGAGGTTGTCCCTTAAGAGTGCAGAACGGGAAGAGATTACTCAGTGTTCTGGGCAGTAGCATGAAGTAGCATGGATAGGCCTTTTTGTGTGTACGACTGATTTAATGAGACACAGTTCTGAGAGGAAGGTGTGATATGTTCACTGAAGCACGCTCGCGGGCAGTTGAAAGAGAGGAGTTCTGTATTTTCTTAAGACTTTTCTCACCAGATAATAATTGAGCAACACCTCAGCATTTTCTGTTTGCAAACAAGTTAAAATGTCAGCAAACACACTTTCAAGAAGTGGTTAATAAAAGTCAGGCACGGCCACCTCAGTTTTAGTATTCAGTACCTCTTTTCATTACTTATGCATTACATCAGACTGTGTCACAAGTGAATTCTGATCATGTGGGTCTCATTACTTCCTTAGTTCCTTCCATGTACTTATTATTTGCTAGTAACTACATTTAAAATACAGTGGAAAAAAACCCCACGGTGTCTTACCCTATAGCATAAAGGGAAGTGACGGGATGTTTCCACTGCCTCTGCATGGCCTGGCTTCTGATGAGGTACTCTGCAAAATGGTAGGTCAGCTCACTGGGTTTTCCCATGAGCGCCTCATACTTCAGGTCTTTTCCGGTTATCTTCTTGTAGATGTTCTCTAGGCACACGAGAAATGTCCCGTGGCCAAACCTGAACCGCATGGGATCACGGAAGACAAAGGGGAACCGTTCACAGCCACATCAAACACTGTGCTTTAGTCGCTGACGTTAACAAATGAAATCCTTCTTTTAAATTTCTCTGCGACGGCCGTGGTTACCGTGGAGAGTGCGCCTCAGCCATCCACATGAGGTCCATGTTGCAGGCCAGCAGGGGGAGGTGAGGCCTCGTCTGGGTTTGGTGAACACTGCTGAGGTTCCCGTTGGTCAACAAAATGTCGACGATCAGCTGCAGGTGGGTCTCCCATCGAATCGGCTCCCCGAACAGGACCACGGCTGCGTGTGAAATGGAAAAGATCGACATCAAATATCTGTTCGTCTATTCGCCTGGCAAAACCGATGCCGGTGAGCAGATAAGAGGTTCTCACCTTCAACCTTAGGAAGGTTGCCAACAGCATTGGACTGCAATGAAAGAAGAGAAACTAAACAGGTGCTGCTGTATATGACGAAAGAACAGTGTGACGTTTCTATATTACTGACATCCAATATTCTGCAACGCATTTCAATATCTCACCGGCAGTTTGGGTCTCCTGTTGTGATCCACCATGTCCAGCAACGGGAACGACTCCCTCAGCATATCAACGCTGACAACGTTATTAAAGCCCACACTGAAGACAAGGGTGTGAAGGACAAATCAAAGGGTATTGGGCAAACTTCATTTGAGTTGATCGCAAACAGAAAACATAACAATGCAACATTCCAGGATACTTTTTAGCAATTTCCAGGACGGGTCCCTGTCCTGACACCAGCACACACTTGTCATGAAACTTCTTAAACATCCTCAGGGGACTGTGGGACAGGATGACCTGATCTTGTGTAATCTGGAAATAGATTAAGTGTTAGAAGAGGTTCATAGCAGAGATGACAGGGGACACGTGATGAATCAACAAAATAAAAAGAAGTGCATGTTTTGTACGTCATGAAGCCTCTTCTTTCTGTCAAACTGTGTAATAACTCACAGGTACTCCCAGAATGTGAGCGAGCTGGTCCGCTTTTGTTTGTCGGAGGCAATTCCCTGCATTTGTGACAAAAACAACCGGCACCACAAATTGTCCCCGAGAGTCGACCAGCTTCTCAAACGCCTTCTTTGCAGCAGGGATTGGCTGCTTTCCCCGGACGAGCACGCCATCAATGTCGAACAACAGCCCAAAGTTTGGCTGCGGCTGTAAAAGGGAAGGACCAAAAAAAGAAAAAAACAGTTTAATCAGCCAAACTGGAGTAAAGGTTTCGGATTATTTTGTAGAAAAACAAGCAACACAACGTGGATAAAGGAGGGTCACTGATGCCTGATCAACATGAATACATTTAGGGAGGACATTGTGATTCATGAAATCTGTCAAATACTTTAATGTGGCTGATAATGAAATATAAGAAAACCTGAGAATTTGTAACCATCAACAAAACCAAAAGTATTCATTTCTACAGAAAATTAAATAAAATGACTGAATAGTGTTCCCACACACTGCAGTGTATTTCTAACAACATCTCAGTGACTCTAGAGTGTGGCATAATGTGGGCCCCTTATTATTTTGGCAACAAACAGGTCAGCCACAGAGAATCCTATGGTGACACAGCAGTAAATATAAATATATAAATATGTGGGTATTTGGTTACAGTCTTAGTATATTACAAATAATCGGAAATACAGCCAAACAGATATGTAAAATGTTATTTTTCTCAATGTTTTTGCGGTTACTGGGGCTGACAATAAAACTGGGAACACAATGTATCCGTGATTGTTTTTCTCGTGGGGGGCTGAAATCACAGATCGCTACATCTGCTCTTGTCCCTGATGTCAGAGCCCTGTTTTCATCTCTGCCAGCGCGTCCACAACTGAGAAAGTTGCATGCAACGTTGTATGCAATATTGTATGCAACGTCTCTCTGATACACATTAACAGAAATGAAATAAAAAAATCGAGCAGCAGCTACAAAGTATCGCCTCGTCAACAAAGCATCGTTTAAGCCTGAGCTCGAACCGTACCTTGCTGCTTGACTGAGTTCCGCAAAACCCGCACCGAGAACCGACAATCCAAGCTTTTCGTCTGGCTTGACGGTTACACAGGGTGCACAGGCCCCGGTAAAACGGCAGGAGTCCCGTCATCTCCTTTGTTTATCACCGGTTATTATAAAAAAAATAAAAAATATTACAAATCAACACGACCCGGCATGAAGAGAGAGCCGGCTCGGTCCGGCCGCGCTGGCAGTTGCTGATCGACTTGTTTTTTTTAGGGCGGGTGTTCTCACCCATCATTTGACTGGGTAAGAAACAGATGACGACACGTGAGGAGTAGGAGGGTATTTTTGCTGCATCTCTGACGGAAGGAGATGCAGCGCTACATCTGCAGTGCAACCCCCGCTGCCATTTTAGAGTCTGAGGTGGCGCTTTCGGATTTTCTTCCACGCACGAAGACCCCGATGAACCAGCGGGAGAGTGCTGCAGAGACGCACGAGGTCACTGATCACCGCTCCATGGTTTCTGATCGCCTGAGTTCACGAATAAATGCATTTCATACTGGATGTATATCTGCGGTGCGAGAGACAACATGGATACGATTAAATTCTCCATTTTGCTCCGCGCACTTACCTTGAGGATACAGTACCTCATTCATGATGTCACGTGCAACCGTCTGCCCTCGTGAATGAGGATACAGTACCTCATTAACGATGTCACGTGCAACCGTCTGCCCTCGTGAATGAGGATACAGTACCTCATTAACGATGTCACGTGCAACCGTCTGCCCTCGTGAATGAGGATACAGTACCTCATTAACGATGTCACGTGCAACCGTCTGCCCTCGTGAGCCTCGGTGGCAAAAAAAAAAAAAAGTAAAAATGCTGCAGAGAACCAGAAGGAATTTGACAGGGAAATCTGACCCCGCCCTTTTAAAATACCACAATCACCTTTCCTCTCTCACCCCACAGGCTGCGCAAATGAAAGTTCGTTTTTAGACAGTAGAAGAGTGGTTACACAAATGTAACAGATGCACAGAGTTCAGGACTAATGTTGAAATACTATACTGCATGTGTATTGCCACTGTGCACTGTCTTTATACAGCAGCTCATGGTGCATTTGAGCTTTACCAAGACATTAGTGAAAGCGATGTGAGACTTGTTTGAATTCGGTCATTTGAGAACATCTGCATAAGAATAAATGAATTCACACAACAGCTTCTCCCCGTGCTCCTCCAGCTTTATTGATAGTTTAAAATTACATTTCTATTTTCTAGGACTTCAGTTGCACTTTCCTTCCGACTTAAAAACTGAGTACAAGCAAATGGTATTTATACAGTAGTCTAAGTGATATTGTACAAAAATAACATTTCATTTTGATTTCTGTGAAAACATTTCTTTCCCAAATAACTCCTAATTCTGCTGTTCTGACAACTGCTCTTGATGTTAAATTTTACCAAGGTAAAAAAAAAAAAATATATTCCCAACGCCATTTTGAAAGGAAAAGTCTACCTTGGACTACCAAGTGATATTTAAGTTGTAAACAGATTTCTATAAAAGAACGCGTTTCTTTTAATAACTCCAAAATTTTTTATCTTAGCAATATAACATGTGGTTTGTTACCGCCCACTTAGCTGCTTGTAGGGCTGAAATGCATCATGTTATGAACTGTTTCCATGTCATACTCTCTTGGCCAACTCATATCCCACTAAAACAAACCAAAATAACCATACATGGAAGTTCGGTTTTCATTTACTCCCTTCTTCTCTCATTTTACTGAGGCTTACGTCCACAAGCTCAGAGGTCCTATATATATTCCCATGTTTAGTCCCATTCTCCATCTCTGATGACCAGTGGCTTGGAAAGGGGGGGCTCTTTAACAAAGCATTATACATAACACCGCTACCAAACTAAAACATTTTTGTATTGAATGCAGAAAGATATTTTTTTCACCCCTTTCATTGTATTACATGTCGAGAGGCTCACTGGCCTGGGACTAGCCTCCGTTAGCCAACCTTTGGCCAGTGAAGAGGATTCAGAGAAAATAATACAACCAACCATCAATCTGAAAAAAGGAGGGGCAACAGAGGGCACTGATTATGCGCTGCCTTCATTGGTGCAATCTTTCGCCAGGTGGCCCGCATTTCCGCAGTTGTAGCAGTTAGTCTCGCTGGTTTTAGCGCAATGCAGAGCCACGTGGCCGGTATCGCCACACCTAGGCATGACAAAAGTAGAGCGGCAATGGTTAATTTACAGGGACATAATAAGCCTTCTGTAACGTTATACGACTCAAAAGGATTTAAACGTCAGCACTCACCGGTAGCATTTCACCTTATCGCACATTTTCTGGATGTGACCAATCTCACCGCAGGTGTAGCACTTCTGGGTGTGTGCATGGTCACAGTCGCGGGCCATGTGGCCGGCTTTGCTGCAGATGTAGCAGAGCTGCTCCCTCTCCTTTTTGGGCTCCTTGCAGTCCCGGGAAATATGGCCACTCCTGTGGCAGTTGTAGCACGCTGAACAGAAAGAAAGAAAAGAAAGATGGATGTCATAAATGTATTACTGAGAAAAGGTCGGTTGCGAATACGTGTTAAATCTTAAGATACTATACTGTTTGTACCATTAAAATCAAAATGTAATTACTTTCGTAATTGAGGTGTAAGAAAACACCACTTCACATCAACTAACTAGCACTGAAATGGAAGAATTAGAACTGCAATGCACACCATCCTCAGTTTGGTCACAGTCCCTGGCCATATGTCCTTGGTCTCCACACCGATAACAGAACAGCTCTGTAACAACAGACAGAGTAGAATGCAAAGATGAAAAGACACAGTGTTAATTTATGGCTTCCCCCAAGTGTTTCTCCACCAATTAACACCTTCCATTGGGAGTGCTGTACCAAGACATCTGTAACCCCACACTACAGCTACGAGTGAACAACACATGTAAAGTGTAGTTAAAAAACAACCAGGTTATTGTAATAATGTTCCTGAACTAGGTGTGGCCTGAATAGTAGATAGTACCCTTGCCTCGTCCCCGACCCTTGCCGCGTCCACGTGGACCACTGGAACCATTAGGGCAATGCTTGGCCCAGTGCCCTGAGCGGCCACATTGATAGCACTCACTGCTGCTCATGTCCATTTCCTAAACAAAACATGACACGTATCAATTAACAAAATTCAGTTAAAAATACAGGTTTCTTTACAGGCCTATTGAAAATCTCACACACAGGCTGTTATTGACAGCAAACACAGAAAAATGATTGCATACAAGGAATTTGAATAGCATGATATGAGTCTATTTCCCCAATATTGTGTAACCAAGACATGCGTGTGTACATTACAGTTGTATGGCAATAATTGGGAGAATATGGGTGCCAGCCTGTATCGTTTTCATTTTCTACATTCTCTCTCAAAATAGAGCTTAAAACATGGCCTCTCAAACAATTAAGCTGCTTTAGTATGCCGTTACAACCCAAATGCACACACATTACTACTCTGGTCACTAATAGCTAAATCTGTTCAGACTACTTACAAACAGACCTACTGACACAATCCGCTCGAGCTCTACAAGACACATATTTAGCCACTCGTCAGATGTGGTGTGAAAGCCTGTTGATCGATAGGTCTTACATTTTAACCAATCAGCAGCTGTTGACGCCGGTGGACAGTTGATGCTGATGTGTATGCCATGAAGAATATCCTGATTGTGGAGATAGTTAAATATACAAGTTTGTCAAAGTATTTTAAGAATATAATTTTAGAAAACTTTAAGATTATAATACTTTTAGTAATTCTTCATGTCTGAGCTAGATAACAGTGCACAACTCACACACACCAGCATGTCTAAGCAGCATGACTAACGTTACCATGAGGGTCTAATCTATGATAATAAAAAGGGGGTAATTCTAATGTTTCAGCTGCGGTAATAAGTGGCCATCAGGCTACAACTACCAGGCTAACTTACACGATTCCATGGAATCATGCTGTGATCGCCATAGGCCAAACTTCGGTTTGCTCACGGTGCTAAAGACATCAGGTCGGGAAGAATGTTGAGTTAATGAGTAACTCAGCAATAAGACAAAATGATATCAAGATGAGTCAGTTTGGATTTCAATTGCCAACTTGTTGCTCTCAATTCATAAACGTGTAGTGGTCGTTCACATGTTAGCTGGGCCTCAACTTTTGAGTTTATACAATACCGTTTCTCTAATAAAATAAATAAAAACGTGGGTTATAATGCATCTTCAATTGCCGGTAAAGATGTCGCCTCCACGGGAGTAGCGGTAGGTCAAACGTGGTGCTTACACACCCAACGACTAACGTTTCTACAGAAATGGCCATGAAAGCATGCCGTAGGTTGTGTGCTACTAAGCTAGCTCCAGACAGTGTTCCCCCCCATCACATTGTTATGATGATCGGCTAAAATAGCAACGGGCTACTAAAGATAAAATATAACTCCACCAGTTTTAAACTATGGACAATATAATCCACGTGCAACGTGATTGAATCAGAATCAAATGCCAAAGGTTGATGCTACGCTAACGTTGGCCTAGTCACGTTGATTTTTTTCCCCTGCGTGCTCGCGAGACACACAGGCGGTGCTAGCTGGCTAGCACATGTTAGCATATCGTGACCAAGAAAAGCACGGTGCAGTCGACGACCGATCTCCATTCACTGGTAAAGAAAGTGCCGGTTCGACTGTTACTGCGATAAAGGTTCGCCGCGAAAATGTTTCCAACGGCTTATTCGAGTGAATATACCGTTAAAACTATAGTTTTCCCGCGCAGCGCGCACACGCTAGAGTGGTTGTGAGGAGCTACCGTTAGCAGGCCGGACTGGAAAACCCGCTGCACCGTTATCAGACCGAACCAGTGCGCTTTTCACAAAGGAAAACCGACTGGACGTTAAAAATATATATATTTTATAAGTTTTAACACCGTGTGGGTTTTCTTAAGTCTACACACATCATATATGTTAGTTAAATATATTTTTAATGCAGTTTTAATGCTTACCTCGCTGGCTACCTTAGCTGTGTCAGTGTTTACGCCTCCTTCTTTGCGCTACATGCGGTGTGAACAGGAGTTCCTGAATTGTCATTCACAGTATCCAGTAGAAAAAACCCGGGCACTCATTGGTCACAGACTCTGCAAGCAACCAATCAAACCCGAGGATGTCTGGACACCGCCTCTATGAATCAGCCAATCATGGGCACAGAATAGGCCTTTTCCTTAAATCGACTGGTCTTGTTTTTCCCACTTCTTTAAACCATAAGGGGATGTTATATACTTATACTTCAACTGGTATCACCACTTCAACTATAAATAGTAATATTATTAATAATTATTCATAGCATGGTTTAAAAAATAATAAGAAAATGGGATATGTAAGAGACACAAGATGGATACAGTATATAAAATGCAGACCATTTATCACATTTTTTGTGATTGTAATGTTCAGTGACCATGTTCCTCTTGCTTTCCCAATACTTACAGTTTTATTTAATGAACTCAATGACATGTGTGAGAAGTAGCTTTGTTTACAGAATCACTTAAATTCCTCATATAGCGATATCTGTATATGATTTGAAATAAACACTTCCACTGTTACGGTTCAAATTAGCCTGGCAGATGAAAATGTTTATGTGAATTTTAAGTAACAAGCAACACCACCAAAAACTGATAAAACAAACTTGAAACAAAAATAAGAATCTAGAATTGGAATGAGAGTGTAAATCCATAATAAGACCAATCTAACAAACGGTGTGTGTGTGTGTTTCAGACTGTGTAACGCTGATGCAGACACTTCTCGGAGTCCTGATTGCATCATATTTTGAATTCAAGTGGACAGATAGAGACAATATTCTCTGGGAGTTGCAAGCGTCTCAGCTAACTGGCCTGAGTGCTCAGTCAGATCAATAAGTGGGAAAGATGCGTTTATCTCAGTCTTAAGGTGGATTTGTTGGTAAAGCTCTGAGATGGCGATTATTGTTTCGTGTGGTCTTCACTCTGCAGCTCAGAACCTTGAATACAAAGCAGGAGGAAATATCCCAACCTGTGGTGCACATTGTTGAGTCGATTAAAAGATGTACCACCAATATTATCCCCCTCTTACTGAAACACAGTGGTGCTGTTGCATGTGTAGTGGAGTACCTTAAAACGCCCCACGATGACAAAGCCCTGCCCTCATCTTCACAGAAACAGTATTTTGGCATTCAGTTATTTGTTAGATAGAATATCTGTTAGGGGGGAAAAGCCATTTCCAGAAAGCAAGTGTAAAGTTAGACGGGTAGAATGAAAGTTAAAAGAATAATTTAATTGTGATTTAGATCTCTTGCTGAAATTGTCTACTGCTGCTGCTGCTGCTGCTTTATGGAAACACTGGATGCTGAACCCATCATCATGACGTGTTGACCGGGATGTTGATGAAGCAGTTTTCATTCTCAGATGGTGTCGACTCCAGCTGGCTGAAGGGACCTATGAGCCGTCTGTAATTAGGGGACCTCAGGGGACCACGATGCTACACGGAGATGGTGAACACATGGTGAGTGTAGAGGGCAGCCTGTAAGGCTTCACGCTGTGCCTGTTTCAGGGCCAGTTTGGTAAAGAATAAGAAGCTGTGTTCTTGGCTGACAAAAGCTTATGTTTAAGTCTGATTTCATGTTTGAAACCATTTTAAATTCATATAAACGAAAGAATGATGCATTTATGTCGATTTAAAAAACAACAACCACAGCTTTAATACAGATTGACCTTTTTTTTCTGGAGTCTATAAGTGGATGTGTGAAATCGAACATGACTATCAAGAAGGCTTGGCCACCACGCTGCACTGCCCTCACATCTCCAGATGGTGGTGCACTAGGAGTTAATAAGGGATTACTCCTTTTCTCCAAACCGGTAGTGAGACGATTTTTTACTTTTCAAAAGATTGCAACTTTTATTTTAACCAATCTGCATTGAAATATATACATGAATGTTTCACACGCATTAGCCTGTACGTGACAAAAGAACCAGTATGAGCTTACCGGTGACGTAGTGGCCACAGGAAAACCACTTTAAACTTACTTTATACGTGAAACATGTCAAACATATTAAGAATCCACCACTTTAAAACACGTACAGTTCATTTTTAATCAGCAAAAACTAGTGTTTGGCCCAAGTGGGAGGGATTAAATGTGAGCTATATGCGCAGTGTGAGTGATTCTTGCAACTCTTGTTGTGACTGAGAGGTCCTGTTTCAATCACTGGCGTCAGACGGACGCGCGACACCAACTCAAACCTTTTCACCTTCTCCCGAACAACGTCACAATATTGATTGGAGAGAGAAAAAAAGAGAAAGTGGTGGTTTTAATTTGAAAGTGCCTCACGAGGCTTTACGAATATCCCCTTTGCCGTGTGTCACTTTTGAGGGTCCGAGGGATTTTTTTTTCGCATTCAGCACGACTGGGAGATACAAAAAACAAACTTTTCCTGTATGATATATGTGGTGGCTCGTAAAAAGAGACCCGCCTATGACCTTCACGTCTTAACATTATTGCTACATTTACCGGATCCGCCATTATTTGATACATTCACACGCGGTCTGCAACAATTCCAACTTTTTTTTTTCTCCCGTTTTTCTTTGAATGCGTTGCAAATATGATGTCACCGACGCCACTTTTTCCTGAAGTTATGGCGGAGCACAACTTTTCTAACTTCTCTTGGTAAGCACACGCACACACACACACACAGCTTACTGGCTCTTTCCGTCGCTACTCACTGAAAATAAAAATAAAAATTGTTTTTAAATGCGAACTACAAACTGGCTTCTCCGCGAGCCGCATGACCGCGACATGCATCGCTCGAACAAGTGAGATTTGAATGGAGGGTGAGTAGCGCTGGGAAGTTTTAACCGCAAGAGTTCGCCTCTTTCAGGGGCCTACAGGCACATTTCACAGCGATAACTGGACCTACCAGGCCTTATACGAATACACAAAACACACACGTAGCTACTAATAGCTGCTGTAGTTGTGTGAAATCGTGCACGCGTCTGAACAGCGAGGCTTTTACTAGCAGGCCTGTGTTTTAGCAAGAAGTTGGATTTAATTATAAGTCAATGAAGGCGTTTTAAAAGCCAGTTTAGCGGGCCTCCCTCTCTAACTCTCCCCAAAAATGTGCTAACTTGCTGACACGGATCTCACCTACATTTTAAGGAAGACTTCAGAGACTCTGCTAAAGCTGACTGACCTGTTATGTGGAGCAGATCTAGTCTAAATATTCTGGACTTCTTTTGTTTTGGAGATCTACTGAAACTCCCTTTTTCTATTTTTATGGATCGATCACAGCACTTGCTGTGAGCACAATTCCCGCAGCGTGGTGGATTTGGGTGGAGGAACCACAATCATCCAAAAAGTTCCTGCTTTTTCTCGGTGCTCTTGACACACCGGTATGTCTGATGTGACAGCTAACCAGTAGACCTGCAGTCAATCATCTCCTCGGTGTAACAGGCCTTTTGTGTAGACACACCAGAGGTAATTAGGAGTGTTGCAGAGAAAGTATTCACACTGAAAAGGAACAATCTGTGAAACTTCTATATATATTCTATGTACCAGACGCTTCACTGATTATTTATATTGGAGAACAAAGCAGAAGAGGAAGCTTGTTTGTTTCTGATGGGTAGTTCCAATTTAGGTTGTTTGTTTTTTTCAAGCCACATTGAGAAATGACCTGGTTTTTCGAGAATCACAGATGTTTTTATTAACTTTACCAGTATTACTACAGTAAGTTATTCTTTTCTATCGATCTAATTATACCGTTTTATATGTGACTCTTTCTAATGTCTTTTATTGTTTGTTACCAGCTGCTGAGTTTTAGTTATCTACTGCCGGACCATGCAGAAAGAAAAAGAGTGTGTTGAAAGCCTGTACTGTAAATAACACGACTGACCTCGGTGGTGGTCACAGATTCTGCTGGTCTGAGTGGATTTGTTTGTCTACATCCACTATAGTTCTGAGCCCAGACGTTAATAAGCACATAGGACCACTAAACGGGTCAGAACATGCACGTTCTTTCTCTTTTCCTGTCGCACCTCTGAAAAGGTTTTGCGACTGACACAACCCTGAAACGGACCAAATCACGCCGTCGTGCAAGAGGGTTGGTTGCACCCGAGGCAGGTTATGTTTAGAGATTGCGATGTTCTCGATGCCACAACCTAAACCCATCTTTTGTTGTTCCTGTCTGTAAAAAAGCTTTCACCGTTGTGACTGACCACAGCTGCTTTTTCTTTTTTTTATTTTAAAGCCACTTTTCAAAACTGCAAGTTAGATTTTGGAATATCTATTTAAATTCAGGATGACGAGGAAAAGGACTTAAACACTTTTTTCATATGAAAAACATTTTCATTTTGCAGACCAGTCTTTCTTTTTTACCCTGAGTCTGCACACCACCAATATCCTTACAAAGAAGACAGAGAACTGAAGTGACATCGATTAGATATTCATCTTTTCTTTTCTTTTTTTTCCAGACCATTGAGTGCACTTGGCTTTACTAATGGAGCACCTCCAGGGAGCGTGGAAGACCCTGAGCAACGGCTTCGGGATGAAGGACTCTGCGTTCGAGGGCCCGTGCGTCTCTCCGACCTTGGTCCAGGGCTTCTCCTGCCAGCGTCGCTCCTCCGATGACGGCAAGATGCCCGAATCCAAGACTATCAGCACGATCCGCGTCTACCTCCCGAACCAGCAGCGCACTGTGGTGAGTTGATTTTTAAAACAATATTTTCCTGCAGGTAGAAGACGGCGTACTGATTTCCAGACTTCCAGTAAAGCTGCAGAAATACTGCACTAGTACAGTTAACTAGAGGTATATGGAGCTACGTACTCTCAGGCAGATGAGAGGAATTAATCCTTTTTTTCTATGTTCCTCAGGTAAACGTACGACCAGGTATGACTCTGTACAGTTGCCTGATTAAAGCATTAAAGGTGAGAGGTCTGCAGCCTCAGTGCTGCGCCGTCTTCAGACTGCATCCAGGACAGAGGAGGTGAGCTCAGGGCTGTTTGACAGGTTCACACACCACATTCTCACCTGCTGCAGTTACTGCGCTTGCTTTGATATCCTGTCACCTGAAGTCCTTTCGTCCCTTTTTTTTTTTTAACAGTAAAAAATCGCGGATGGATTGGAACACAGACTCCACCTCCCTGATCGGAGAAGAGCTGCTGGTGGAGGTTTTAGATCACGTTCCTTTGACCACGCATAATTTTGTGAGTACCCGACGCGTTTGCCACGTCCTCACGCTCGAGTCTCCGTAAAAAGCGGCGCCGCTAAAGAAACATTTTGTGTCATCTTTCTTTTCTTTTTTCTGTCATTTTCAGGTTCGCAAGACGTATCTGAAACTGGCGTTCTGCGATATTTGCCAGAAGTTTCTTTTGAACGGTTTCCGTTGCCAAACGTGCGGCTACAAGTTCCACGAGCATTGTAGCACCAAAGTGCCCACCATGTGTGTGGACTGGAGCAATATCAGACAACTCCTGTAAGTGGAATGCTTTAAAAGACCATCAGTTACTTGCAAATACATTCTGTGAGAAAACATTTTGAACGTTACATCATGAATCATTGAGCCATCCTAAAGCCATTCTCTGTGTCAAATTTGAGATTAGTACATCAGATATTTAGGTTGTAAGATAGCTCTCCTGATTAGGTCTGAGCTCGTATTTATGGATTTCCATACTGGCGCTGAGAATAGAAGTTTATCGGTGTTATTTTGCATGCAGGTTTATAGACAGATAATCATATAAAGATCCATGTCATTAGCATCGATGAGACGAGACAACCGTTGTCGTCTCAAGCAGTCAGCTGTTATTTGATGAAGCGCGTACACATTCCCCCGCTCTGTAACATACAAGAGGTCCCCTCCCTGTCTTCAGGTTGTGTCCGACGCCCGGTGAGAGCGGCGCCCCGTCGCTGCCCCCGCTGACGTCCCGGCGAATGAGAGAATCCTTGACACGGTTTCCGAGGTGAGGCAAAGTGTTTATGTTTGCTCGGTCTGTAACTCGTCCATTATTATTGAATACTATGCCCGCAGTGGTGCCCTGAAGATCAAATGCCTCACATTGTCGGGTGCAAATGCTACATGTACAAATGACACTCCATTCTGGAAACAGAGCATTTACATGTAAACTTTATGAAAGTGCTTTTGCTGAGTTGAGCCCTCTTCTTTTGCGACGTTTCTTCTCTTTTAGCCCTGTGGAGGTTTCTTGTAAACAAACGAAAGTCATGTTTACATTTTGCGTGACTCGCCAAAACGCAGTGTGTATCCTTGAGCGCCAACAAATGTGTAAAATGTGTTTCCGTCCACGTAAAACATCTGCAAATCAGCATTTGTTTTAGTTTTTTTTAAAGGGACAGCTCACCCCCCAAAACAACACATTTTCCCTCTTACCTGTGGTGCTGTTTATCAATCTAGATTGTTTTGTTGTGAGATGCCTAGTTTTGGGGATATTGGCCATAGAGTTGTCTGCCTTCTCCTTTAATATGATGTGACTCTATGACGCTCTGCTTGTGGTGCTCAAAGCACCAAAAACTCATCAGCAGTTTCTCTTTCCAGAAATCCTGACCCTGACACACGATAAACCACAGACCTCGTTGTGAGCGGTTTCATGTAGAAACTATTTGTTGAAAGAAAGTAGTTCCTGTATGAAGCTGCTCCATTTTTAATTGTTTACATCCACGTCTACATGCTAGCAGTCTTCTTCTTCTCCTTCTTCCCTGTCTTTGCTGGTGCGTTGCTGCATAGAGAGATTGAGAGCAGTAACGCACCGCAACATGAGTATACTGTAAATAGGTGGCGATACATTGGCAGGTTTAGGCAGCCGTGACCATTGTCCTTGTCAGACTGCAAAACAGTGGTAGTTCTGATGTGTGGAGTATCGTAATCCGAACAGAATTAAACCCTGTTTTGAATGACGTCCTCGGCTTTATGGGGGCTTAGCTGTCCAAGTGCTGATGGAACGAGGGGCGTGAAAAGAGCCTGTTTCAGGAGCACTTAAAGCGGTTAAAAAGCACTCTGAGCTGCCAAATTAGCGCTCACAAAGTATGAAGTTGTTTCACGCAGAGCGATCGCAAATGCTCTTTTGGAACACGGTCCTGTATTGCCAGAAGAGGGATTGTTCTCAAGGCGTGCCCTCCGTGGTCATAACTGTGTTTAATGTGATCTCAGTTTAAACACGTCATTGGGCTCCCGCTGTCCCCGGTTCAACCAGCAGCCGCAGCGCAGCTATAAATCCAGATGTGCACGTGTTTTATTATATTTGCACCAGATTCGCTTTTATGCTTGTAAATGTGCACATCTCAAGTCGCGCTAACATTTTGGATTGTTTGCAGATTAACAAATTTGGCTGGTGAGGTTTGTACTCTTCAGCTGAGCAAACACAAGATCTTGGCAAACACCGAGAGCGAAATACCTCGACAGTGTCAAGTTAGACAAAAAATGGGATAAGGACAAGGCCACACTGGAATTAAACTACTTCCTCACAGTTTTACTTTTCTTTTTTTTTTCCCCTGCATGTGTGGTTTGCAGTCTGTTGAGGGCACAACATAAACAGATGATGCATGAACGGGGAAAGTGAGAGAGTTAATGACCTCCGCCACACCCAACGGCAGTCCAGTTTTAAAGAAGTCACGTATTTCACTGTTTGCATTTCTGTCAAATGCAGTGACGCAATGATCTTTTGTCCACGTTCGCCCTCACAGCTCGGCTCACCGGTATTCCACCCCTCATGCCTTCAACTACACTGCGCCGTACACGCCCACGGGCGGCTGGCTCTCCCAGCGGCAGCGCTCCACTTCCACGCCCAACGTCCACATGGTTAGCACCACCCTGCCCGTAGACTGCAGCATGATCGAGGTAACGACACACCAGCCCCCTTGGGTACTTCTGTAAGGTTCAAGCCACTCCGAAAATATCCCCCTGCCCTGAGAGAGGGATCTTGCCCTCCCACGTACAGCTCAGGCATTCCAAATATCTCTTGGCCGTGCTTCTTTCTACCTCTTATCTAACTCTGCGTTAAGTTATCCACCTGGACAGGGTTGAGCCTGTTTTGTGTTGTTCCCCTGATAGCATGTCATTTTAGCGATGTTTGTACACTTGCGACACTTTACTTCCCCCTGTTCACTTCTAGTTTCTGCTTTTTCGCTGCCCAGGTTCTTGCATCATCGGCTCACTAGTTTTGCATGCCTTGTAGAATATCTTCTCTCTATTCCGTCCAGGTAGTAACCTGGGCATCACTTTCATCATCCTCCCTTTCCTTACTTTCCTTCACTGTGTCCCTCTCCCTCCTGTTCTCCTCCCTGGCCTGTTGTATTGTGAGTAGCTAGACTGCCTGAATGCCTCCCCCAGCTCCTGGTGCCACAGATTCTGGCTGAAGAGGAAAGTAGGTATTGTGCACTTCTCCCAGTCTTTTGTTGAGGCCTCATCCGAGAGTCCCGAAAAGGTTAGAAAGCGGAGCGTTCTGTGTGCGGTCTGAATGGCATGCGTTGCAAACAGGCTATCTGCATTTCACATCTTCAGTACTGAAGTCAAACCTCATTCATTTATTTATTTATGTTTTGTCTCCCCAGGATGCAATGCGTGATCACGACTCGGGTAAGTGCTCGCTCTGCATTTGGTCAGATTCACATCACACTTCCTCCCTTCGGCACAAATCTCCCCCGTACTGATTGTTAATTCATTTAAATCAAATAAATGTTCATATTCAAACTTTTCTTTGTCAACTGACTGTCTAGTTGTCCCCTTCTCCATCCAAAATGGAGATTTCTCATTCTGGACATTGCGCTCTTCCATTAACATTCAATAGACATTAGAAATAGATGAGCAGTGGAGGTGCTATTTGCCTTTTTCTAGCGTTGCCTGAATGCCTAGAGACTCTTGTACGTCTCATTTAGTGGCATTCTAAGAAGGTGAGGTTTTACCCACCTGACACACTATATAATCCTCTACATAGAACTCCCAGTGCAGTGAGTAATACATTCTTTTTTTGCACGCCAAACCGAAGTCCTCCATCCTAAATTGCTGCCTTCTTCTCTCTGCTTTCCTGAAGGGGGGAGTTCCCCCAGCCAGAGCCCCACAGGCTGGTCCCAGTCCAAAGCGCCTGCACCCTCCCATCGAGAGAGGGCCCCGTCCTTCAACACTCAGGAGAAAAATAAAATCGTAAGTCCCATCTCTCGTCTTGTACACTGGTTTTAAAAAGTATCGACTCATCACTTTACTTGTTTTACAAAGGATTCGCTACATTTCGGAAAGTCATTTTTGTTATTTGAGTAAACACTTCCTCGGGTCACGGTTACACATCTTTGCACAACTCTACTCTTTATTTGTTTGTTTATCATATTTAATTGTAAATTCTCACATTTTCTATTTTTAAATCATGTCTTCGACGATGTTTATTGTCACGTACCAATCACTGAGCGTGTGTGCGACACACCTGGCACTAAACCGTTTCTGGGTCTTGATTTCTGCTCCTGCAGAGGCCTCGGGACAAGCGGGACTCGAGCTACTACTGGGAGATCGAGGCCAGCGAGGTGTATCTGAACTCCCGCATCGGTTCAGGCTCATTTGGGACTGTGTACAAAGGGAAATGGCATGGTAGGAATGCATTTCAGACGGGGCAGGGCACATTCAGGTGCAACCCACTAGCACTTTCACATTTCATAATAGAGGTGGGTCAAGTAGCCAAAAACATGCTCGAGTAGAAGTAAAAGTAGTCACCAAAATAGCTACTTGAGTAAGAGTACAAAAGTATGTACTTCACTCGGGTAAGTACATACTTTTGTACCGTATCATAGATGTCTTAAGTCCTAGTTCCCATCACAGACACCCACAGGTCACATCCAGGTCTCTCCGATCACATGAGGACTGAGATTAGAGATTAGAGAAGTGGACAAATTGGTCTCTTATCCTTCTGAAAAATGTCTCGTATCAGATGACCCATTTAGGATAATTAGAGGATAATGTTTCATCATTATCAGCCCATTAACTACAGGTGTCACTTCTTCATTTTGACCCGAGGAAGACCATCTGTCGTTAAAATATTTATCAGGTATGTCCACATGAAATATAAGCAATATATCTTTTTTTTGTATGACGTACTGCGTGTTTATGATATTAAACTTCATCGAATAGTAGCTGCTGCTTGACGTCAGTGGGATGTTCACATAATGCGTCTAAAAACGCATGGGAGCCGCTCTCATCCTCCCCCGCTATAGCGTCAGCCATGCTGCTTTGAACAGGCGTGTGGAGGCGTGGCGTGGCTTAAATACATGTAAGAGTAAATCTAACGAGCTACTACCCACCTGTGTTCATACTAAGCACTTTCAAATATGTTACCTGACACGTGAAATGGCTTCTCATGTGAGCTCACAGTGGATCTTTATGGGTCAAAGCTGACTGAGTATTTCTTTTTGTTTCAGGTGATGTCGCAGTTAAAATTTTAAAGGTGACTGATCCCACGCCAGAGCACTTTCAGGCATTCAGGAATGAAGTGGCAGTCTTGAGGTAAGAAATGGAATCAATAAGTGGTTGTTTTTCAGTTGTTTTAGCAATTTGTTGAGTTCCTTGGTGAATCATCTTCTTTGCTAACTTTGACCGCATCTTCGGTTTTTGGCGATTTCCTCTTCCCCCTCTTGCCTCTGGTCGCAGGAAGACGCGACATGTCAACATCCTGTTGTTCATGGGCTACATGACGAAGGACAACCTGGCCATTGTGACCCAGTGGTGTGAAGGCAGCAGCCTCTACAAACACCTTCACGTCCTGGAGACAAACTTAAAGATCATCCAGCTCATCGACATCGCCCGGCAGACGGCTCAGGGCATGGAGTGAGTCCGAACAAATGGAGATTTTCTCATGACAAACTAAATAGAGATGTCAGTTAATTATCTTATTTGTTTCCGTCTCATTTTTTAGCTATCTGCATGCAAAGAACATCATTCATCGGGACATGAAGTCCAACAGTATCCTTTCTATCGGCTGTCGGTGTGTGAGAAAGACGAAAGCACTTTAATCCTCGTGCTCGTCAGGATCTGTGTTCCCTCAGTGTGCTTTGGCTGTGATTCCTTGACAGCAGCGCAGACATCTTCTTGCACGAAGGGCTGACTGTGAAAATCGGGGACTTTGGTCTGGCAACGGTGAAGGCCAGGTGGAGCGGCTCGACTCAGGTGGAGCAGCCTTCCGGGTCCATCCTCTGGATGGTGAGTAACGCAGCTTTGATTGCACTAAAGCAAATACGACGAAAACAGGAAGTGTAATCCTTTTCTCGTCTGTATGTCCACAGGCTCCCGAGGTTATCCGGATGCAGGACAACAACCCCTACAGCTTCCAGTCCGATGTCTATTCCTATGGAATTGTTCTCTTCGAACTCTTGACGGGAGAACTCCCGTACTCCCTGATAGCAACCAGAGATCAGGTAAAGTCTCTCCATTAGTTTCCCATTCAAATATGTAATGCACATTTTGGAGTGTACCATTAGAAACGCTGTACGGAAACAAGGAAATTCAATAAAACTCCCTCAATTGTGGGGGTGGGGGGGGAATGGCCGCTAGCTTGAGCTGGTTTTTGCTTCAGCCGTAAAATAGTTGATGTGTTCAACGGATTGTGGGAACGCCTTTGCCGAATCAATGCTTGTCTTCGACTCCGGACAACATGAAACGAGGCCAACACTAGCTGACACGAAAGAGCAATTAAAACTCAGCCCAAGTGTAAACAAATCGCTGAAGCCCTCGATCCATGCTTCTCTCGTACATGAGGCCGAGCTGACAGTTGGCAAACTCTACTTCTTCAGCTCGGTTTACTGGAGGATTACAGCCATGCGTAGTCTGTAGCGCCAACTTCTGACCAAACCACGCTGGAGCCAAGTTTATTTGCTCCAAACCAGGTGATGGAAATGCACCTAATTCCCTTTTCTGTTTTTATATTTCAAAAGGAAACAACGGTGCATATAGGTGACATTTGTGTTTGGCATCATCAATTTGTGCAAACTTGCAAGTTTGGTTGCAGGTTTTTGCTCCTTTGTTCGACCTGGTCATGTAAAACAGAGAAGTGACCCACAGTCGAGACTAGTGCCTGAGCTCTAGTCCTCGCCCGGGTCCCGGAGCCGGTGCCAGAAGGTGGTGGAAAGACATTGGGTTGCTGTCTGAAGGGGGTTGTGGAGCTGGCCCAAGGCCCAATACGGAACAGAGGCGGGCGTCCTGGAGCCACTCGCCCAATTTTAGACCCCGTAACACAACCCTGTTTGTGTGTAAGAAAAGGGGTGCATGTGCGTGTCTGCGTTTCTTTTTTTTCGTCCTCACGCAGGCCGCGGGACCTGGTCTGGATCGTGTCTGGCTCCTTGTTCGGTTCTGTTTACTGTGTCTGAATTCCAAATAGGCTGAAGTCGCTGTACAAAGTGTGCCCGTTAACACTGCTATGACCCACCGCCATACTTTGCAAGCACAGAGTCCTCCTATGATCCCTTCATCTCTGCAGCATCACTCAGGCCCTCACAAAGGCTCCAGTGTCTTCGATGCTTATCACCTTCAACTCACTGGCTGTGTTTCTAAAAATATCTCAGAGATGGACTGCTGATTTTAGGATTCATCAGGCGTGCCTTACTGTCGCACCGATTTGGATCAATAGTTCAACTCTTAAGTATTTTCAAATGTACCACACACACACACACACACACACACACACACACACACACACACACACACACACACACACACTCCCTCTGTCTCATCTGCTGTCTCTGGCTCCCTCCTCTCAGATCATCTTCATGGTGGGAAGAGGCTATTTGTCCCCAGACCTCAGTAAGCTCTACAAAAACTGCCCCAAAGCCATGAAAAGGTTGGTGGCCGACTGCATCAAGAAGTCCAAAGACGAGAGGCCGCTCTTCCCTCAGGTGAAGCACCGTCTACTTGTCGACTTACACCTGAGTGTTTTTCTTGAATTCATCTTTAATTTTTCATCTCTTTTATGCATTTTTTTTGTTTTCAGATCTTGTCCTCCATTGAGCTTCTCCAGCACGCCCTGCCTAAGATAAACCGCAGTGCCTCAGAACCGTCCCTGCACAGAGCCTCTCACACTGAGGATATCAATGCCTGTACTCTGACCTCCACCAGACTGCCGGTTTTCTAGAGGCTCAGACAGCACACCTCCTCCTCTCCTCACATTTCCCCCTCCTCCTCTTCTTCCTCCTCCTCCTCCTCCTCTTTTGAAATATCCAAAATAGTCCCAAATACTCAGGACGCCCCAAATTCTCTACAGATGCAAATGTACACGCGATCATACGTAAACCCGCGCTAACCAATAGAATACGTGAGGAGAGGGGGGAAAGTGCATCTGAGATCTACTTTTGGAAGGAAGCGAGTGATTGCAGTGGGATGAACACATGAAGAGGCGGAGCAAAAGATACATTGAGGCGGTGCCGTGCTTATCACTGCGCGTATTAAGAAGTATGCAGAGGCTCCACGGCGGCAATGCATTTGGTAAAATTTGTAAATACATGCACGCACACCTACCTAAGACAACGAGGAAATGGACACTGAAGGAAGCTCAAGAGGAAGACTTGGGTTCGGCGACGTGAAGCACACCCTTTTATCTGGCCGTCCTGGGTTCTGATGAAGAGGACCTTTTTAAAAAAAAAAGCTTATATGCCTTAAGAGGAAACAAAGCCTGGACTAAGATCCCGCACAGTTCACCTCTATCACAAACAAAGCCGTCGGATGTAGTCTATTTAGTTGCACAGCAGTAGTTGATTTTGCATTGTCTTAAATGATAATGGCGTAGATATGGGAAGTTGTTGTCATTTTTTCTTTCTTCTTTAATTGTCTTTATTTTTTGGGGGCATTTTGGAGGACTTGTAGCCTGTCGGACAGCGAGCATGAGTGATGACGGAGAAAATTGAATTTGCACATTTTTAGCAAACGCAATGGTTATGTTTCCACAGTCTCCACATTGTCTTCAGAGCTCCGAGTAAACGATCCGTCGATGCCCACACGTCCTCACCGTGGGTATGGGCTGTCACCAGCTGGACATTTGGCGGTTGTCTTAAATGTTTAAAATGATTTGGAAACTAATTTGTATTTGTTGTCTTTGATGTCTCTTTCAGGAGGTTAAACGTGTTATTGTGTACTTGGTGAGAGAGTTGTCTATTCAATATTTTAATAAAATTAAGTTAAATTCTTTTGCCAAAGATGTTTGTTCTATTTTCCTGCTTCTTAGTATGTTGCCGCTCTTCTTGCTCACTGACGCAGTAAAATCCCACACGTGTGCAAGCGTTAGTGGCAGGGTGAAATGTTTGCTGTAGCGTTGGCAACATGGTGCAACCTCACAGGGGATCCGACCGCTGGCTGATGCTGCTGTGCACAGCACCGCCACTGGCAGGCTCAGTGGAACAACAATCACTCGGCAAGGGAGGGACATGTGGTGGAAAGAGAGTTATATTTTGTTTTAGCGTAAACATGCAACGTGTAGGTCCTGCTGGACTGAACCACTTGACTTGATTCAGTCGCAAGTGCAAATTTATAGTGAATATTTGCTGTGACCTAAATGGGGATAAGTTTAATGGTCATGGCCTTGGCTATCACTTCTCAAAAAGCCTCATCACGGGGTGAAATAGACATATCACCAAAAGTGGAGCAACGTATTGAGAGCATAGCCACCGGCTGACCACACGCTGTCTATTTTTACAACCGTTTTGCTATATGTGTTTATCTGTTCTATTTCTGCATTCTGACAAACCTCACAGGCTGGCAAAAATGAAACCAACGGAGCCCAAACGTCCTCCACCCTGGCCTGCTGTAGCTCCATCTACTGGGGGTTCCTCCATGTGGGGGTCAGCCTCCATTCAGTGTCCTGTAAGACCTCAACGTGCTGCCTTCAAATCCTTCGTTAGGAACCAAAGTAGTATTGGTTAAATGTACTTAAGATTTCAGAAGTGAAAGTACTCTTTCTGCAGAAGACTGTCTCCCTGAAAGAAGCATCGGACAATGTGGATTAAAAGGGACAAAGACATTTTCTACACGAATGCAATTTGACAAAGACAACATCCGGATGTTGTGCACCGATCTATGAAAGGAGTCCTGCAATCAATTTAATAGTGTCTGCCAAGACGGCTGCTTGCCTCTCTCTGGAACGGCCTCCCATCAAAAAACCCATCATTTTGATATTCATGAGTTTAATATTCCATTTGACCGACATTAGAAGACCATCCATCATGCTGGAACTGCAACCTACAACGTATATGCGTTGTGATTGTCATTTTAGTGGTTTCATCAATTCTGTGACAAACTGAAGGCCCACTACTGTGGCTCAAGTGGCTAATTATGTCACCAAAATAACACCGATATGTATTTGTATGTAGGCCCACTGTGCTTCATCTCTACCAGCAGATGGCAGCCAGAAGCTCTGTATGTCTACTGGGCTGTTTACAGAAGTCATCTATGAAGGCAGTAGAGCTGATGTATTTTCCATTTTGAACCATGTTTTGTTATAAAATGTGTTATTTGAGATTCAACGATGCCAGTGTTTATTGAATCTGCACCTTTACATCCTCGCCCTCATTATGGGATGGAGGTTCTTCAGCAGATGGTCAGTGTGGGGAGCATCCACAGGGCCTGAGCTGGGAGGAGTCCAGATGGGAGCTTCAGGGCCGGAAGAGTGACTCCTCTGAGTTCTTCTGCGGCTTTTTACTGCCACCAGGCCACGTCAGTGTGGTTTATTATGAGGAGGGGGGAAAAAGAACCTCAGCACCATCTGGAGGCCTCACGAATACGGAAAGATGAACATCTATCGATGGGAGATGTTTGCAGAGGTCAGTTTTAATGCAAACAGCTTGAATTTGCGCAATAATATATCTGCATATCTGCATGCAGAAGGTTTTCTAGCGCGTGGAGCAGCTCCCATGGCACTGCATCGTCTTCAGTTCTGTTCCTGAGGTCTCTTCCTTTTTATAAATGTTTTTATTGAGAGTTTTTCCTTTTTTATATTTGTGATATTGGGCTATACAAACAAAACTGAATTGAAAGATGTATTCAATTGTGTCTTCTTAATTTTAAGGCCACCCTAGAGGGCACTTAATTATATTCTATCTACCACAGGGGCGTCCAAGGGGGCACTCTCAGCTTTTGTTACAAACACATGAGGGGTCAACCCTCATCCCTTTAAGTCCGCTCATGTGTACCAATGCTGATGCCTGACCGGTATCACTGTCATGAATAACAAGAGGATGTAAACCAAGGCATCCTATCACTTTTATTTCTGAATGTCTGATATTCTGCCCATGGATGTTAATTAAGAGGACAACAAATTAGAAACACCTCTCAATATAATGTAGTCCAGTACAGCATCACCTTTAACTACGACCTCATTTATAAACATATTCGATATTTACATGTTCTTTTCAAAAACTGAACATCATTATATTGTGATGGTGGAGTTTATGGCACGGCTGTTCTATTGGATCGCATCAGATGGTGCAGGTGTGCCTAATAAAGTGGCTGCTGAGTGTGATTTAACCAGTGAGTAGTCTGCTTGAACAATTCAAATACGGTTTTAATGGTCCTTATTTGAGCAGTGACTGAAGCTATTCTCTCTTACTTCAGCTGTGGATGTCCATGTGTCTTTTTTCCTCAGCAACTTGCTCTTCCAGCAGAGACTGCTGTTTGCTCATTGTGCTAGGTTGTTGGTTCGCAGACATTTGTGATATTCAGGCATCTCAACTATGAAGACAGAGTGATGAATAAAAGCTTGAAATGTGATGTTATATGTTCATAGTAATGCATGTTCTGATAGATTTGAATCGACAAAAATACACTAATCCCACATTGTTAACGTGTAAGATGGACACCGCAGAATAAAGACACAAACAAAGCAGCGGGAATACAGATATCACTTCATGCATTGGAAGCAGAGTGTGTATGATCTGTTACGCCTCCTCCCTTCACTGCATATACAACTTTTAACATTCTTGAACACAAGAGTTTCCTTAAGAAATAATATGACAACATCACACAGTTGAGGACACAGACCAAATATTGCAAAGGAAGCTTTATTGCCAGTGACAGAGGGGAAATATCCAGGATGGAATTTTTTTTCCACATATTGTACTCTGATCTTGATTGAAACAGTCCAACACCGGTTTTAAAAGTACATCTATTTAGTTACCATATACCCTTAATAGTTACAGTCCTGCAGGTCTGAAGATATAAGTTTCACCTCAACACACAATGGCCAAATAAACACGTCCCGTTATACTTTATCAGATAATCAATCATGATCACTGCACCAAGGCCTGACCATGCAGCTGGGGTACCTCTGCACGCTCCTCCCTTGTAAATCAATGCCATGGCATAATTCCTATTAAACAGAACAACACACCCATAAAGCCGCAGGCATGGCTTTTACAAGGATACGCTCACAGATACAATGGCACTTTAAACAATTTGGAAAAAAAGAACTGCACACAGAGCTTGCTGAACATATTATTTACTATAGTAACAAATACATTGTTGGAAAACGGTACAGATTTCTTTTTACAGTTGATTTGGTTGCTTTTTAGCTGTTTCACCATTTAGGGTATTTGATATATGAAATGGCCTCCACAAAAAGCCACCGGGCAACAAACCGAGCGATCGTGACATTTGTGTTTCTAAAACAATCCCATGTGCGGATGACGATAGCTTTTTCAATTAATTCGATGGAAGATCTGATTTCAAAATGAACACGTTATTGAGTTAAAAACAAAAAAGGATCTATATTGCACGTTCCATCGACTCACAGGATGAGTGTGAATCTTTTGACTGGCCACACAGGAACCTCAGAACACTTGCATTGTTGTCATGGCAACACCACCAATATCCAGTGTAAGGGCCACGGGGGGGACGACATTATACGCCGTTTCATTATCAGCCATAATGTCTGCATCCACACACAACTAAACACAGAAAACAAAATACTTTTTGAATACAGCATCAGCTCGCTGTGATTATCAGCGTGTTGTCCTGGAATGCTCCGGTGAAACGAAACTCCGCGTGACAAACGGCGGTAATAACAGTCCCCTCGCTGATATTTACATGGAGGGTTACTGTAGTGCAAAGACTGGTTGAAAGTATATTATTTATTCTTTGGTTAAAAATGATATAAATATATTTAAGTTGTGCGTACAGACACCTGCACAACATCCTACATGATAACATCTTTAATAAATCTAATTTGTACTATTTATTACGTGTCCATCTATTAGTTTCCTCACTCTAAGTTATCTATTTTCTGGTGACATTCTGACAATATAGATGTAAAAAAAGGCCACATACTGTATGTCTCCGTTGTATGTGTACGCACACAGTTTGGTAATGAATACACGTATCCCGTGGAACTTATATAATACTCATTTCTTATGACACATTCACGATGCATGAATCACGGGGAACACAGCCGGGGCAAAACAGCGGTGTTACAGGAACATCCCACTTGATCGGACATCAATAACTGACTTGCACCTTCCTTTGTTTCAATCATGCAAAACAAAAATAAATATCTATTAGTATAAGTATGAAAATAATCACCACTACAGCCATACACACTCACGTACTGTATACATACTGATATATACACGAACTTCAAACTGCACGTTTGAACAATATCTAAAGGTACACACCAAAATAGAAAACAGAAAAATGGGTAGGGGGGGGGGGCAAATAAAAGATTCATAGCTGGGTCAAACAGGCAGCACAGAGCAGCACTCAAGTGTAGGCACAATCTGCTTTTTACATCATCAACAACGGCCCCAAAGGAAAAACCACAGCTACCGAAACATAGGTGAGCTATACAAGCACACAAACAGGTCAACAAGTAGACAGTACATTTTGACACTGCATAGAGTTAAAAACACAGTCCAGGCAAGCACGCAGCTGTACCGAGCACACGTCACCGAGATCTGATTCTATATTAGCGACCACAAACACACACGTCTGCGCTTGTGTTCAGCTAAGGTACGTCGTCGTTTATCTAGGCTTTGAGACTTGCTCCCTTTCCCCTGGACTGGCTCAGTTGGCCTGGACTGGTTTTGGACCCACCGCAACGCCATTACAGTCGAGAATGTACTGCAGACAACCTTGAGGCGGGTGGCCGGCACCATTTTTAATGGGTTCGCCGACGACCTCTCCCTTCTGGCCAGCTCCCTGAAATGATAACGAGATATCTTATTCATCCTGCAACAACTGTGATTGCTGATTGTTGCTGAACTAACACAAGCCTCATATTTCTAATCTCTGTGCCCGTGTGTTACTATACCTGGGATGGCTGTATGGTGGTGGGTTTCTGGGGAGCATTAGCTTCCCTCTCCGCCGACTGGTTCATCTCTGCCAGCACCATGTCTGCGATGAGCTGCCTGTCCTCGGCCTGGTGCTCCCCCACCAGGGGCATAGAAGAGCCCACCACCTGTGCCGCACGGAGGATGGTTATCGCAGAGAGAAAGGGAAGTCGACACATATGTCGTACTCATTTTTTACAGGCTGATATACTGAAATATTTCACCTGAAGGAACAGGTTTAATCATTGCAAGCTTTCAATCAGGATTTCAATCAGACTCCTACCTCTGTGATGAAATCTTTGCCATCTTTCCCGTGGATAGCTTTGACTGCGCAAATAGCCAGACCCCCGAAAATCTTTGAGCAGGTGTCGACCCACAGCTTGTACCTGAACAACACGCATGACTCAAAACCAGTTGCAGCATAATGAGACACTGATTGTCGCAGCTGATCACAGCAAACAGGTCAACGCAGCGGGAGTTGCTTGCTAATATTCCACATGTAACATAAACAATGAACCTGAGATGATTTGCTTCAACAAAATCAAACATTTGTCTTTGTATTGGAGTGTGGAGTGATGCAGGAATGAGTCCTAAAACGCGGAAATTAGTTCATTATTTTATCGGTTCTCTTGAAGTCGATAGTTACTTTTACGGGTTTTTGGTTAGATGCCTGACAGTAGTTTGTTTATAGCCGAACGTTATCTTTTCACTTCTACCGATTGCATTCACGCTTCAAAAATCAAAAAAGTGGGGTTCATCTTCTTAAGATTATCTTGCTGAACAAGAAGAATCATGAACTTGTGTTTACCACAGAGCAACAATACAAAACTCAATGGAAAAATCCAGTTGGCTTTTTGTCGAGGGAACCAAGGTGATGCCAAGTTCTTTGGTTGGCCTGTACAAATGCTTTATCCCTGCCCCACTCTTTAAAGACAGAGTGCAATTAAGTCAGCGCGTGGTGGGAAAACAATCCACCGCTCTCCATTGACTTTGCATTGGGTGAAGGTGCCTTCTTGTCTCTTTTGTCTGCTAACAAAAAAGCTGAAAAATGCCTAAAAGCTGCTGTGTGGTGAGATGCACTGCCTAGAAGCCAGAACTAAGTGTTTACAAGCTGCCGGACCGAAAAACTGAGCCAAGACAAAAGTGAGGCATCTGCAGGAGGAACGGGAAAACTGACATCTTGACATTCAGTTTTCCTAACGTTACGTGTGCAGCAAGCTTTTTGTCCAAATGTCAGTTTTAAGCAAACTAGATTTTTGAAATCTGACATGTTCAGCTGACTCTGCGTTTTGTCAGCATTTCTGCATATTTTCTGTGTTGGATTCTTCCTCACTCACCTATCAGTCATGGCCACCTGCTCCAGCATAGCTGACCCAGTATTGGTCTTCCAGTTTCCAGATATAGACGTTCTCCTGCAGCGTGTTAAGCGCACACATTACAGCTGTTTTGTTCCTTGTTTACTTGTTAAGCTGGCGCAGGAGAAGCGTAGTTGCACTTACATGTAGGCTTTGTAGTCAGTGCCGATCTTCTGGATTCTGATGTCGTACTTGGAGTCGATGAGAGGTTCTGTGGTGGTGTACGTCTGGGTGAGAGCCACGACACTGGCTATGTCCTGGAACTTACTGTGATTGTCCACCTTCACCTGCACACAAAAACAGACGCATGAGACAGAAGCGAGCGTTGTGATATATTGATGACACTCAAATTGCTCGAATTAGCAGCATATTTAATATGGCTAAAGTTCATAGCAAAACACATTGATGCATTCTTTCACATGACTGCAAGAAGAAAAATCTCCATACCTTCCCAATACCGGAGTGGGCGTGTCCAATCTTCACCACAACAGGGAACGACGGCATGCTCACCTAAAGTAAGAAAGTTCTTGCCTTATATCCTGCTTCATACTTTCCTCTTACATTTGAAAATTAGCACAAACATTTTGGAACAATCTTTGAATGCAGTAACAAAAGTGTGTTCTCACCATCTCCTTGTAGTTTGGGTAAAACGTCTGCTCGATCAGAGGGAACTTCTCTGAACCCAGTTTCCTGTGGGTGTTGATTAGTTGAGCAAACTGGACACACAAAAAGGTCAATAAATCACATCACAGAGCAAATTACAGTTATGTATTAGATAGAATACAATGCAGACAGAGAATAGATCATTATTATTGAGTGCCTACCGCCCATGGCTTGTCACACAGGTTGTAGATGGACTCCAGCGAGTTGATGCATGGGACACCTCCATACTGCAGGCCAATGATCAGGTTGCGAAAATCTTCATTCTGGGTCATACTGAAGGCGTGTTGACGAATGAGGACAAAGTCTGGCTTGAATGACCTGGAAAATGAAATCACAGCAGAGAAAAAAACAACAAACAAGTGTGATAAGTGATGATAGCAATGAGGACCAATCAGTCAGCACCGTGGGTGGAAACACAACGTGATTAAACGATGCTCAATGTTGACTTCGGTGGGTAAATCTTTTCTGTGTTCTCGTGTGTGTGTGTGTGTGTGTGTGTGTGTCTCACCTGATAACCTTGGTAGCATTTCTGAGGACTTGCATGTTGACGTTGCAGGTCCCGTTGGCATGAGCCACAACGTTGATCTCATTGAATTCAGCCTGAGGAGTCAATGATTTGAGAAGTGTGTGTGAGGACAGAGTGCTTCGACTTCTCTTCACAAAAGTAGTTCAAACGGAGAACACTGGCTTGGCAAAACGTACCTGCTCCACTTTGATGTCGTAATCTCCATTTATTTTCTTTCCCCGGAACAATTTCGCCCTGGTTAAAACAGAAACAATGTATCAACTTAATGTAGCAACAGAATAAGGATTCTTAAAATAGAGATTTGCATTCGAAATAATGACAACAACCTGGCATGTGAATTGATGTTGAGTGTGTATACAGAGCAGACAAATGCTTCAAACTGCTGATACACAGCCTCTCTGACACTTCTTCCCTTCAACGAAGACAGCGCTGAAATATTACACTTTTCCAGGCTGCTATAATTTCAGGTTTCCTTTCCACAGCGTTAAGCTCATATAGCCATCTGCTGCAGTGCAACAGTCTGTGTGTGTAAATTAGTGCGATGAAGGATGTTGTGGAACCCATTTTTTGGATTTACAGGATTTGCAGAATGTCCACGTTTCAGTCAGGCTGTTGATACATTTAGACGACCTGCTGTGGAGTTCTCACTGCGTCTTCCTCTTAGTTCCTATCACCCTGCTGTCACGTATCCTGCACTCCCTGCCAATTTAGTGCGGAGCTAAAGCTGAATAATTCATTCCCAATCTAATTGGGGCACAGGGAACTATTTGGCTGTGGTGGAAAACAAGAATTTAAATATGAATCAGTGCTCCTATAGCTGAGAAAATGAAACTCTGATGAATGCTGTGTGCATACTGCAAACTGAGACGGCGCTTCCAAAACACCACCAAGAGAAACAAACAGAGACCATGCATGAAAAAAGCCTCTGACTTTATTTTGCTGTTTAAATTGTAATCTTTGTCAGCGTGGGGAATGGTTGTGAGGAGGGAGCATAATGTTCAAAGAGGACGCCATTATGCATTAATATGCATTAGTGTTTGACAGCAACCAGCTCCTCTGGTTAAAATCGACGACGTTATTGTTATATATTAGCAATAATTCTGCCTTTACCGTTATATCGTACTGGCCTTAAAACTGCAGTTAGCCTCAGCGGGCACTGAGGCTAACTGCTCACTGAGGTGTTTACTTGTATCATTAATTTGCAAGAATCAATATGTGTCCTCTTGACTTCAATTAAATGAGATGAGAAACCAAGCAAGACAAAAAAACGTGTTCCTCCTCTGTGATTTTAAGAGCGAGTCAATATCGACAAGAGAAAAATGAAGCGACTTCATGAATGGTTGCAGGTTTACAAATTGCCAAATCAACTCATTACTGTGAAACATCTTTTTCAATTCAGATGATTCACCCGAGAGCTGGGTTAGCGGGAGTGCCTGCTGGATTTTAATGTCTGCTCGACATTCACTCTCACACGTGAGAAATGTTTGAAAAAGGTTCAGCTCACAGTACAAAGAATCCTGCTCTGATTCCAGTCAAGTACAGCCCCCCCCCCCCCACCCCCTCTATGTTTTTCATTTCGACCACTGAATAAAAGGAATCTGTGCCCCTGCTTTAAATTGAGCGGCCTTATGGAGAGAATAAGAGAGCGGCACATGTCGGCCATTAGTCTGATAGGTAAGACAGTGGAACATCTGCTCCGCCTGTCGTAAGAGCAATTTATAGCACAGTATTCCTGGCACAAAACAAACCTCCCTGGAGGCCTGGCAGCTTCATCTGACGAGCAGAAAGGCTGTCTGAATGACGGAGGGCTTCTGTCTCCATCTGTGCTGTAACTCGCTATCATTTCATCAGCCCACGTTTTATCCTACAGTTAACTGTTCTCCTTAACACAACAAAGTCCTGGTTCAAATACTATTAATGTTCCCTGTTTTCTTTGATTTTGCTGATTCTAAGATTGCAGGACATTTTGAATAATAATTGAAGCATCTCAGACACTAAGATAATCCTCCTTTGTTGCTGGTAGCTGGTGTCCATTTGCAAAGACAGAATTTAAGTAATGGTCAACATTTTTTCTCTACAACACCTAGAATTGTAATGTCCTTGATAAAATATCAAGGAAATATCTCTCTCTATATATATATGCATCATCTGGGATTTGACTCATTTGAACTGAAACATAGATGATGATGGCCGAGCCACCTGCCAGATGCAATTAGTCTGAAGGACTCTTTCCTGATTTCATTCTGTGTGTCTTGGAGCCACCGGTGCTCATAACTCTCCATTTGCGGAGGGCGGACAGAAAAGAAAAGTCTTGAAACAGCCCGTCACAAAATGAGATACAGCGCATAAAGAGTCAGACTCAAGGTGTGCCAGCATTGCAGAGGATATTAGGGGTTGAGCAAAAACCTGCATGAAAATAAAGACGCATTTCATCTTCTTGTAGCTTGCCAGCAGCTGTATTTGTTGCTGTTTCCATCCCGCCTGAGTGAGACCTGCATGAATACAAAGCATGTGGCTGTGGCGTTTCAGACACGTCTGCACTTTTTCTGACGCTTTCTCCTCTGAATCATCCACCTGATATTTGTTTTATATCCATCTATAAGCTACGCAACACTGAATGTGAACGAAGCAGACACTACTGCTGAGTAAACTGAGATTGATTTGTACTGCTCACTGACTTACAACCACTGGGTGAAAGGTCGCACGACAGCAACCAAAACAAAGCAAGCCTCGTGCTCAACTCCCCACTCGGTGATATTGAGCAGTCATGAAAGATAGATGCAGCACTCAGACAGAGGAAGCCCTTTTGAATGAGGTATTTCATCCGATTCTCCCCAGTGGATGTGTATTACATGTATGACGCAAGAAACGCAATGAATGTCAGCGCAGGAAGTCACTTGACATTTTTCATCAAATACGGAGACACTGGAGTGTGAAAAACTGTATCACTCGCAGCCCAACCTACTCAATATTCTCAATTGGAATGGCCGTTGGTGAATGACGTGCTTTTAGTTTAATGGATTATAATGCGCTCCTCTGCCAGGACTGCACTGCAATCCTTATTCCTCAACAAGCTGCTTGCTTTTCCGCTCACAACAAATGTGGAACAAGGGAAGCAAAAGGATGACATCCCTCCTGCAGATGAGGGACTGATCTTATTAATATTGATCAACGGTTCTGTTACATGGCTAGTCCTGCACACATGAACAGGATAAGTGGCTGCAGCAAGGCCTCCTGACTCAGCGAAGCCGATATCCTACTATTGGTGTGATTTGTTGTGTTTTAGGGGAAATGTCCTCAGAAGATTCAACTGAATTCAGCTGTATATGTATCTTAGGCAGCGTGAAATGAAAGGCCGCCACCGTGGCCGTCAGACACAGACGACATGTTAACCTCGATGTGACACGCGTGTGGACAACATGACATCCTGCACAGACGGATTCCAAGTGAGACGGCCCAGTTCATTTCACTTCACATCTCAGCGACCAAACATTCTGATGTTGTTCAAAGCTTAAAGAAGGGGAATGAAGATTTTATTCAGATATTATTTCCATGCCGAAAGCCTAAAGAGTCCACAAAGTCAGAATACCATCCAGAGTGAACGCAGACTCTTTGTGCTTGTGAGGCATTATAGAATATAAATAAATAACTGCAGAAAATTCTGCCCTGACCCGCATTGTTCCGTTTTATTTTCCTCTTATTTCCATTTGTATCCTCCTTGGCAAATACTGTCTCCCCTTTTTGCTCTCTCACTTCTTTCACATAGAAAACCAATCCACCCCCGGAAACAAAAACACACGCAGAACACTAAACACATGCGTACTCATAAGTAGTCAAACATTATGCCTTTTTTCTTCTTCTTGTTGCCGTCGCAGTTGCTGCTTGCTCTTTTGTTCCGGTTTGTTTGAGTCGAGTTATCCCCCTTGTGTGATATGTTTCATCTGTTTGTTTTCATGCTGGTCATATGTAAAAAAAGGAAGGCATAATAATGTCCATAAATTCTACACAATAGGAGAAAATGTAAGTCACATAGAAGCAATGGGCAATTACGTGGGGTATCCAGCTGCACAGCTCCAGCACACACATCGCTGTGGAAAATATGTCAGCTGTGCAAACAAGTGTTGATGGTGTGGGGATAGAATTACCATATTCTGTACTTTTTCGACAAGATATCCGTCTCAAAATAAATAGTTTCCTCTAAATCTGTGTGCCTTCTCGTTGAGGGCGCTTTGAATCTGTACCACAGTTGACTGACAGAGACACTTGTCTGAAGCTACCTCTGAGTAAGATCCCCCAGGACATTACCTGTCAGTGCAACGGCTTAAATGCCTTAACATAAAGCCAGTACTCTTAACATTAATGACACAATGGTCCCATCTCACAGCTGGATGAGACATATAACCATGATGGATGATGCTATTGAATTTCCCGATATGTTTTACTTACTTATCTACTGCACACCACTTGTATGATCGGCTAATGGAGCCCTATGCACCATGTGCCGCAGTTAATTACAATCCCCATGTCAGTGCAGGGCATGTCATGTGACCTCCTATCTGTGGGCGGGGGGGGGGGAAACCCCATTGATGGAGGGAAAGCACTGCAGTATTTAAACTGCCTCCGAAGAAATAATGTACATTTCCCACTCATGGAACATCTATTTTTAAGAATGGCAAAATGCCACATTACATGACAATACTATCAGATATTTCAGTGAACAGACCCGTTTTTCTTTTTTCACAGGCAGCTGTCACAAACCTTTCTTTCTATTTCTCCAATATGTACAACAAAACAATGCCACAGAAAAGCCCATCTTACTACACAGACAGAATAGAGGACAATCAAAAGCATCCATCTTGGTGTAATGTCATTACCGCTGTGAATCAATGGACCGTATTTGCTCAAGCATTGGCTGCCTCGTTGTATTACCGTACCACTGGCACGCTGTACCATCAAACCACAGCAGCAGTGCCCATTCTCATCCGCAGGGCGCATGATGCATGTTGTTTGAGTGGTTCTTTAACCCTTTACCTCACTGCTACAGCAAAGGAATCACGTGGAGAAAAATCAACATGAAGGACGAGCAAACAAACGATGGACAGCCCAGAAAGGATTCGAGGGGACAGAGTAGAGCAACACATTGTCTTACCACTCCTGTTGTGGTTCGTCAATTACCAGGAGAATCTTGAACTTCTTAGGTGTCGTGACTTGGGTCTGCTCCACGAGCCCCGCTGAGGCAGCTGTCTGCTTTACAACGTTGGTGATGGAGCTGAAGAAGCCCGCTCCGGTGGACTGAGACGACTGGGGTTTCCTCTCTGGAGCAGGGGAAGTGGCTGGGGGAGTGGGCCCAGTTGTAGGAGACTTGGCTGGGGTTGGGGAGGCAGGTGGAGCAGGCTGAGCGCCGTCAGGCCTCTGGAGGTCGGTCATGTAGCCATTGGGCAGGTTGGAGATGAACGTGCTGTCCGAGAGACGCCGACGCAAATAATTCATGGCTGCAGCTCAGAGGGGAGAAGAGTCAACAAGAAAAATGATTCTGCAGAGGAGTCCCCGTTCCCAGTGTATAGCTGATAATGGCTGAGCCCTCAATGCAAACTCCCAGCGAGCATCCTCAGAGCTCCCCCTCACTGGCGGTGACGCGACACTCTCCCTCGACCAATCCCGTCTTCCCTGTGCTTTCCTCAAGCATTGCAAATGATGCCCAGGCTGTGCCTCTCCTCCCTCATCTCGTTCTCTCCTCTTCTCCACTCTAACTGGCGTGCATGCCTGCCTTCTCCACCCCTCCCCCATTCCCTGCTGCCTCATAGGCGTCATGCTTCTTTGAACCACTGCATATAAAATAGAGGAGTTGCCTATGTAAGTGCAAGAGGGTATAGACTACTACATCATAATAGCCATACTCCGGCTCCCGCTGTTCCATGTGTTGTGTTTTTTTTGCCCTGTGTCCATGCACAGTGTCTCTCTGTGTGTGAAACGCAGCCGTGAAATCTAAAATGGCTGTTTGGACGAGTGGGCAATGTTGAATGAGAGGACGTCAGCAGCAGTCCCCTGAGACTCAAATGCATGCAGTAGATCCTCTCTCTTAATTGATTTATACAGCCACTTACGTTTACAATTTTACAAATTACAATTTGCCAACAAGACACGCTATTACTTCAGCAGCTCTTGTCCACTGTGGGTGGCAAAGTTTATCATTATCTGCTGTTACATTTTCATTTAAACATTAACTTCTGTACACAAAATGACTGCTTACAATATTTATTGGGTACTAAATGATCTGCCACTTCACAAAAAATATGATAAAAAGCAGATATCTTGAAAAAAAGAATATTTGTGTGACAAAGCAAACAGACTGTCACTGGTACTCCTCCTTATAATGCATTAATAGCATGCTGTTTCATGATTTAATTGGTATAGACAAGGAATATGAAGGAACTAGCGCCGCGTGATGAAACCATCACAGAGCTCTGTGTCTCCGGTAAAAGATGGATATTCGTGACATCTGCTGGACTGGTTAAAAGCTGATCTTTGAGCAAACTCCTTCGGCCATCAGGAGATTTAAACTGCACTGACAGGCACAGGCCACCGTCAGGATAATACGTGATTCGATAAAATGTGGTAAATATAGCATCAGGCTACTTGCACAGAAAGACTCAAACCTACAGTGCATAAGCTGTATAACAGTTGAACTTGTGGACACTTTAAATAAATTAACAATATGTGGTCCAACGCGAGCACGTTGAAATATAATGCGTTGTCTATGGAATTTATTTGATCTCTATAAATGTGGAGTAAGTTCATGTTTTGTCCAAATTAGCTTGTCATTACTCTACTGCTAATATTTATAAACCTGATGTTGCACATTCTATATATATATACTTTATATATATTTTCACAATTTCAAGTAAATTAACTGTATGTATATTTGTGTAACATAACAAACTCTTCTGTTTCTAGCAAATGGAACAGAAAATGGAATTGGTAATACAATGTTAAATCATCTTAAAAAACAACAATAATACGATTTGTCACAGCTGAGCTTCTCATGAATAGAGGAGTTTTTTTAATCCATGAAAGTGACAAACTCCAGCTACTGGTAATTATGCACTATAATATTGTCATTCTGTTTCTTCATATTTAAATGTTACTGTCACTCTGCCTGGTTACTGTTCATACACAATATCTGTTGCATAACTTTAGATTTTTTTCTCCTGTTAAAGGATGTGGGATTTTATCTTTGTTGTTGTTTTTAGGTTGTACATATTGTAAAGCCCTTTGAGGCTATACTTGTGATTTTCGTGTATAAAAATCAATGATATGAAGGACAGTATAGGATGAAGATACTCGCCATCTTACCTGAACATCAATGTATTTTCTTTGTGAATATTGGTCATGAAAGACAGTGATAAGGCCAGTCTTAATACTTGTACATACGCTTGAGAAAAGCTGCACCATCATGTGCTGAATCTTATGCATGGATAGTGGATCCTAGGGTGACATCAGCTGGTAGTAGTGGTGTAGTGAACATCCACACCAACCTCCACTTATGTGAAAATATAAGTCAGATGTATACAGATGAGAACAACAGTACATCCACCTAAATTAAGCATTTTAGTTTTGTTTATTTTGCACAATTAAAATAAAATACACAAACATAGATACACCATATCACAGTGCAGGAAGAGGCAGAAAGCCCACTGGGTATATTTGAAGCCTCCACCTATATAATATAATATAATATATGAGAACACAAAATGTATATACATATACATGAATATACGTATGACTACGTAATACTGTGACAAAGCATACTTGCATTTGTGTTATTTATTGCTCAGACAAAAGGTTTTTATTTTTAATTAAATGTCAGTTAAAAGTTATTCAAACATGTTTTGTTTCGTCGATAAAGAGTTGGGTGTTCAACTTTTGTTATGTTCAAGTTAAATATGTAACTGTTTTATGTGAGCTAAATCATCTGTCAACTTTTGCAGTGCTGTGTTGCTGCATGGAGTTCATTGTAAATAGTATTGGTTGCATTGATAATAGGCAGACCTCCATACAGTAGGTTCAGAGCAAAATCACAGTATTCATCCAGAATAAATGCACCTTTTAGCAGATTGTCAGCAGATCTCTAAACGCGGCTAACTCGTCCCCGCTAGGGCCGCGCTCCACTCTTTTGTTTGAGGACCGGTCCTGTGAGTAACAGCAAGCTGTGGGCTAACTATGGTGATGTTGTGGCTGTAAAGCTAGTGTTGTTGATGAAGTGAGTAACATTCACTTTTAAGGTTACGCTTCTTTTGAATGTTCTTGTCACAGACTAGCTCGGTGTGTTGGCGTTTGGTTCAACGTTTATTCGGCTTTGCTAAACGTGAGTTGAATTTGGGACCTTTTAAGCAAACCAGCGTTAACTATCTACAAAGTTTGGGAGTAGCGTAACTGTAAGCTAAAGGTAGCTGGCTAGTTTGTTAGCTAAGATAATAGTTAGCTAAACACTGTAACGATATGTATACAACTATTGTAAAAGTAACCATCAAAGTCAGTGATTTTAACTGTATTATCTAAATAACTTTAACTCTTATAACGCTGGCAGTAAATTGTAGCTGTTTAAAACTGGCCTAACACTGGAGAGGTTAGCTTAGCTTAAGTTAAGTTACGTGTGTAGCTAACGTTAGCGGTACTGCTACCTACGTGTGTAGCTAACGTTAGCAGTACTGCTAGCCTCGGAGTCAACGTCAGGATACCAGCCAGCTAACGTTAACCGCTAACGTCAAGGAAAACGATTTTCATCGAATTGCTTCAAGCCAAGTTTACTCTCTGTTTGTCTCTTCTTCAGGATATAACTTTTTTTAGTGTTGCCTTCGCTGGTGTATCTTGCTAACACCGATGTTAGCAACTAGCCTGTCCGTGTAGATGCTCTTCACTAGAATGGACCTGTTGAACTCTCAGTTCCTGGACAAGATGAACAATAACATCGGGAGACTGCACTACGAAGGTTAGTTTTAGCATTATTTGTGCGTTGTTCTGTGGTATTATTCTGTTTATTTAACTTACCAACATCAATTCCTCCGTGTTTTGCTTGCGATTAGCTAACTTTTTCCAACACTATGGCTCGAGTCAAGCACACAACTTTCTGTCAATTTTCATGCAAAATGCAAGATGCCATTAAACTGGGTATAAAGTGTGTGCTGGTGCGTGTGTTTAACTTCTCAGTGAAGGAGACTACAACTCTTAATGTTACATTCCTAACACCGGAAATACTATCATAAATTACCTCAAACCCTCTTACTTATTAGTATGTTATAAACAGTTATTAAACGTTATTGCAAACACAGTTTTGCCAAGGAAATATATTGGCAATATCCAATTATGTAGTTGTTTTTGCGCACAGAATTTCATAACTTTCAGGAGTTGATTTTACAACAGAAGTTAATGACTCTCTTGCACATTGCTCGATTGACTTGACTTTCCAATCAGAAGTCGATTCTAAGTGTGAAAACTAAACAGAGACCTCACCTTTTCATATTTGGGGTGTCAGCAGTGTAATCTGGATAACAGTTGAGTTGCATTTTCCAGGACCTGTACATCTGGTTAACCAATGATTGCTTGCCCTGGCCAAGTTACATTAATCAAGCATTTTTGGGGGAACCATTTGTCAAATGGTCATATATATATATATATATATATATATATATATATATATATATATATATATATATATATATATATATATATATATATATATATATAGCAATATATGTAGCCATGTTAAGCTATAGCAGTTATTGTTCAATGTGTTATTTGTTCTGCTGATTCCGTTCCCACAGATGAGTCCAGGACGCCCTCCCAGCCCACTGCTATGTCCAAGATAACTGGGCCTCCTCAACACTGCCCAAGCAAACGGAAGTATGGCGAAGAACAAATGGACGACCGAATCAACTGTGACGATGACCACATGACCAAAATGAGCAGATTGTTTGCCACTCAACTGTAAGTGCCTAAAAAACAACAACAACATTCAACCTGAAACAGTTGAGATTATCAAACAAAAGTCCACCTCCAGGCTCTAAAGCGTCGTGATTTAAAGAGACAACTTAGATTACTGGCACATCATGCGTATAATGTTGCCTGCAATGACCAATGGGATGCACACAGAAAAAAGACAAACAAGACACCCCCCAGTCTACGCTGTGTGCTGCCATCTGTTTATAGCATGAGACGCGACAGCTGGTGTATGAATTGCCTATGAAAAGGTTAAACGTTTTGGTGGTATAAATTCATTTTGTGCTCTTTGTCTAGGGCCCGTCCCTCTGCTGGAGACAATCGTAATGAGCACTGGAGCCTCGGTCACAGTCCTGTGGAGCACCTTACTTCTTCCTCCCCCAACGGTCTTCATGGGAACCACCTGTACGCTTCCATTGCTAGCTATGCTGTAGACCAGCCTCTGGCTCTGACCAAAAGCAGCCACGACGTTGTCGTCGGGTCCAGAGAGAGGTCTGTCATTGGTGGGACTGTAGAGCGGCAGCAGGTACGTCAACTTCAACGGCTGTAGCGCGATGGCTCACCTTCTCATCTTTCTGCATTTCCCGTTCTCGGTCCTGCTTTTGTTAGACGTTCGCACACGTTTTCTCTTTTTGACTTTCTCCCGTTCAACCAAATATTTTCTTGCTGTCGTGAAGTCGCCATTGTTGTGTGAACCCCTTCTGCATGTCTGCAGATATCTGTATCTAGCATCTACAAGTCTCAAGGAGAACTACACTTACACGGTACTGAGTCTGTTCGCTGATTGTATGTATTTGTTTTCCACCAATAGAATCGTCCCTCCGTTATTACCTGTGCCCCTGCGAGCAACCGCAATTGTAACCTCTCTCACTGCCACATGAATGGCTGTTCCCCCAGCCCACCTACTGATCCCATGAAGACCAATGGTAAGCCCCGTTCATTACCATACACGCCCTGTAATCTAATGCCTATAACGTAGTGTGACATTGCTTGCTAATAACCAGGTTTTTGGTCTTCTCCACCCCCCACACATATTGTTGTTTTAGCTAACACAGAATGCGATCCTGTGATTGAGGAGCACTTCCGTCGCAGCCTTGGGAAAAACTACAAAGAAGCGGAGGCCGTGTCCAACTCGGTGTCCATCACAGACTCAGTGGACGACCACTTTGCCAAGGCGCTGGGAGACGCCTGGCTCCAAATCAAGGCTAAGGATGGGGGTCGTCAAACCCCAGAGGCAGATCCGTGACGCAGAGGGGAGTAAACATTACCATCACTTCCTTAGACTTCGCAGAGTGAGAGTGGAGATGTCGTTTCTAGCCAAGCATTTACTTCCCTCAGCCAAGAACAATGTATTATATGGTGCTCACACGGTGTTCCCTTGAGGACATCAAGGCCGACCTTTTTATTAGAACACTCGGCTTAACTTAAACTTTATCTCAGTGGTCGTATACATACAGGTACATACATGACATTACGACTCCTGCATTTCACCCAATCTGAGCATTTTAGGAGCACTGCTTCAAATTGACAAACAGTTTGGTGTAGTTGGGTTGACAACGTTAGCTGTGGAAAGTGTACAATCTGAGATTTGATCTTGCAAAGATAATGAGATTCACAAAGTGTTCAGGGGTTCATCTGCCTGCCTTGATAGCCAAAGAAACTCCCCGCCTCTCCCCATCAACATATAAGCCATAGATCCGGTCTGTATCGTCTTTCATTCTAAATTCACACTGCTTTAAAAAAAAAAAATCTATATAATACTTGAAACAAGACAACCAGGTCTCATATGATCTTTTACGTCTCTGACCGTGTAGGTAGCAGGTTACCTGTTTCAGTTGGAACAAACGTGTTCTTGTGCTTTGAAATTGTGACGATGCAATCACGGCTCTGGCCCCCCCCCCCCCCCCCCCCGGCTCTCTGAAGACTCCAGACGAACGTGTTTTCTTTATGATCCTGAACTGGACTTCTCCACTGTTAACGGAATTATTTTAGTTTTCTGTTTATATGCTCACTGTGGCTGATTACGTAGTAAACTAATCTCAATCATAGTAGATGTGTCTAACTAGAACGCATGTTTCAAATAGCTGGTTTCTATTACAAACCTTATTCTATACTATATATTTACTCAGAATTTATTTTTTATCTGTAACATTTTAGAAATACTCACTGCTGGTACAGTTGTACTCAATATATTTTTTTGTATCTGGTTTTCATTACTCTATGTAGGTGTAATTCTTAGCACCCATCCACAAATCACAGCCTCTGGAAAGGTTGTCTGACTGCAGTTTAAAAGGCTTTGTTGCTCATTATTCTGTGGACCTGGATGTTCTAGCTTTCTACGTGACTAAACCTGACCTTCGGTAGCAGTCTGTTAGCAGTGGCTTTATTTATTCGGAACGCGGCGATAGTTTCATGTTGACTTTTGGCAAAAAACGTGATGACCGCAGATTTGTTTCTTTTGCATTGAGAACAACGGAGGATTTCTCCACTGCTTCAACGACGAAGCAGTTCCCCTCAAAACTGAGGCTTAAATGCACCTGGAATACGGGTGTCCTTATTTCACGAGTAGGCGTCGACATTCCACCGGGATGGTCTGACACTTGTCAGTCACTTCAGTTGAGTTTAGCAAGCACAACAAGTATGTCTGTCTTTTCTTTTTTCTTTTTTTTTTTTAAATCAAGGTGATGTCATGGTGCGAGCTGCCTAACTGTTGCTTTGTTAAGGAGCAACGTGTGAGTGGGTCACAGAGTTTATGTTGTGCAGTTGAGTCTGGTTCAATTTCTCACCCTTCTGACATGCTCTACTTATGGTAGCATAACCTATTTGTCAACACTGATTAAGATATGGTATTGTACATTTTTGTATGTTAATTAACTGTCCGTGAGAACCTACATTTCTATTAATATTCTACAGTTTTTAAATTGTTACAGACACCATCCCGTCTTTTGTATTTTACTCATACACGACCATCATTGCGCCGCGCGGAATGATTATAGATATTTTGTTTCTATTCAGAATAGTTTACTCATATGTAGCATGGATGATCATTATCTTCAAACCATGCTTTTTTTAAATAAAAAAAATCTTTCTAAAAGTTTGTAATTTTCCCACAATTGTCGGACGATGAATAAGTGCAGGAACACGACAGTCTTTTGATCAAAGACTTCTGTACTAACGGTTTAAAGAGTTTGTTTAGAGTGGATTTTAGGGATTATCATGGAATCTGCTTGTTTGATACAACTAGATCTGTCAGTAATATGTTTGGGGTATTAGTCCATTGTTATTTAATTGCTATATTTCGACTACCTGTATCTCAAAGACTGTTTTGCAGAAAGGTCCTGTTTCAGGTGTCATCCACGTAGAAAACAAAGTAACGCTTGTTCACTTTTGTCCTTATTTCTTTGGAAGAAAATGCCACTGTTTTGTACTTAACGTCTTCCAAATAAACAAACAAATGCCTACCATTGCTGACCTCTTGTGTTTTTACCAAATAAAACATACTGCAGTCATAATTAGCAAATGACAAACTCTATATTGTACATTATTTGCATGCCTTATTTGCAGTAACAGCTTCTAAACGTCAACATAAATTCCACTTGAAATAGGAAACCCTTGTGGCCTCCATTTTAGCTAAAGCTAAGCTACAAGGGGAACATGGTAATCAACGGACGTGACTGCAGGGATGAGAGTGGAATTCATTTAGCAGACAATGACCCACATTAAGATCGGCAGGATAGGCGCAGTTTGGTTGTTTCCACTTGCTTATCTCTCAAAATGTGCAGTAGTGCTGCTGCATCGGTAAATGACATTAGACATCTTTGTTGTGATTTCAGTGTTGCAGATTCATTCATGAAGTGGTTACACTAATTAGAGCTCTGCAATCAGGAGTAATAACTCGCTCTGTTGTCATTGGACAAGTGCCGCCACAGCTCCAACATTAAGTGATTTTTCAGCATATTAACTCGACCTCTTAGGCTCAAAGGAAGCGGCACTGGACAAGTGTCCTTTTTGGATGTGGAGTGGACTTGAACTGTACCTGTGATTACAGTATGTGGGGGGAGTGGCTGATGTTTGTTCCTGGAGCCGCTCTGTCTCGTCACCAGCTTTCACTCTTACCATTTGGAAGAAGAGTTGGAGAAACACAAGAGAGGAAGCTGGAGCACATCACACTGTAGGAACTGTTGCTCTTTAGATACTAGATCTTCAAATCACCCTCTCGTCCCAGTGTCTCTGTCCTCAGGTCATGCACAGGCAGTTATTTGGCTGCATTTTAATATCTTTGTATGTGTGTGTGTGTGAGATAAATCCGGTGTGTTCTGGACAAGCAGCTGATGTCTTCCCACAGCCGAAGCCTCTTTGGACTCGGCTGGCCTTAGATGTTCGTTGATTCGGTGTGACGGTGACAAAGGACGGGATAATTGCTGCCGGAAAACAAATCCATTCCTTTCGAAGGGGCGAAAAAAGGGAATTGCCAGTGATGAGGATAGTTTGATTCAGATGTAAGCGTTGACCTAGAAAGCATTTATCCTCCCTATTAATATGTTATAATGGAAAAGGGATAGAATGACCGACACTTGTTGTGAGATGTGGAGAATTTCAGTATTAAACACATAAGTACGATTAAATAACCCCCCTATTGATGAGTAGAAGTGTCACAATAATAATATGTTAGTCACAATATGTTTACAATATTCTTACTTATAGAAGATATTATGTGTTACAGTATATTAACTAATTGAATGTATTAAATCATAAAAGTAGAGTCACTAAAGGTATTAAAACACTGTAAGAATAGTTTGAGGGTCATCCTTTTGGTTTCTAAACCCTGACAGAGACCAGGCTGCAGCTGGATCAGAGATTAGCTATTGCTGTCCTTCCCACACCAGCAGGTGGCGGTGTTATACCACCACACTGACTTCCCCTAAACTCTCCCCCGTCGCTGGAGATCAAACAAAAGACACGAGCGTCATCACTCTGGGAAGATTGATATGGATGCAGCATTTCTTCAACGCGTCCGTCAGTGATGTGAAAATGTACTTTGCACGTAAAGGTATAGCAAAATGCATTGCAGATGTTACCCAACGTGATCCCAGACTCAAAAGATCTTCCTTTCTTCTTAAATGTCTTTTGTAGATGTATTTATGTATATTGGCAGCATTGTGTCTGATTAGCATACGTCCATGGTTAAATTTTAAGCCTTAAAAATAGAATCCTTAAAAGGCTGAATGAAAATGTAAATGAGTATACCTCCACTTTGGCTAATTTGAATTTGTTGAGCGCCATTCATCACGCAAATCTTTCAAACTAGAACAGAAAGATTTTTTTTTTTTTTCTTCTTCTTTCTTTTTGGTCGTTTGCCGCTCTCACCCCTCAGGCTCCAATCTGCTCAAAAACCCCTCCAATAAGACCACTGCCTCCACGAGATTAGACCATTCACCAACCACAATGCCCCTGCGTCTGCTGCACCGTGCCTTCCAAGGAAGCCTGCTCTTGTGGGATTACGGAGAGAGGAGATCCACATATTTTATTTGATCTTTTCTGCGTGCACAAAAACAAAACAAAACAGATCCACACGCAGACACAAACGCGGAATAGCAGGCCGACATGAAACTAGTGTCTAAATCAAGATGACACATCAGGGTCACGCCAAATTCGACTTAGCCCCCCTTCAGTGTGTGAAGGCCACAAGGAGCATGACATCCGTGCTGGCGATGGAGGACTGGTCTCTCGGAGTCGCTGCCTCTTGTTGCCCGTAACAAGATGCACTCCGCTCGGACACGGTCAGGACACACACATATGTTGAACACTGTCCTCTCCATTTTGCTCTTGGTTACGTAAGAAAAAGAAACGGTTTTAACGCCGAGCACTCTGGACACACAGCGTGGAGTTATAATGAATCCCATTGGATACGTGTGTGATTTTACTACGGGCCAAATGGCCCTTGCAGTGTCACACATGTTGGCTCTCACATTGCATGTTAGCCCGTGCAAAGGGCTGATACAGATCTCATTCTGTCCTTTGCATAATTCCAAATTAGTTGTGCCCGAATAGAATGCGAGGCTGGCACACCCCCCCCCCCCCCCCCCCCTATCCGCAGCATCCCCGAGTGCACAACGTCTGGGGGCATTTGCATGATTGCCTGTAGATTATTTGAACATTATCTACCCCCCCACCCCCCCACACACACACCCCTCCTCTTTTTTATTTTTCTTATATCTGTGGATCTTCTGCTGTGAGGATGCACACACATCCTTGGGCAAAATAATCTAAAATAGATCATACACGCAAACTGGAGGAGATGCACAGGAAGCAGTTTACGGGCAGACTTGAGTCATGCTGGCAAGATCATGCACCCTGAACAGCCCAACACACCCGATTACCAAGCACGTCATTTCTAAAGAAAACGCAGCCGTAGCCTCACTATAGGTCGTAAAGAAAGAAGGGAGAGGGGGGGGGTGGGGGAGTATTGGGATCCAACACTGATTTACCCATAAATGACTCTTGGACGCAGGTGTGGATGGAGTGCAGGGTTGGTACGCACTTTTAAGGCTGACCCGAGCCGCGTCTCTTTGGCTCCAGCGACTGTGGCTCATCCATTGTGTCATGTGGACTGCTGGCAATGGCATGCCCTTTGTGGAGGGAAGGGAAGACAACACGGTCACTCTGGATAACAGTCTCGCGATGAGCAGAAACAGGCCCTGTCAGGCCATCTCAACGTCAGTTTCTTTCTTTTTCCAGCTGCACCACCACCACCACCACCATCATCACCAACACACTCTACCAATCGCTCTTTCGCCGTTTCCTCACTTCCTCCCCTCCGTCAGTTAAGACGGCTCCGTTTCCCCGATGAGGCCCGTCTCGCTACATTAATACAGGCTCCCATTAGTACATTTCTCCTTTGCGTCCCTTCTACGGCGCACGCTCCCATCTCTGACCCGCTTCGTCGCCCGCATTTGGCCTCCCGCACGGCCGTATGGCGCTCGACAAAAGCCAGTGATTTCCCCACTGATACAGTTGGCTTCCATGTCACACTTGCATATATTATTGATTTATTTGTAAATGATTGATTTAAAAGGGGGCCATCTGCTGCGCAATAGCATGACTGCGCTGCCATTTTGTTGGTCCTTCCCCCCCAAAAAAAGACTTGCGTACAAGTGACGGGGTAATATTTCTTGCGTGTTTCTGCTCAGAGATCAGGACCCCGTGTAAGGATTCAAATGTTCTCTCTTAACAGAGAGCGGGAAAGAGGATGTGCGTCGAGAAGGTGGGTTTTTTGGGCACTAAGCAGCAGATAAGTGTTTGAACCGTCACTGGGGGGCATTCTCATTATGAGGCTCGTGACGGCCCGCGTCGCAGCACATCTTCATCCAAGTAAGAAAAAAACAAGAAAAAAAACAAGAAGTTGACGAGCAGAGATTGATTTTAATAAAAGGGAATTGAGTTGCCTCACAGAAAAGGCGACACATTATATTTAATACAGTGCAGTTTGGGCTTTTTATCCACAGGGGCCGGCCTCTTTTACTATAGGAAGAAACATCCTTAAAAAAAATTATGCAATTAGGATGAAATCATTGTTGTGGAAATTGCGGTTTCGACTCTTATTTTGCAGATTCTCCTTTGACTCCTACGAGCGAACAAGCAGAGTGATTGTCACTGTTACGAAGGCACACAGCACGACTAAACGTTCCGCCGCACGTGCTCACACAGAGCCAGGTATATGGCCTTGATGGAAATTCAATTAATAGAAAAAGAACAAGAACAAAACCCTCTCTCTCGCCATCGAGTGGAAGAAATGGTGCCACGGGGAGAGAGAAAGAGCAAGAGAGCATCACACGCTGTCACAGAGGCCGAGCCTGTCCACAGCGTTGTGAGGATTGTAATAATGAATGTGTGCTGGGGGAACATTTACCGCCGATGCCAAACAGGCAACGCATTTTGGGACTGCAGGGCACAAATTACAAGAAAAACAATACAAAAATTAAAAAGCTGAGCGTTTAGTGTGCAATTTTTGAGAGAACAGTTACTCCGAAGGGAGGAGAAACTAGTTTAGCTGCTGTACAGTGGTGTGCAATCATCTAATAGGACGACAATGTAAATGTTGTGCATGCGGGTTACATGTATAACACCATTGTCGCTGACTGTCTAAGTATTTGATTCCCTCCAAAGAGCTGGGATCAGCAGCAGTCCTTATCTCTCTGCAAAACCCCCCCCCCGAGTGATGGCGGGGGTGGATGTGCAAGTGAACCAGGAATAAAAAGCATCTTTAGGGCACAGGCAGTGGTGCCTAGCGGACCGCGAGCCGTGCGGCTGCAGCGTCAAATGAATTGTGGGCGAATGGGAGAGGGCAAGGCTTCAGAGTGGGTTTGGCGCTCAAACCGTGATCACACCTGACAGTGTCTGGTTCGGGATCCAGTGGTGCACGCGGCGTACGTAAGCGGCTGGTCATCTGTAAGGCAGAGTGATGGGGTGTGACGTGTCACACGCCACATGAGGCGCTGCCAGGGGACGTGTCTGACAGACCACAGGAACTTCACTCCAGCACAACGCTGTGCCTCGCCTCATATTGTCAGACCTATTGGATAGTTCCTCTCATATGGGGTCTTATTCATCTCATGCACTTTTAATGTTACGTGGTTAGATGTTTTTTCCTAACACGTGATTAGTACAATAGCTCATTAACATCAGTGTGATTCATGTGTTAAAGGTCAAAACCCCTTCAGCTGAAGGTAAACACAAGTCATAAACAAAGACAAACAAGAATAAATGTGTGCAGTAAGAAACTAAGTCACTCAGCTGCAGGACGATTGAAGGTTTTACACAGATGACCATGACAACTGATATGCTGATTGCCGAGCATCCACTGACTTGCAGACAATCATGTACGAGAATCAGAGAATTTTCAGTGACAAGTTTCAGTTTTTACGATGCCTCCTTGCACGTCGACACTTAAATTGCTGCACCTGAAAGTTTTAACTTCTCGATGTCCAAGTTATCTCAAGGATAAATGAGATTTACGCAAATATGCATTCTGTCGAGAATTTTGTTGTCATGAAACAAATTGGAAAACTCAAGATGCTGCTCTTTAGCTACAGAGGCAATACGGTGAGTGTAAGAAGCAAAGTATAGTGTGTGTTTGACAACATAAAGATAAAGATGCGAGACCTTCTGTAAGTGCACCAAAAAAAGACAGGATGTGATCTATTTCAATATTAAATACACAAACACTGAATAAGTAAATATGAGGTGAGCGTAATCTGGACTCATTTAATATGAAACATCCAAACATGCTATTTATTATGTGTCCAATGAGCTGCTGGATAGAAGTTGGTGCATGTGTGTCTTCGTGAGTTAACACAGTGGTCGCACTCTGTTTGCGCCGCAGTTTGGCTCTTTCTTGACCTCATTGACCGGGCTCAGTGTGCAGGCTGCTCTCGGGGCCGCTTACATGTCACTGTTTAGGGTCAGGGGAGGGTCGGGGGAGCGGAGCTGAGGGGCCTGAGGAGGAGGAGGAGGAGGAGGAGGAAGAGGAGGAAGAGGAAGGACAGACCGGGCAGGCCCGCTGTGGCCCTGCCCCGGTCTGGCTCACTCATCAGTGAGCACAGTTCCCAAACCTCTCTGACAGATCAGAATAGAACGCATGCATCACATCATAGCTATGATTCACCGCAGCCCCCGAGTCCAAGCGTGGCCCGAAGGCCCTCGGGCCGCTTAATCATCACGTGTGTGTGTGTGTGTGTGTGTGTGTGTGCTGTTGAAGGAAGCGAGTGAGACCGACAGAGGAATGAATGAGCTTGTTTGCATACGACAGTGCTTCTATAAAAGTTCCCGTGTGTTTTTCCACGTGTCAGAAAGAGTAAACTACGTCGTAACAGGCCTTCAAAGATGTCTCCCAGAGCGTAGCACTGTACATGTCTCGTGCGTGTTTGTCTCAGTTTTTCGGTTGGTATTTGAGGGAGGGAGGGAGGGGGGGGGATTTATGCATGTGGGTCGGCTAAAATATCTGTCTTATTCTACGCTGTCATAATGTGCAGTCAAGGGCATAACTGCATGAGTGAAAATGTCATGCAACAGTCGGGGTAATGCATGCAAAGCACGTGCGGGGGTCACTTGGTCACATTTGCATATAACGAAGTGCCAAAAATAATCAAATCAGCATCTGTTTGCACACCAACACACAGACAAGGCAACTGTGATTCTTGCAGGCGGTGTGTAGAAATCGTTCGTCGTGTGTCAAAATGAGAACAGCCCATAGATTCAAGAGTGTTGGGCTGCTTCATTTCACTTGATTTAGATTGTCCTAAATAACAGTTTGGGGTCGTGAACTTTCGCTCCTCACCTCCCACCTCGCTTTTTCCGTTTCCAGCTGCAATGAACTGAGCAGACTCAGCCAGCATCCTGAGGAGGGAGGTGTTAAGCGTGTGCTGGTGTAACCTGACAGAACTTATTGAGAATGCAGGTACTGAAGCTGGGCCTGGAGCGGCTGTCGGGTCTCGTCTTTACACTCGGCATTTGTACGCGTTCACATACAGTAAATGCGTGCACACGTAGACACAAGTGCACACAACTGTGCAACTGTGCTCACCTGCATGCCACATCATGTGCATGTACTGTAAACTCACGGAGGTGCAAGTCGGCGTGGGTCGAATTCCAGGAAATTAGCAGCAGAAGAATCCAGGAGGAAGCCATCAGAGGAGCTTCACTGGAGAGCTAGCCCTTCCTCCCGCTAGCTCCACATCAGGGCACAAGATCATCCAGAGCACCCACTGTGCGTGACATCCAGGCAGAGGAACGTGTCTTGCTCACCATGTGGAATTTCTCCCCGTGGCTTACGTTTGCCATTAACTATTCAGTCATCTAAAAGTAATCGATGAATATTAGAATGCACCGGTTAAGATCTTTCTTTTTTCCCCCTCATATTTAAATCGATGCTTCTACACACAACGGCACGAACACACTTGGCATTTGGAGTGTATGAAAAATGTATCGAGTAAGAAAAATATTGCAGTTTCTGTTCGATATTTCCTGCACCCTCATTCCATTCTCCATTGTTTCACTTCGCTTGGTCCTCGCCCTGATTTGCATTCAGTGTTTGACCCAGGCAGTAATCTACAATGACTCCCCCCATAAGCCTCTGGCACATTGGGGAGACGTTATAAGCTGTGACAAAAGACAAGAAGCGCCACGGCAAACCGAAAGTAGCAGGGTACAGTCTCCTGATGAGCTAAAATTGTGACATTAAATTCACTCTCGCAGAGATTCATTTCAATCACAGTTGGGAATTTTTTTTTTTTTTTTCTTGATTGAAAATGCTATCCCCCCCCCCCCCCCCTTTTGTTGGATTATACAGGAAAACTGCACCGTTGCTTGCACAGAATTACAGGAGAGAAATTCAAACAGTAACAATATTTTCCATCAGGCACCAGATGAGACAGACAGGTACAGGTTTCTCCACATGATACTTTAGGTTTAAGAGCTGCCAAAAGAGGCAAGGTGGGGAGGGGCAATGTCATGGAAATGCAAGTCCTTTTTGAGGGGTCTGCATAATTTCCAGAAGAGGGGGATTTGTTCATCCAAACCCAAAGATTCTCATTCTGCCAGCGTGATAAGCCCTTGTGATCTGTGACAGGGCAACCTCTTTGTCACAGTCTGACATTTGCATCTGTACAGAAACCGCATGCCCCCCCCCCCCCCCCCTGTTAATCTCAGGTCTCAGCCCAGCTGCACAGCATCGACAGCACGCTTGATGTGCAAGCAACGGTGCAGTTTGTGTGCATGTGCAAAAAAGAGACACCTTACAAAAAAAAAGAAGAAGAAGTGAACTGGTAAACAAGTTCATCTCGGCAAGGTTCATATTCAGACTGGAAAATGGAGCCCAATTAGCATATGTGCAGAGAGGCTTTGCATGCTTGACATCCTCTCAGCCCCTCTGCTGGAAATAGCCATGCACACAACATCCTCTGATTACATTGATATGTAGATTCAGCATCTGCAAAGATTAGTTATTCATTCATGTATTTGCTTTGAATTCTCGGGTGAGTGTACCTCAGACAGCAGTCTGGGCCAAACCGAATGCATCAGAGGGAAAAATGTCACAAATGATCACACAAAATCCACATCAAAAATATGCAGGTTCAGTGACCCACAGCAACATAAACCCAATAGGGCGTTACGATTAAGAAAAGCCTTTGGCGCTGGGGTGAAAAACAGAGAAAGTATCAACATAATTATCAGCCGTTAATCTTTGCAGCAGAATTAGTTTTTGCTTGCTCTAAGTGGGCTGTGAGGATTAATCATTGCAGCCTGTGTGAGTTTGTAAGCTGTGGCGTTCTGTCATCCTTTCATAAAAGCATCATGGATCACCAGTTTGCTTCTTCAGTGTCCTCTCTCGCGGCCACACTGCGAGCACTTTTTTAACTTTAAAAATAGGCTCGCGACAGAGAGTGCCAAGAAATGCTAAACACCAAACAATGTCCCCCTCGCTCAGATCTGGCCACAAAATGGAGCTGATAAGCCCAGAGAGTCTGCATGGAAGACAAATAAATAAATAGTGGCACATTAATTGGTGCTATCTATATCAATTAGTGTGCAGAGCGCTGATACGTGTACACACCTAATTTACAGTGACAGTTTACGAGGTCACGTTTATTTATATACCCCTTAATCACAGTTACGGAATGCACGGGCCTCTTTGTCACGAGACAGGAAATGAAAACGGGTTTGGGAGGGGTTCCCTTTATTTGCTCATTGGGGTGAAAAAAGAGAAAACGTTGGCTGACGAAATGGGAACAGAATCAGCACCATCTTGGCCACCACCTTCAAACGCTGGGTCGGAGGGTCATTATGGGAACGGGTGTTACACGGATATTTGTGACTCGTCAGATTCAGTGACGTCAGCTGTCAGTAAAGGGTCAGCTGACGTCAGCTGTCAGTAAAGGGTCAGCTGTAGAGTCATTGGTTGACCATCTGTGCATTCTCTGTGGTAGAAAAACTAAAATCCAACTAAATAATAGGGGGGGGGGGGGGGGAGCATTTTCTCCTTTCGTGCATAGAAATATTGGTGATAAAATGTTTAAATGAAGTTCAATCCATCCAAAATGTGCCGGCACTATAAGAATAATTGTGTTCTGCTAGATTGCTCAACTAATCAGGAGCTTCCTCCTTCCTGTCCTCCCCTGACGAAAATGATGATCGATGGCTCTTGCGGATGTAAGACATCAGTTTGTGTTGTCTCGGTGGTGACTGGTTTTCACAGGTAATGATGCTAAATTACACAACTGGGAATACGGGAGGACAGTGAGCCATCCATCAGGGCCCGGTTTATTTGAGCTGCCGTTAGGGACATTATTCAAACCCCAGTCCGCTCAAACACATGGCTTTCTGTCCCTAACCTCTCTCTCTCTCCCTCACACACACACACACACACACACACACACACACACACACACACACACACACACACACACACACACACACACACACACACACACACACACACACACAGTTCACCACCAGCTACTAGAGGGGACATCTCATTCTCTTATCCACGGCGAGTCATTGTGGTGGTGTCAGCTGGTGCCGTCTCTTTTATCACACTGGAAGCTAATGGGAGCAGCAACTGCAGGAGGTGGGGGAGAAGATGCACACACACACACACACACACACACACACACACACACAGAAACACACACATAAATACACACAGAGCCATAAGAGGTTGGGGAGATGGGGCGGGTGGGCACGCCAGGCCCCCGGGGGCAGGAGCTGCTCCGTGTTGGTGTTTTTCTCTCTATCAGCGTGTGTTTTCTGCCACTCGATAAAAAGCACAAGGAGAGGGCTTCCTCTCTCTTTTTGACGTTTCATTTCACTGTAATGTTTAGATTCCCTTTTTTTCACAGTGAAGCTGGGTGTCATCTTCAACCGTAAACGACCGAAGAGAGGTTTCTGTTTAATTTCACACGTCTCACCTGGCCTCATTCTAACGAAACAACAAATCCAGCTCGACAACACCTTTGTTTTCTTCCACTTGATACCTGTTTGTGATTTTATTGTTCTAACATTCTTCTATATCTGTTGACTAGAAATACTATACGGACAACAATGGGGTTCACGTGCAAGAAAGGGAACAATCGCTGCAGGAGGATTCGGCGCAGCATACATCTTTTGATGGGATGGGTTGACCTAATTTCCCTGATAACGGCTGAAAAGCACAGGGCTGCTGCTTTAAACACGCATGCTATAAGGGACATATGCCAGGCATGTATTGGATTTATATTTTCTATAATTCTTTATTTTTTCAGTCTTTTTCTCTTTGTATAACATAACAATCGTGCTTTATCATGTGACACCATTTAGATACATATCATGTTTATATTATGTTTTACATTAGGCAGTGAGACAGTTAAAAATATACAAAACAATATTGTTTTACCAGACATAGTTTCTATCTTTAATATAATCGTCAGTATCTTCATTGTCATCATCATTTCGTATATATTTCTGTAAGATATGTGCTTTAGCTTCTGTGATCAAAATATTATTGCAGAAAACAGCAACTCCATTTTTTCAACATTTAGACAATAACTTCCAATGTATTACAGACATTCACAGTTACATGTTTTACACAGTACAGTTTTACGACAAGGTTCCAGAGAAAACTGCGGTAGAGTAACTTTATACAAAATTCACAGGACATGAACTGTAGCCATTTCACATTTTCGCTCCGTTGTTTTGCTTTTCAAAGTAAACATGTTCTGTTCAACCAGATGCCTTTCGCAGTAGCTGCCACAGAAGCAAACTAACATTGTCCTAACACGCCGAGGCAAACGTCTGGGGGAAATGAACGCTTTGTGCTTTTCACGAGTAAAGCAAAGACAACACAAACAAAAAGAGAAACAGACCACTTGCTCACTGGCCTGCACTTATACGTCTACATATGTATTGCTGAATACATATTGATCAAACTACAATTGATCATCACACGTAAAGAAAAGAATCGTGACTGTACTTAAACACAGAGTTTGTCCAGGTTTTTTGTGCTGGCATACAAAGTATGTATTTTGTAGTTGTGCCCAGTCATGTAAACAGACTATGGCTTAGTTGGAATTGGTGTATTGGCTTAAGGCCGTCTCTGTTCCTCTTCGACTTCTTCTTCTTTCTTTCTTTTTTTTGTCAGGAGACATTGCAGAAATTTTTCACTGATGTTCCTGAGGAAAGCATGCAAAACGTAAACAGGATTGACTGTCAGCATTAAGGGAGAGTCGATGTTTGTAAATCACTTTTCTAACCCGGTGCTTTTTTCTTTTCTTTCTTTCTTTCTTGTTTTTTTTTGTTACTCTTCTGCACTTCTTTGTACCCTGTGCTTTGCCAACCGAATACTAAATGGCACCGTTTTTGCTTTTGTCTGCCTGTTGATTTTGGTCCTCCGTCACAACACATTGAGTATAAAACATCCTAAAAATTATTCAAAAAATGTTTCGATCACATAAAAGTTTTCCCTTTCTTTTGAATGAAAAAAGGGAAGGAAAAATAACAGTCTCTCTCACACAAAAAACTTTTGCAACAGAGCTCCTAAACATGAACTTCTTATTGGCATTGTGCTTACTCAGAGCTCCCCGTCTGCCTCGCGGCCTGTCGTTTACCTCACAGAGTGCAACGTTTGGAAAAGAGACAACTGTGTGAGGTTTAGTAAACATCCACAATAAAATTGACGCCATCCCTCGCACTCGTCAATGATGTCAATTTTGTTCACTACTTCATCTACTATATTCACACGGTATTTACTTGATTCATGAAGATATTCAACAAATCTCTAATCTATATCTCTATGTATTTTTCTTCTTTTCTCACAGTATTACACAGTATGTTTACATTTTCTTTTTTTTTAAATTCAGATTCATGTATTTGTGAACACTAACAGTCTTTGATATTGTTTTCAGAATGCAAACCAACAATAATAATTGGCTTGGTTTTACAAATGCAGGAAAATGAAACATGGTTTGAAAATCGGTTTTGATCACATATTGCCCCTGGAGGTAGGTGAATCAATTAAAATCTTGGAAGTCCTTTGTAAAGTTCTCTTTTGTCTACATGCTCCATGAGGGTTTCTTTGTTGTCTACACGTTGGCCTCGGCATTGGTCAGGTTAGAGGTCGGGCTGGTTGGGTTCGGGGGGTTCACGGGCTCCGTCGGGCTGGCTGGGTTGGGGGCTGGGCTGGTCGGGCTAACAGTTGTAGCGATGGGGTTAACCGGACTAGCCGCGGTGGTGGTGGTGGTGGTGCTGATGGTAATGGTGGCTGTGGGACTAGTTGCCGGGTTCACCGGGCTAGCGGCGGCGGCGACTGGATTAGCTGGCGGAGGAGCCGGGTTAGCAGGGGTCACGGGGCTGGTGGCCTTGACGGCAGCTGGGTTGGCGGGGCTGACAGGGTTTACGGGAGCTGGGGTGGCGGGGCTAGCGGGATTAACGGGGCTGGATAGGTTTGCCGCGTTGGTCTCCACCTGCAGCTCGGGTCCATTCTCCTGAGGTCGCCTGACAACTGCAGGAGGCCTGAGCATTATCCGAAGTCGCTGGGAGGGAAACACAACACATTAATTCCATCAGAGAAAAGGTTTAAAGCTAGAGTTAGCAGCACAAGCTAGCAACAACAAACCCAACAGACAATTCACTTTCTTACCTCTTTGTACGTGCCCTTGAGTCCGAGAAACATATAGACCATGTATCCCGGTATGAGAATCATGGAGGACAACGCCATGAGCCAGCCCACTCCCTGACCCCAGCCCGGGAACACATAGTCTCCCATTTTGAGAGGAACCATTTGTATGGCGCTGAACAAGAACACACCCTGTGGGAGACATGAGACGCTTTATGCATCCTGACACCACTGACTCCAGGCAGCACAGTCCCAGCCTGGCGTGGCTGCAGGCAGGTAATATTGACTTTATTTATTGTTTCATTTGTCATGTCACGACTTTAGATGTACGGTTGTATTAGCGCAGAGTACTCACGCCGACGATGAGAGGGGTGAACACGACCCAGCACAGCTTCCACCATATACAGGGCTTGTAGCCAATCATCTCCTCGATGTTGTCGTAGAACTTGTTCACACCTGCGAGACAAATGAATCCATGATCAAAATATTCACATCCAATGTATTTCAATTTGCTGCCGGTCTGCCATGCATGACGATGAGGACGGTGAGGTGGAACACGGGAGTGCTCATGACTTTAAGGCTGAGCCGCGTTTGAAGCTGCGCAGATTTTTGCACGACAATTTAGTTCATCTTTTGCAACATTGCGTGAAACATTGACGATACCCACCGTAGAACCAGGATATGGAGATGCATTCGAAGAAGACCAAGAACAGCAGACACATTCCACTGGCAGAGTAGTAGTCGAAGAGTTTGAACACATAGATTCCACCCTGGTTACAGAATAAGTGTGTTACAATACATCTTAAAAGACTCTGGCACTGTATTTGATGTCATTAACAGAAGAAGTCCACATTTAAGAGGCCTCTTGCCGGCTACATGCAGCAGATGCGTCGATTTCGCTTTCATCTTTTAATTACATCTTTCAACTCGAGCACTCATTTGTTAAATCCGGTGCCGTTAATAGTCGGCGCTGTACCTGTGTGATGTTTGAAAGTCCGATCAAATAGGACACCAGACAGACGCCTGCGATGAAGAGCTCTCGTCTGCCTCTAAGAGCTCGGGGAAACTCGTCCACCAGGGCAGTGATGAAGCCTTCAACGGTGCAGAACTGAAGAAAAAAAAGAAAAGCGTAAGTGTGAATGTGTGCAATGCTTACACCTGCTGCTTTTATGTTCTTTGACACAAATATGCTTTTAACATCTATCTTTTAATATTCTTCACCAAAGAAGAATACAAATGACAAAGGATTGGAGGACACCCTGGGACAGAAACTCGAATGTTATCTTCTGAATGACCAAGCATCCACTTGCGGGGACCATTTTGGAGATAGCTTTGATATGCAATATTTGTAATTGGGTTATATTTGAAGTCTTTTACTTTGATGTGCTGGTGGTCACCTCCAATGTAAAGCTGCATGTATTACTACATTATTTTTTCTCAGCCTCTATGGCCTTATTCAAACCCAAATACACACAGACAGGGAAACCTGGCGTCACACGGAGGTAATAAAGCTGCGTTAAAAAGACTTGACAGCCGATGTCATGCGTTTAAATATTTAGGTCAGCCCATGAGCAGATCATCTCCAAGCCCCTTACCTGGCTGTCTATCCCCAGCATGAGCAGCATGGAGAAGAACAGAATGGCCCAGAGTGGAGACACAGGCAACTGGGTTACAGCCTCCGGGTAGGCCAGGAAAGCTAAGCCAGGACCTGGATAGCCAAGAGAAAAATCATATTGCATCAGGGTTCTTGCCATGGTACTCTGTTGTGACTGCAAACACACACATGTTCACGTAGAAGTGATGACGAATGCTGTGTTTAGCAGTGGGTATCAATGACAATTGTTTTTGTTGTTTTTATCTGTGCAGAGACAGAACCATGACAGAAATATGCGATCTGGATTTACCTGAAGCTGCTACGTCGGCAATGGGTCTCTTTGTCACATTTGCCATGAAGCCGACAATAGAGAAGATGACTAAGCCAGCAAACATGCTGGTGCACGAGTTGATGCAGCACACAATGATGGAGTCTCTGGGGAGAGGAAATATAAAACAGGCCTGTTGTCAAAAATTTACGTTGATTCAGTTTTTTTGTTTTTGTTTTTTTCAAGCTTCCAGGAGAGACTGAGATCTGACAGAGTAGCTGCATCGCTGCTCTTAATTCCTTTTGACCATACAGATGTTTGGCAAAGAAACCTTTTTCTATTGTTTGTGACGGACGTAAACGGATGAACTCATTTGAAAACTTGTGACAGATGATAAAATGTATCATTCATAGATATAGATGTGGAGCGATGGATCCATTTGAAACATGCCCACAAGAAGAACGCAACTAGGTTGTTATGTAACTGATAGTTTATGTGACCCAGAACCATGGGGCTGCTGGAGAAAACACTTGCAATCACAGTCGTTGTTGTTTTCCCCTGTAGCACGCACACCGACAAGAAACAGCCATCTTCTTGGATTCTTATTATAGTCAAGCCAGCATCTCACATTAATAAGGCCCTTTAAGGGCTCTCATCAAGCATCCTTGAAAAAGGTCTTTTCATAGAAGCGTATGAAATAGAAAAATAGCAATTTAATTGCTGCCATCTTCAGCTATAACAAGTCGCTCTGATATATTATATACAGCAGCATTCTCCGTCTCTTAGATTGTCTCGATTTGTGAATCATCACCCGTCTTACCTGTACACATTGTTATTGAAAGGGTTATAGCTGCCCAGAGCTATAAGTGACCCCAATCCCAATCCGTAGGAAAAAAAGATCTGGGTCGCTGCATCCAGCCATACCTGACAAAAGGAACACAAGCATTTTAGCAGCGTGATGCCGAGCTCTGCTCCCCCCAAGCATGCGGTGCATGAATATAAATCACATGATGATGTGTCATTACCTCCGATTCTTTGAGTTTTTGGAAGTCAGGAGTGATGTAGAACATAATTCCCTCTCTGGCTCCAGGTAGAGTCACCCCACGGATGAAGAGGATAAACAGCATGAAGTAGGGATATGTAGCTGAGAAGTAAACGACCTGTACGATGTGAGACAGCAGGGTCAGCGGGATAACACCATTGAATATTAAGTACATCTATGATGCATACACAATTTGTCAATTTGGAATTCACCCACTATTCAGAAATTCTCGTGAGGATTTTTTTTTTTTTTAAAGATTTTCGAGATCTATTTTATTCGGCCTCTTCCACACACACACACACACACACACACACACACACACACACACACACACACACACACACACACACACACACACACACACACACACACACACACACACACACACACGCACACAAAACAAAATAGAAAAGAGACCAAATATTCAGCAAAAGCAGCTTCACTGTGAACGGCCTTGTGCATTTATGACACCGTGCAAGCAAGTTTGTGTGCAAAGTGTGCGCGGGGGGATGGGCTGTTTTGTGACCAAAACTAATTTTATTTGCCACGGTCACGTGACGAGCGAGACTTTTTTCGAAATGTGGCACCACAAGGGAGGGGAAAAACTGCTCCAAGTGAAGGGAGAGGACCGAACCAGATTGTGGCGTATGGCTGCGTGTTGCTCCTCCTATCATGAATCCACACTCGGCACAGACGCCGTGTCAGGAGAATTGGAATTAGAGGAGCCACCACGAGGCAGAGAATTAGTGAACATGAGTGTTTGATGTCTCTTCTCTTACTTTAAAAAACAATCTGGACAATGCTGACTGCGGTTTAAATGATTGATGAGGTAATATTAGACGGATTAATATTGCATTGCTGTCACACACTACTGGTAATTTGGGAACCAGTATAGCACAAGAGGTCTTCGATGCCCAAATCTGGCAAGCGTCTTACCTTCCCTGTCCAGCCAACCCCTTTCCAGATACAGAAGTACACGAGGACCCAGGCGATGGCCAGTGTTATTGCCAGTGGCATTCGAATCTGGCCTGGTTTTTCCAAGCCATCGGTCATTTCGTGCATGTTGCGCCTATAAGTCAGAGCGAGCAACAGTGAGCCAGGGAAACGGGCATGCAGCAGAGGAGGCTGTCTTTCATGTATCTCGGTGGTATGCATGCAGGATACTTTAAAGCTCTGCTGTTGTGAAAAGCCAGAGAAAGCATGTCAATAGCTTACTCCCAAAACTCCATCACTGAACTGGTGAGATTGGTGGTGTCGACGATGGAGTGGTTTGTGTAACATTTGTCTGTGTTCCATTCATTGTTACATGAGCTCCATGGAAGTTCCTGGAAAACAAAACAATGGCAGTGTTGTTTTTCTTTTCTTCTCCCCCTCCTTGTCACATTTTAAATATCTTATCACAGGCTGGAATTCCTAATTAACTGATATATACAAGAACCTTGACCCTATGCTGTTTTCGTCTTCTTCTTTTTTACGAGTCACGTGAGTGTCACTGTGGGATACTTACAGTGGTGAAGGAGTTGTACAGGTAGTAAATGGCCCAGGAAATGATTACAATGTAGTAAATGTTAAGGTAGAAGGACAGGACAGCTGCTGCGAGGCCCACACCTAGCATACAGAAATGAATTAGGCAGTGTAAAAACTATCATTAGATATGTGTGTTATGTGGCCTCCATAAATCCTGAATATTGTTTCTATGAAAGCACCATGAATATATATATATGTATATATTTTAGACAGGCCTGGTATCAAGACACAATTGTCTGTAAATATTCAGTTGAAGTGAAGTGTACCTTTAAACATAGGAGCCAGTTTCCACACACCAAGCCCTCCAATGGAGGTGTATTGACCAAGGGAGCATTCCAGTAGGAACAAGGGCATCCCAGCAAATATGAGAGTCAAAAAATAGGGGATCAAGAAGGCTCCTGGATGGACAAAAGTAGATCAAGTTATGCATTGAAAAAGAAAGACCACTCTTAGGCTAAACCTGCACTGACGCATTTCTAAAAATAAAAAAAGCACAATGTCAATTAATTAGGCTTGTACATGTATGTGATATTCATTCTTTGCATGTAATCGACACGGTCAATTAGGTTAGCTGGACTATGTGCGTCGTGGAGCTGAACCGGCCGTGCAGGTTTTTCATGAATTAGCAGTGAAAATAATGTTTACCTCCACCGTTTTTTCCACAGAGGTAGGGAAATCTCCATACGTTCCCCAGTCCAATTGCATAACCCACACACGACAGGAGAAAATCAAATCTCCCTCCCCATGTTTCCCTATCGGGCAAATCATTTTGATTGTTCTCGGTCCTCACTTCCAGTGACTTGGGCTTGTCGTTATTGGCCACCTCGTTCAGTTCTGTGACTTGTCCATCCGTTTTGGTGCCGTTCGTCGCCATGTCTCTGGATTTGGCAGAGGTCCTGGCAGTCGAACGGGAGGCTTCAGCACCAGTCCACGTAGACAGCAGCTTCGCGGTTTTTTAACGCCTAACCTTTGGACCAAATGTCTGGAGATGAAGCCTGTGCACACACGGCTCGCCAGTCGCCGTTAACCTGGAATCGTGAAGAGAGCATTTGGTCGGTTTTTTTTTCTCTCTTTCTCAGGGGGCGATGAATATGTGGTTATTTGCAATGCAAACACATTTTGCACTCCATTCATTTACTCCCCCGACAGGTACAATCAAACATTGTCATTTAACACGCACAGTCTTACTGAAATATGCATTTAAAAACGCACTCTCAAGCATTTCATGAACATTTGGTTGTGTGACAAAAAAACATTTCATTCATATCAGACTCAACAAACACCAAAAAAACATCGATGGCAAAGCCATGCTGGACTTGCTCCCATAACTAAAACACAGACGACAAATTGCGAGTAAATTAACAGCAGCCAACACCAGATCAGCACGCTCACGATAGCCTAAACAAAGTCTGCAAAAATAGGCAAAATACACGAAAACAAAGCGGAAATCGATTTTGCTGACGGATAAAAACAGAAAACTTTAAGACAAATTACAGGATCCAAAACATGCACTTCTTGCGCAAGATGCGCCGTGGCAATAGCACATAGCCTATGATAATTAAGCAGAATGAAGTGGAGTCCGCCAATTACCACCTGCAGATTCTCCAAACTGTTATCCACATATACAGAATTGCAAGCAGCAGGGATACAGAGAGGTCTCAAATAAACTGTAACACAAAACGCACAGTGGAGACAAAGGGATGTCCAATGCGTAAAAGCTTTACGCATCAGGCTGCACAAATAGCCACACCATTCCATCCGATTAATTGAGAACCAAACGCGTCAATGGACGCACGATAATGCGTTTCTACATTTGCACCGTCCATATAGACGGGCGAACAGCAATCAATTCGGTATTGAATTGGCTGTAGCGTGTAGGTGCAGAGCTCCTCGTGCAGTCATTGCACTGACCACAGCAACGCATTGACAGTCTCATTCACAATTGAATCACACTCACTGCCGCTGCAAAGACGAATAATAAAGAATCATGCATTAGCCGGACTCGTTTGTGTGAGGCTTCAAACACGCACAGACGGACGCAATCATTCAGCACCCAGTTGACTCACAATGAATCTGTGATCTGTGCCGCCGAGGATACGCTGCCTGCCACAAATCTCGAAACGAGGTATCCGTAGATTCCTCCTGCGGATGAAGTTGTAAACTCCCAGTATTTCTTGGAACATAAATAGATTTTACTTCCATTAAAAGACTTAAAGGGACCATGCAGCGTTAGAGGTGTCCAGGCAGGAGCTGTCCAGCGGGGAGCAGTGCTGAAGACCAGGAGGAGGAAGAGGAGGAGGAGGAGGAGGAGGAGGAGGCTGAATCAACACGGGCAGCAGCCGCTTCGCCTTGTGCGACTGTCTAACATCAACAACCAGAGACTCAACTCCCATCTACACAGCCTCAATGTCATCTCAAAGTCGCCCCCCCTCCTCTTCCTCATCTATAGACTGCACTGACATCGCACTTGCAGCATGTTTGGTTTTTTTCGGTGTTTTTTTGGGTAACATTTCAAATTGTTTCACTATTTCCCCGCGATTTAAATAATGAGGTATTCTCATTATTTTTCTGACCTCCCGTCGCAAGTTTTGTAATCAATACGCTGAATGAGCACGAGGACAATTCCCGTTTCAAAGTTGTGCATATTGGGTCAGTTTGGGGGCTTTAAAAACATCTTTAATTCTTTTAGGACTTTCAGGATTCAGCTGTTTAAAAATGCAATTATCTCTGCGCCCGGCAACTCAAAATACACCCCCCCCCCCCCTCATGACAAACACACACACGCACAAAGAGCACCCCCCTCCCCTCAAGTAATGATATGTATGGTCGAGGTGCAAAATGGAAACATATGGGGGGGGGGTAATATAAGCAGCATTTAGAGATCCAAACGCGTGTGTTTAGAAGGTGAGGCCAGTCAGCGTCTGTCTGCAAATCTGGCAAATGTTGATAAAGGCAGCCCGTCAATAAAGGGAGGGAACATTGGCTGCTTGTCTAACTCTGCCTGTAATCGTCCAAAGCCCGACGTCTTCCACAAATGAAGGGATGATATGAGATGGAGCAAACTCGTGGACGATAAACTCATAATTTAAAAAAACACAAAAAAGACAAATGAAGGAAACTAGGAGAAAAAGATTAGGTAGAAAAGCACGCGCAAGACTGACACATGTTTCACGTGCAGCTAATCAGCGACGATTGGATCCAGCCGTGGATTTTTCTTTTCTTCTTTTTTGTATCCCTCAACAGAAACCATCCGTAAAGTGAAAGACAAGAACAAAATGGAGCAGCGCGACAATGTGAAGTTGAGTAAGGTAAGTGATTCACAGCATGTATAAATAGGCCCACTTGTTTGATTTCATATGGAGCGCAAGTTCTTCCTCTCAGCTCAGCTGCTTTTCTTGCGTGAACTGTGATGTCACGTTGGCGTCTACTTGTCTGTGCTTTCAGGTTTGTTTTGTGAAAAAAAAGAAGAAAAAGCCACGTGTGTTCTCGCTCAGTTTCCTGCTGAAAATCAGAACAAGATGCACTTTCTTTTCCTTTTTTTTTTTTTTTACTGTCAGGGAGTTGAGGGTGGAGGGAGTGCACGCGCTGACTGTGGTGTAAACTTCTGGCGTGCAGTCAGATCAGCAGCGTTTCGACTCCAGCGTGAATGTTCCTCACAGGCTGAAAGGGCAGCAGATGGCGAACCAATGAGGGGTGAACTAACCTACTAAATGATACCACATGAAATGCAGCGTTTAAAATCCCATCTGGCTTGCCGTCCCCGCGGACATGGGGTGTGAAGCATGACACACATTTATACACCTGCTGATGGAGCGCACAGGCATGTCCAATGGGCTGGTGACATGTATACGCTCAGCCAGCTGACCTCCTAACCCCAACGCGTTGGTTTGATGCAGCTCACCGCCCTGTCCACCAGCAGCCCCCATGTCTCTTAGTTTCAGTCGGACGCTTGTATTTGGCGCCTTGTGATCGCTGTATGTGCTCCATTAGGCTGGGATTACTTGCCCTGTAAAATCATCTTAATGTTGGGTGGGGGGGGGGGGTGATTCTGCAGAAGGATGCTGCACATTTTCAAACATTTTCAAACATAAACTCATGTGTATAAAAAAAAATACACAAATGTAACAAACGTTTGTCAAATTTCTTCATGTGGCTCAAGCGGTGTGACAGGCCGCTGTATGAATCTGCCCTGCATTCCCTCCCTTCATATCTCCATATTTCTCCAATAACCTCCCTCTGAAATCATTGCTTGAGCTGCTTTGTGCAACTCTCTGAGCGTTTCTCACTCTTCAGCATGCATGTTCATGGACTCATATTTCTCAACAGCAGCCTGCAATTTGAGGCCACAAAATGAACTGATTAGCATGATGATTGGTCATTAGTATGCTAATCATATTTCATTCACATTGTCGCGGACTTGTTTTTCTCCTGCTGAAATCGTGTGCACTCCCCATGTTATTTTTTTGTATTGTAAACATGCAAGTCAACCTGCTGACAACAGTGGGAATGATGGTTTTTACACGAGAAGCATCTTATCATAATGTCACCGTTCGTCCATATCGCTAACAGATTCACGCGAGGTAAATTAGTTGATTTGAATACGTGACAGCAGAGGTAAATATTGCTTCAACAAGCTTTTCAGGAGAAATCTCGCTGAAAAGCTGCTACGCACAAAACCCAAAATCTGCAAAACACAAAACTCAACAGTAAATATTTACAAACCCCTTGTTTTGACAGCGAGGCAGTCTTCAGCGGGGTATTCAAAATAAGAATATGTCTGATTAGGTAATCCCACAAAGAGTTGCCCTGTCAGAAGCCTCTGTTCTGTTGCTGTCTGCTCTTTGTTTTCATCAGCCTCTGAACCAGGACTGCTGCTGTACATGTTTCTCGCCTCGTAAGCTCTGAGAGAGTGGAGAGCACAATGACGTTGCGGTTGTACCACTTGTGTCTTGACGATCGAAGGGATTCGGCGTACACGTATTTTTCCCCGGGCAAAGTAACGCATAACCACTCACCCAGTATCTTTATGTAAAGCACAAATGTAATTTGGCCTGCCCACCCAGGTTTGATGATTGATGAAATTCACCTCACACTTCCTGCACAGAGACACCTGCGACAGTCGATGCTGCTGCTCCTCCACAGCATCTGGCCTCCGAAGATACAGAAATCACTTCAAGGCTCCTTTATGTCTGTGCTGGTTTCGTATAGCATTTGTTTAGCATGACCTAAATTGCTGTGAAGTGAGTGCCTCAGCAGCTCTGTCTCGCCTCTCTCTTTCTCCTTCCCTACGTCTCCCTGTCTCGTTGTATGCCTCTCTCACTCACACACACACACACACAATTTACAAACAAGCTGAGAGGACAGTTTTTTTTTTTTTACAACAAACAGATATTATTTACATGCGTATTGTGGGATGCAGGAATCGGTGAGGTGGGCTGGCCAATGATATTTCAGGAGTGGTGAGTGAATCATCTCCCCGGTTTTGTGGAGCATGCTCACTTCCTCTCCTTGCTGTTTTCTGTTCTTTCTTTTTTTTCTTCCTTGCTGGAGGGATCAAGTATGCAAAGAAGTTAAATCCCACAGCTGCAAAAGACTCGCGTTTTTTTCCCTCTGTTGGGATTCTGATGTAGCATTTGCGAAAAGCAATGCGGTTGCCACACATCCGTGGAATCAGACGGCCGTGCTTTGAGAGACGAAGCTGCAGGTTTAACATTGTTCGGCGTCGACACGTCGACGTGCACCAAGCAGGCCGGGGACAGGTGCCCGTGTTGATCTGTTGACAGCCCTGTGCGACAGCCAGCACACGGTGTGGATTTAGTAAACATCTGACCTCCATGATAACCAGTATGGGGGCACTAAATCGCTTCAAATTTTGTACATGTGTTGCTAGGCAACAGCACAATCGCTCTCCGCCTCTCCCTCCTTGTATGGGCTCTCTACTGGGATTGCTGTGCTGCTATCATTGAAAATGGTTAATTAACTTCTACAAAAAGTCCATTAATGGAGCAGATTAGGCTTCTGAGGGTTAAAAAGCACATCTAGGCTCCACGCCGAAATATACGCCGGCATGTGAATGCATGTCGGAGACTAAAAGGGCCTTTAGAAATGAATTATCCAAGAACCGTGCATGGCTGTATTCGAGCAATAACAGCTTCAACGGCTGTTATAAACAATGTAATCAATATTTAAAAAAAAAGAAGGTTATGTGGCACATTAGACACACTGCTTCCATCCCTGACAAACTCATTTACAGAGATAATCTCTTCTGATTGATTCTCAAAATGAGAAAAAAACCCAATACATTTATATTCTGCTCGAAAATAATGTGTTGAAACACTTATAGTCAGATTTATGTGGCGTGTGTGTTTGTGCAAACGCAACACACACAAATGTAGCATCTGTTTGTATAAAGTTGAAACATGACAACTGGACTGATGCTTTCATATCCTCACAATATACTGTGAAAAAAGAGCTTTAAATTAAAGATGAAAAAATAAATACAATCACTTATTTATTTATATACATTGTATGTGTGTGTGTGTGTGTGTGTGTGTGTGTGTATATAAATATATATATATATATCTATATATAGATCCGGGGTAGGGGGGGGGGGGGGCGGACATGTAGAGTTTCGGGGCTGGAGGTCAGACAGGTGGGAGGTTGTGGAGGGCTTTGTAGAAAAGATTGCTCTGAAAACTGCCCTCATGATGATAAGTATGGATTTAAAACGTGTCCTCAGATGTGGATGATTGTTGTGTTTTTATTTCCAAATCAATATTAGCTAGCTGCCCTTGAAACATAACCAATATACAAATGTTTATTCAAGGCTATTTGGTCTTCAGTTTGAAACGGTCTACACATCTGCCGACTCGAGTTTGTACATATTTGAGTTAAACTGAATCCTCTTTGAATCTGCACCTCAATGTGTGTTGATAAAAAGCTTGAGTAGATCTCAGCATATCAAAGGCACAGTATCAGATAATCACTCTAATTATAATATTATATTTAATTGACTCCAGCTTCTTGTTTTACTGCTCTTTCTGTAATTAAGAGTTGCATTTCAGCGCCCATGATTCTTTTCTTGCAAGACCGCCTCGTCCTCATTACAGGCAGAGTTACAGTTAGATAGCAAATAATAGGATTCAATCAATTTCATTACAAATCGGACCAACCCACAATAATCATACTGCGGACAATTTGTTGGGGAATTGATTTATTATAATGTGAGTGTTATTTGAAGTGAGATGGAGATGACACACACACACACACACACACACACACACACATACACATAATGGTTCGCCAAAGTGATGAGGATGAACCGGCAATCATTTCATGTTCAACATCACATTCTGCAGATTTGAAGGCAATGTAATCCATATACTATTATGTTCACGCTCCCTTTCATGGCACAAACGTCTGAACGTCTGGCTTGGTTGTAGTTTAAGTAAATGTTTTGGCCTACCCGGTCTCACTCCCAACTCGTCAAATAATGTCACTTTCAATTAATGCGACTGTAAACTCAACGGAGTCATTTTTAGACGCTCATTTTTAGTACAATAAAGAGCAAAAGAGGGCGGTAGAGTAGAGGATGGATCAAACATACAAAGCACTAACTTCCTGTGAAGACGGAAGTTTATTTTGAAAAGATGCTATGCATGTACTACTACGCCGTCCCTGGAAAAAAAACGCTGGAGGGCTACCAAGAGAGTCGCAGTCTGAAGCACACTGACCGAGCTTGGAAGCGAGGATGTGTTGATTTGGCAGCAGCATTTGCACCATATGGTCACGTGTTTCTGGCTCATCAAGTATTGCACACCTGAGAAACCGTCACAGAAAAGCAGACACTAAAACATCTGCATGAGGAAAAGGTGTGGCCAGTGACGGCAGACGAAGGGTCCATCATCAGCATCACCAGTACAGGAGGGAGCCGAGACATGGCGCTCCTTTAAATGCGAGCTTTGACAGAAGCCTGCAATCCTTTCCCACCACACTGCCCCTGCTAATCCTCCCCATTCAACCACATCACTATGGAAACTGACTGGATGTCTCACCCTTGCTGCCTAACTTGTGCCATGCTGCCTGATCACCGTTCCGCAACGCGCCACATGTCACCATGCTGTGGCATTATTGGCTATTAGCGGCTGCCCTATTGATGCAGAACCGTTAATGTGCTTCAAAATCCAGAAGGCTGCTCCAGAAGAGACAGTCGCTGTAGCATAAGCTCAGAGCTGTGCAGGAGTGAGCATCTCAGCCTTTTTAAAAGACAAGCTTAGGCTGTGGTGGGGAATCTGAGGTGGATGGAGCCAATTTTAATATTCCTGCGCCTGCTACCTATTTCATTTCTTCGCCTTTCCTCTGGCAACATTGCAGGACAATATTTGTCATGGTTTTAAAAGGTTTATCGGCTTCAAAGCTGAGGGAGCTGGTCGTCCAACCCATCAGGGAGACCACGAAATCCTTCCAGCACTGACGAGGATGGCTGAGAGCATGTGGACAAAATTCTCCGGCTAAGCTCCCAATTCAGAGCTTTAACGTAACGCTCTGAGAAGCAAATTTGCATTTGCCGTTGACGTCAGCTTTAATCTATCCCCAAACCACTTCTTCAACCCCCTCAGCCTCTTGGAGAAGAGCTTCAGTAATTACAGGGGGAATGGTTGTAATCGCTAGCAGCATCAGCCTGGTCAGTGCTAACACTGGTAGGCTGAGATAAGCTGGTATCAGCTGGAGCACAGAGCTCACAGGTAAACACAACCTGTGTGTGTGTGTGTGTGTGTGTGTGTGTGTGTGTGTGTGTGTGTGTGTGTGTGTGTGTGTGTGTGTGTGTGTGTGTGTGTGTGTGTGTGTGTGTGTGTGTGTGTGTGTGTGTGTGTGTGTGTGTGTGTGTGTGTGTGTGTGTCAAAATGAAGCCTCTGCTTGAGATAGTTTCACCCTGCGGAAACAAACCAGGAAAGCAAACTTAACCAGAACCACATTTATTTCGCTTGTTGCTATCATCCAACATGTAGATACTTAAGTAGACATCTACTTACTGCATTGTTGTGTTTTTTTATCAATCAATCAGTCCCCTTCTGTACAATGTCAAAAAATATTTTCATGCCATGTTATTACAAGTTACTTCAGGACAAAGTAGGATCTTCAAACAGCTTATTTTATCTGGGATCCGGTTGATGCTGATGTGAAAAGCAGGACATCTTGTATTAAAGTGCAGCTGCATGTGTTTGGGATTATTCCAAAGCAAACAATAAGATGTGATGTCAGTCAAAATGTTGTATTTACTGTCATTGGTATTCCTAAAAACTGTCTAAAGTCTTATATAAAATATTATTTACAGGGCTGGATGAGATATGGGTTCATCACAGTAAAAAGAAAAGTAATATTTTGTCTGTTTATGACAGAATTAATTTTCCTTTTTGTAACACATCAACAGTGAACGATGAAATAAATAAATGATGTCCTTTGATTAATGATTCATAAGTAATTTGTTGCTACAAATTCGCAGGGCAACAATCAGCACTATTCTATCATTTATGAGGGTGTGTTAGGACCAACTCTCATGTCTGGTTGATTCTGTCTCAGTAGAGAAAATAACATCTGGACCGACGAGTTTGGCCAACATGTTTTTTAAATCGGGCAGATTCAACTTTTTTGCAGCTGCAAAAAAACGTATTATGCAAGATCGTGCTTTCCACGGTCAGAGACGCGCGCGCATTCTAATCTGCATTTCTGTTGTATTTATTCAGCTTTAAGTTTTTAGGTAATTCCAAAGGTAACATACATGAAGATGTAGATGATGGTCATATTAAATAATGAGCACACTTATCACTGCTAGATTCTGTCGTCTATTTATTTATGTAGTATGTAACTGTCATCACTATTTAATGACTAAAGAGCCTCGTACATTTAAACTCTGAAGATTAAAACATCACCATACCAAATCAAAGATTCAGAACCAACTAAAAGATTCACAAACATTGAGTAAGAAATATCAACTATGAGCATGAACAGAACGTTTTGACCTGATGATGGTGCAATTCCTCCAAATTTCATTTCAATCGTTGCAACAGTTGTTGATACATTTCACTAAAAAACACTAATGTGGAGCTCACTGTGACAGTAGAGGAAAAGTAAGATCAGCAATGTCATCAGGGTTCATCATCTGGGAAACATGAATGTATGTACAACATTTCATAACAATCCATCTGGGAGAAGTTGAGATACTTTTACAGGTTAAGGGAGGACTTTAAACTGCCGGTGGCACGAGGTGAAAAGTCAAGAGTATTGCCGAAGCCATAAGGATTCATCTTCTGGGGACCATGGATGTCAACGCGTGATTTCATGGCAATCCATTCCATCGTTGTTGAGATATCTGGACCAAAGTGGTGGATTAACTGGCAGGAACTGCTTTTCCTGAAGTCTTGAGTACCAATTTCGCTCACTTGATGTGGATTTGCAAATAGGGACTCTAAATAATTTCCCATGGCCACAATAACATTTCTCTCCACAAATATTATGCAAAATACAGGGCACATTACAAGATATAGGAAACCTGTGAGGCCTTATAATACGCACACACTGCAGGAGACAAGCAGGCCGATAATTTGATCAATTTCAGAATAATCCTCCACCTTTGCAGGCACCTCCAGCTGAGTATCATCAGCGTAGTGGTGGAAATCAATACCAGCATTGCCTCCAATAGGCCTTTTTCACAGATGAAACAATAGTGCTGCAGGGATGATGTATTTTTGACATTAGCATTGCACTGGTTCCTTCAACAGAAAGCCAATGCGATTTCTCCATTTGGATTGTTGCAGAAAATTAGGATTATGATACTTACGCGCTATGATCATAAAGATAATCTTCCCAAATACTTTTTAACCACTTTTATGATTGTTGAAGCGTGACTGCAATCGTCGGGCTATAAATGAACGACGCCACGGTCACATGAGGGCGAGTATACACAACGAGGCTGTGAAGGCGGACGAGCTGCGATGACATTTTGTACTCTCATTTAGCCACTTTGTAGCAACCGCCTTTTTTAACTTCAAAATTTACAAGAGGGGTAATTATTGATATACTGTGTATAAATTCCATTCATCTAATTTGATTTGACTCTCGCTTGGGACTATTGAATGAGAACAGAGCCATCGTTAGTGTTATTAGTAACACCTGTGTTTCTCATACTATGACAAATCGGAATGGCTGCTCTTAGAAGGTCTATTTGGCCAACAGCTGACATATTAAGAGAAAAGCAGAAGCCCAAGAACAGATCCCTGCGGTACTCCATATTTCACATCAAAAAACGTTGATATATTACTACGATAAGAAGCACACTGCTCTTTCAGATAAGTAAGACTTTAACAACGCGACAGCCAGGCCACATTTATTTTCCAGTCGTCGAGGAGTACCCAGTGAGGTAATCTCACATCCCTACTTTTTACAGTTCTTTGACTTTCCATCAAGAAATGTTAATGATTATTAATTAATTATTTCAGAGACGCTGGCTGTTAGATTTGTCTCCCCTCAGCCTCCACAGGGGAGACCCATGCCTTACCAGTCTTGCTTGTGTGCAGTCGCTACTAGTTGTATCACTCATTTCCTCCATGAGCTCCCATGTCTTCCCATGGCACTGTAAACTGTGTAAAGTAAACCGCATTTTATTTTGAAAGCATCAGATTTACCACAGGCATAGACCAGTAGCGGACTGGAAAATTGATATAAAGTTGCCCAATTAATCAGCGTGATGGGTGTTTTAGCACATGGACAGATTTTCTATTAGGGGCTTTTCCACTGGGGGCATTCCAGCGTTTCAGGGTTTTTGGACATTTGTCAGCATCTATTTTCTCTTCGCTTTAAAACCCAGACTACTCATAGCTCCCTTTCTCAGCTTTGCTTTTCCTTCCAGATTACGTCATCCTTGACTGTTCTGTGCTTCTTTTCATGTAAATAGCATCCTATTTTGTATCTTTTTTTTTCGTCTCCTTGTTCATAACATTGTTGTGGTCTCTAATTAGAGCAGAAAAGTTTTGGTGCCTTTTGCACATAAGTGCAAATGCATTAGCACTCGGAGGCATGCGTTCAAATTTAATTTCGAGCAGCAGCGACTTCCAGTATATTTTATGTGGCGAAATTATGCTATTTAGCCTTTTGCACTGCGTTGGGATAAAGAACATGGATCGCAATTTGCTTTCTGAGCGAAGCTGTGGAGACGTGATAATACACTGCTGTCACTGTCAGACATGACATGCATGAGGACAAACCCAGAGGTTGTGATTGCGTGCCACATGCCCGATGGTGTATGTGATGGCGTACGGATATACACACATCTAGAGATGGCAGATGAGCTTGTATAATGAACCTAATATGTGTGTGTGTGTGTGTGCTTGCTTGTGTCTTCCGGTAGAAACGTGAATGATCATTGCAGTGCATGAGCAGTGTGATGCAACACCTCCAATGTATCCATCTCCTAAAATGGGACAGATGCGTGAGCAAGAGCTGAAGTCACTTCATTTCGTTGTTGGCAATGGCATCAGGAAATGCTGACCTTTCGTTGGTTCCTTGAGGCCAATAAGTGAGTCACGTGACAGCCGGATATTTACAGTGCCTCCTGTCACTGGCCTTGTCAAATCACAGCACCCTTCACTGAAGCCGAGTAAGCCCTAGGCTGGACTTCAGCTACACAGACAGATGCAAAGGTGTTTTTTTTTCTGTCTTTTGGCCCGAGCGTACTGCAACCCCGAATAATGCCGACGAACAGGAGGGCATTAGGGGATGTGCGTGTATGTTAGTGTGTGTTTTTGACAGTTTGTGTGAGTGTGTTTGCACATAAAAGCAGGAGAGAGAGTGAGACGTACAAAGGGAGACACAGACTGTCTGCAGGAACAATGAATTTCAGGCCCATTTATCTCATGAATGAGCCTCTGGAGGGCATTCATCCCCAGACAGTTCCATGAATTGTATAACAAATAAAAACTGTACTTCTGGACCCATATCTCACAGAGGGCAAGGATGGAATCGTCCAAATTCCCATGACGGGGTGTTTTTTCCCTCGTAGTTTGACTTGTTAAATTAAACGAGCAACGCGTGCATTAATACAATAAGACACCAACCAAGGTTCTGCTGGAGTCCACGACTCTTCATCACTTTGAATCTTTGGGGAATATTTGGATCTTCAGTTGTAGCAGCTCTCACAGTCTGACATGTTTCCTCTCGGTACCAATGTTGCACTAGTTGGCAGTTTTGCATGTTACCAGGACAGAAATACAGTAGCCCGCTTATGAAAACAAGAGTCTACAGTCATGCTATCTGCTCTGTCAGGCACTGTACTAAGGCACAGTGATGCTTTGAGTTAACTTCTAAAGGCAGCATGCTAACACGCTCTCAGTGAAAACTGTGATCTCCTGGTGGCACTGGAGGAAAAGTCAGGGGGTCCTCAATGCCAATAGAATACATCCTCTGGAAAACATGCATACTTGAACAAGACACGTCATACAATCTTTCCAAAAACTAAAATGTACTGACCAAGTTGCGGCGAGGTACATCAGTGTGTGTTATGCTATACTATGCATTACATTAGCTATGAGCCAAAACACACCACAGCCTCAGCTGGGTTGCCGTGATTGAGGAGACAGCAGGCAGCAGTATAAGACAGGCAGTAAAAGGTGTTTTGAGACCGTGTGAGTCACAGCAACCATGAGAGCTCCTTGAGTATGCAGCCATAACTGTTCAGTTTGCTGAAGCAGAATGAAAGCTTGGCCTTGGACAGACACAGAGGTGCACATTCACTCACTCGCTCACATGCGCACATGCGACTAAATGCACGACCTTCCTGGCAGAGGTTACTTTGCGAGTGGTCCACTGCCATGCATTTTCCAATAGACGTGGATGCACCGTTCACTGATGATTTTCATACGTTTGGATGAATATTTTCACATTTGTTTATATTTAATGTATTCAATGGTAACGGGCCATTTACAATAATAATGTTGGTAGTTACTGTATTGTGTTTTATGACTGCTATGAAAGCCAGTGATTTTCATTACCATTCTGCAGACAATTCCAGAAAGAATGTGTGCTATTTAGCTCAGCAAGGAAACCGGTAATCTAAAAGTTAGGTGACGACCGTTGGAATTATGACCTGCTTTCTCCCAATGCGCTCTCGACAGAGCAAACTTTTTCAAATGTGGTATTGCTGAAGTTATACCGCTGTTCGTTTTACTAAGGAATGTCTGAAGCATTGTCAGAAACCCTGAGGGCCTGCAGATTCCATTTCAGAGAGCTGCTATTTGCAGGGAAGAGGAGAAGGCAGTGACAAATCCAAAATGGGTGTGTGTGTGCACGCAGGGAGAATTTTTACTCTTGTAGGCTACATTTATATGGGCTTAAAAATCCAAGTTACTGTATTCATATATTCTACTCGCTGCATACCGTTAACCCTTAATTGTGTTTGGTTGACATTTGCTTTGCATCCTCAGTGTTTGGGGTCTCGCAGATTATTTGATTAAAACTCAATATGCAGAAAAATACCCGACTGAACTCTTTGCTGTGAGGAACTAGCTTGAACATTTGGTGACAAAATGCAGAAATTAACATAAAGCATTCGTATTTCACCAAATAGGGTCGCATTTCATGTTTTATATGTTATATAGACTATTCGTGAACAAATATATGTTTGCTTTTTTTTTTACCAAAAAGTCATTCACAGACAAAGAAATGTCTAAATATGTTATCCTACATTGTGACGGTACCTTTGGGTCAAATTCATGTATGCAGAGAGACCTTTATGCACAGACAATGTGACTTCCAGTGTTTCCAGTGAGTTGTCCTGTATTTCACATGACACATCCACACAGCAAAGCGTGTTCGATGATAAATCTCGAGACAGAATCTCGACGCTTCCTTCGCAAAAGAAACACATTTTGTCTCTTGCTCGAAGGGAACTTCTTCCGCCGTATATCTGAGAGGAAATCTTTTCTGGGTGTCTCGCACTATTATAGAGGTTGGAGGGGCGAGGGGTCAGGGAGACGGGGTGGTAGGCGACTTGGTGGTCCAGTGGACTGGAAACGCTGCCCCCTGGCAGAGAGCTAGTGCGTGGCTCTATCGGCGCTGGAGCTAATGTGGCCACTGGCTCATTTGAGCTCTGATGTAAGGGACACTGCGTAACGCCGAGTGCCTCGGCGCAAAGAGTTTCAGAAAGGAACCACTGAACGCAGTGAAGCAAAGTAAAGACTATCTCCCTCATCTCGAAAGATAAATCCCTCAATTTGGGTTAGACATTGTCACCGATCAGAGATTGGGCCTCTGATGAAGCACTCACTGGACAGGCAGAGGTGCTTTCACGGTGGTGGTGAAAAAAAAAACACTGTGCATCATTCAGTCCCATGCAGAGCATTCACAGCCTGCCACAACAGGAGCTGCTGACAGGTTGGTCATCAATGAAAGGAGGCAGAGAGAAATGGATGGAGAGAGGAAGGGAGGAAAGAATAGAGAGGAAGAAAGACTGACAGGCTCAGCTCCCCTCGGCAACCACAGAGGTGAGAAGGAGGAGGAGGAGGAGGAGGAGGAGGAGGACCTCTAAGCTCAGCTGCACGTCAACCCAATCATTATATCACACGAGTATTCAAATTGACATGATGTATGCTAGTAGTAGATCTTCACAAATGTAGTCCAGCTGATTCAGTATTGCCAGAATGAGATGTTACGCCTCGGGCATTTTGACACCGTTGCACACTTGGAATCTATAACGTTTTCTGCAGGAACAGATTGTGGGTTGATGGTGGAAATTCAGCTTTTTAAATGACAAACCAGTCAGATAAACTATTATCACGTGAAGTAGGAATCACGTGCACAATGTGCATGCCTGTGCAACTTCAAAACGTTTCACATAACCTGGTTGGATGCAAGTATAAAATAACTGAAAGCAGTGTATTGCAGCATTCAGCCCGAGACATGGAGTGTAATCATTCGGACTTGTGGATTTAGTAAATTTGCATGAATGGTTCTGCAGCACAAACAAACACTGTTTGTAATTGTGACCCCCATATGTTCAAGCAATTTCAATGTGAGCATGTATGAGCATAAGAGGCAATGAATAGAAAATAATACAGTCGCTTTGAGGACAAAATGTGGTGGCAGAGAGGGAGGTGGAGGAGGGGGGGAAATAGCCCCGTTCATCTCCTCTCATTTTCTGCCCGCTTCTACCCAGCAGAGTTTCTATGGCAACCCCTCAAAAAGCGGTGTGCGGTGAAGTGTGGATTTGAGATGCGCTGTCTGATTACGCCGTGTGGAGGAGATGGCTGGCTCTTTCGTCAGCCTCGCTCTGTAAGAGGAAATTGGTGGAGAGCTCCAATGAAACGGCACTACATATGCTTTCTTTGGTGCGTGTGCCAGCCTTCGGTACTACAGCATGCGACTGTGGGGGTGTGCATGTGTGTGTGTGTGTGTGTGTGTGTGTGTGTGCGCGCACGCACACACTCCGGTGGGAGCTTTACATTAGAATCTAGTGCCCCCTGCAGAGAGCTGCTCATCGCTCTTGGCACCCACCAGACTGCACGCAGCTCTCCAAATGAATCTGTCTGGCTGACCATGTGGACTCATCAGTATGCTTTGGGTTTCAGCTGATGGAGCCGGTGCCACTGATGACGTTTCATTCCTGCTCTGATTTCCCGCAGCGTTGTACAGCGCAGTGTGTTTTCGTTTACGGATTTTTTTTTGACGAATGAGTGAGCGAGCACACACGGAAAAACGGGACAAAACCTCATTTTGCCTCTTGCCCCCCCGCTATACCTTACATCCCCTCCTCTCCTCACCGCCTGTCTATTTCCCATGAGGCTCCACCTTTGCGTGTGACTGATGTGCACTGATGTGAGGTCTTTGTCAGGAGATCTGTGTCTGTGTAAGAGTAGGACATGTTGTTCAGTGTGAGCTCTCTCCCTCTCTCCCCGTGTCTCTCCGAGTGACTGTATGATGCTTGTAAACTGTGCCAGTCCCCATTAGCATCCCATTATAAACCAGCATGATCACTCGTCACTGAGAATGCCTGCCACAGCATGCTCTGTGTGCGTGTGTGTGTGTGTGTGTGTGAGAGAAAGAGCTTTTTGTGAGAGCACGTGCGTGAATCACACAGTCAAGTGATTGAGATGGCCTTGTTTCAAAAGAACATGAAGGGGGGGGGGGGAATGCTGCAAAGTCTTGCACTGTGTACAATTCAATTTAAATGTGTCTGCAAGTGTTTGGTTTGTTTGACCCAGATTTCTCACCTACCCCACTGTTGATAAATCGTATATCCTCAGGCAGGCTTGCGCAACAATTTAATTTAGTCGATACAAAGTGAACAGCACCCTCTGCTGACTACATCTGTGTTGCACGTGAAGGCTTAAGAATTAAAAATCTAAATCTAAATCTGATTCACTTCTATTGTATTGGGGTTGAGGCGAAAACCCTGGAGGTGAGTGACAGAATGTGATTTTTTTTATTTGGGTGAGTGGGTCCTTTATTTTTATCTTCTTTTTTTGTCTCTTTCTCTCCAGACAACAACACGAGAATACCCCGTGAGCTGCAAAAAAAGGTGATTTACCTAAAAGTCAATTTTCCCGGAAGATATGTCAACGTGTGACGGCAGTAAAAGCACATGTGTAACAAATAACATAAACTATGGCGGCATTCCATTTAGGTGCTCCAGGTCCAGTGTCGGGCGCTGGCATGGCTCGTTAGGAGCCTTAAATGGAATGGAACCATCATTAATGTTATTACTTACCCCTGTGCTATTCACTGTGAGATGAGTCAAAATGTCTGCCATGAAAAGTCGATCTTTCACTCCACAGATTTGCCCTCCTTCTCGCTCCTCCTTTCACGGTCAGCTGGCTGTAGTCTATCCTGGCCTCCACCCTCGTACCTTCTCTGCTACCCCCGCGTCAGACACACACACGCACGCACACACACCCTCCAGAGCCCTCTGTGTCTCTGGTCCAGGTCTGGAGGAATGTTGAGTGTCTCTATAGCTCCCTCCCTGGAGATTAGGCTTCACCAGGCCCCCCTCACTTCATTCCAATCCAAAGTATGCCCCCTAAGAGCTGCTGCATTTTTATCTGAGCCGGGTGATTGTGACAGATTGGCCAAATGACACACAAACACACGCTCGTGGACACACGCCGAGGCACAAAACAGAGGGGAGGCTGGGGTCCGGGGTGGTGGTGGTGGGGGGGGGGGGGGGGGGCTCCTGCTATAAAACCCTCCCAGGATGAGGCCGGTGTCCTGCCCTGAGCTGGACAGAAACTCCTTCCTCTGTGCCAGGACGCCGTCGCGACAGGCAGCAGACGAGCCGCCAACATGAACGACATCTACAAGGCAGCGGTACGTCCTCTCACGACTGGCTTCCTCTGATTTTAGTTTGTTGGATGCTCCCCAAAAAAATTAATCTGTGTGTGTGAACTAAATTTGGTATGAGGGTGATGTTGTTTTGCATCTCAAACCCTAATCTCTAACATTTGTTATCAGTGACTTAAGTCTTTTACGCCGTCCTGTTTAAGTGGTCGTTGCATGGAATATTCTGGCACTTGTATATGTGTCGTATGCAAAAGTCCCCCATCACTTTGCTCATCTGACGTTACTTGACAAATTCCTGCTTGCGCAGCACATCGCCTCCATCACCAGCTGATGTCAGAGGAGCCCCGACACCATATACGTCTCTAGATGTTCTCCTACTTCAGCACCTATCAGAGCTGATAGGAGCCACTCAGGAGGTCACTGGCAGGACAGGTCGCTGGTCCGCGTCGTGCCGCTTCATTCATGACTTCAAATGGAACGGTCCCCCCCCCCTTCACATGGCTAATTTTGGCCGGTTGCTCAGATGCGTTCGCGCCCGTGGTCCTCTGGTGCCAGAGAAGGGCTTCAGGTTTAGATAAACCCCCCGCGACTGAATTCCAGCATTATCTGTGAGCCCGAAAGCCGTGTGGCTGCGGCTGTCTGTCCATCCATCTCCGCCCGGACGGTCAGCCGGCTGTCCCGTCCCTCACAACCCAGAGTGAGGGGTGCAGCTGAGACAGTAAAGGGAGCGCACACAGGAATGTACAATTGTTTGTTTTGATGGAATTCTTTTTTTTCATATATCACAACCATGTGTGTATGAGTGTCTGCATGTGTTTGTGTTTAATTTATAGCAGACGACAAACAATAACTCTTACATAAGCAGCTGTCTCCCTCTCTCATTCGTGGTAGCTTTTCCAGGATTACTGTTCCATTGTTGGGCCAGATCCACAGCTATGCTAATTTAAAGCACTGTGTATTGTGTCCTTTATCTGTGGTTCCTGATGCTGTCTGTTTATTTTTAACTCCTCCTCTTACTGGCTCTCACATGACATATAGGTTCTGTCAAGAATGGCCCGGTGTGTGGGTCAAAGATGTAGCCTTTGTTGACTGAAAAGTCACCAAAACAGATAATCTAGTTCAGATATCTTAACTGATTTCCATAAGAAGTGCAACAGTATTTTTGAGCATTGGTACGAAATGGATGAGTAAGACATTTAAATAGACAGTTTCTGAGAATGTACAGAATATACTGATTGCCCACATTGGTACCAAAGCATTCACGACTTATACTTTTTACTTCTTGCAGGTTGAGCAGCTGACAGACGAACAGAAAAATGGTGCGTAAACTACAAAATATCTCAGTCTGTACACATGTAAATGTAAATCTCTTGAAGAATACATCAGAAAGTCACTTCTTTTCCAAATATGAATTCATTCATCTGAATAATGTTGACAGCGGTTTGCAAACGTGTGGCTCACCCTGTCCATCGCATTCGTATCATGTCCTGTGCGTTGCAGAGTTCAAGGCCGCCTTTGACATCTTCGTACAAGATGCGGAGGACGGCTGCATCAGCACCAAGGAGCTGGGGAAGGTGATGAGGATGCTAGGCCAGAACCCCACACCGGAGGAGCTGCAGGAGATGATTGACGAGGTGGACGAAGACGGTAAATCAAAACACCCCGGCGCTAACGGCACAACAAACTAAATGATGGTTGATTGCCGCTGACCTCCGTCTCCACGGAGCAGCCGGCAGGTCCATCATTGCACAATCATGCGGCGCAGACAGGCTTCGGTTCAAACCCTCTGAGCTCTTCATGTCAAACGATTGTCAAGGGTCTTACACACAGCAAGACGTGTCGGGCTGAATTAAAGGGAAATGCGTATCAGATGAAGCACAAGTTAACTTGAATTATCTATGTGCTGTAATGATGAAACATAAAAAGTGCATTGTTTGTGTCCAGGGAGTGGCACGGTGGACTTTGACGAGTTCCTGGTCATGATGGTGAGATGCATGAAGGACGACAGCAAAGGGAAGTCAGAGGAGGAACTGGCGGAGCTGTTTCGCATGTTCGACAAGTGAGTTTTTAAAACCCGTTGCAAGTTTGCCCCATTGAATTTTAAAAGCTTAAGATGCTGTAAACTTGACAGAGTTAAAAAAAAAAAATCACCACAGACTGGTGATGGAATTCCTCATGGAGTATCTCCAGCAAAGTATGCTCCTCGTGTGCAATTATGAGTACTGACAAAATGCCAGGCGGCTTCTCCGCAGCGTACGGCATGCTGTTTGCTCCGTAATCCTTTTTGACAGCACAGAATATTTCAAACACCCACTCCATGTGAGCCAGACACCTCGCCTCAGCATCAAAGAACGAACTTTTTTTTTTTCTCTCTCTCTCTCTCTCTCTCTCTCTCTCTCTCTCCCCCTATCTCTAACAATGACAGTTCCCAAACACTTAAAGATATGATCAGTCACATGTCACACACAAACACGCCACCTCCTCCACTGCCATCTGTGAAGCGTAACTCAGGTTTTGTGATGTGCATTAATATATTTCACTCCCTTTTGATTTTTGCAGGAACGCAGATGGTTACATTGACCTGGACGAGCTGAAAATGATGCTGGAATCTACAGGAGAGGCAATTACCGAGGACGACATCGAGGAGCTGATGAAAGACGGGGACAAGAACAACGACGGCAAAATTGACTACGATGGTGAGGAGTTTGAAATGTCAAGTGGTGAGGGGTGAAACGGTTCTGTAGAGCAAATGCTCCGACGCTCATCCCACCAAAACACACGCCAAAGAAAACATTTACTTGATAAAAGCATCTTGCTTTGGGGCGCAGAAGCTATTTGCTAACCATGTCTTCCCTTAATTCCACAGAGTTCTTGGAGTTCATGAAAGGAGTGGAGTAATCCTGAACAAGAGAAGAGCCAGAGTGTTATTTTTGTATTTTCTCTGTGACTCCACGGTCATCTGTGGAAAAGTGGAAGCTGATTTGGAAATGCCGCTGATAGAAACAATGGAACAACTTTGCAAGATTCAGTCGAATACTGTAGCTGAATGTTGATGTATTTTTCTACCATCTCTTGCATCGTTGTAAATACAGTTTGTAACTACTTTTTGGTGCCCGTGTATACAGAATTTGTGTAAATGTATCCAAATTACTTATGTTTTCTATAGAGGCCACATAGTGTACCCGATTGGCTGCTCGAACTATCAACTTTGTGTTTGTTTCCGACTAAATCTTATCTCTGAAAGCGCCACAGGCAGTTTACAAATGAGAGGCTGGTGTTGTTTAGCTGGACAGAACATGTATGTGTGCACAAAGCAGAACACATTCATGAGTTAACATAGTTTTACACCAGGCTTCGGTTGACTAATCATACTCGAGCAATGTACTGGATCCAGTTTGTATACTGTGCATGTTCTGATGTGCACATAGTGTACGTTTCGGTATGTTTAAGAGACCCTCAGGACTCTTTATGCCCCTCTCAGGCCCCCTGCAACACCTGCATATTTCTACACGAAAAGTCAGTTTGGAATTTGCGCTCATGTAATAAACAAGATGCATTTGTCAGAGCTGTCATGCTGTCATTTTTTCATTTTGTTTGAATCCTCTAATTTACTGTAAAGGGAAAGTTTACCCCAAAATACATATTTAAAATACATATTCTTCCTCTTACCTGTAGTGATATTCATCAATCCAGATTGTTTTGTTGTGAGGAGCTTAGTTGTGGAGATATCGTCGTAGAGATGTCTGCCTTCTCTCTAATAGAATGGGACTATATACTCAGCTTGTGGTGCAAAAAGAACAAAATACATTCAAAAAAACTTAACAGCAACGTCTCTTTCCAGAAATTGTAACCCAAGATAATCCACACACCTTAAAATTTCATATCGGAACTATTTTCTTTAAACCATACTTCCTACATGAAACTTTTCAAAACCAGGTCTGTGGATTATCTTGAGTAACCGGGTCTTGATTTCTAGTAAGAGACATTGCTGTTGAGTTTTTCTAATTAGCTTTTTTGGCGCTTTGAGCACCACGAGCTGTGTGCCACCTCGTCCCATTATATTAGCAGAGAAAGTCGACATCTCTACAGTCCATATCTCCGAGGCAACTCATGAAACAATCTAAATTGATGAACAGCACTACAGGTAAGAGGAAAAGTAACTATTTTGTGGCTCTGAACTGTCCCTTTAAGAATAGAGTTGGCTTGTTGCAGACATGTTATTCTGTCCTTAGGTCGGTGCTTGTCGGCAGTTGTTATCGAGAAGCAAACACTTTGTTTACAATCTCGTTCCTGATTCGCCTCGCTGCTCTTTGGATGTTGCAGGCCGATCACATGCTTGTTGCCCTTCCCTGCTGCACACACAGCAAAGGAGGCCTGAAATACCGCTGACGTGATATCAAAACAAGAAACTTCTGTGTGAAACGGCACCGTCTGTCCGAAATGCTGATGTGTCTGTGTAATTTGTGTTCTATAGTCGCTCTTGTCTGCGGCATGTGAACTATTCCCATGGTTGCCGTGTACGTGTTTAGTTACACAGTCTATTGAGACAGGAGCTATTTGTGTCTAATCATGTTAGTGCCCATGTGAGGGGATCTGGATTGACCCACAGCAGTCGATCGGATGCCTTTGTCCATATTAAGAATGCTATTTAACGACAAAGAGGACCACAGTTCTATTGTTAAAACAGCTTTAATTCTGACACGTGTTGGTACATATAGAAATATCTGGAGTGGAAAGATTCATTTCATACCGGCACCCATTTCATTCTAAAATGAATACACGTGAACTTTAGTGTCATATTCAGAGGAACAAAAAATAAAAATATATTCACATTGATCCTGACATTTTCTGTTCGCCATGTTAAACTTAATTCCCAGGCGAACAGGCTGCAGTTCGCACTGTGGCCACTTGATGTCAGCAGGAAAACACGGTTGTGTCTGTTTGTTTGGCTCAGTGCCAGGACCCAGAGGACGAGGAGATTTCATGGCACAGCTACACGCTTTCCAAAAACAGACGATGCTCACTTGCCAGCCTATGAAAACACACGGATAGATCCAGTAAGGAGGAAAAAGAAGTTGTTGGAATGATATTTTAATAACAACCATAAATAGACCATTATTTGAAAACAAAATCCAAACCCATACTGAATGATGGGAGGATTCGGAGGGTTAATTTGAGTCCATTTCCAAAATGAATATGTATAATTTCTAAAAAAAAAAAAAGCATCCGTCGTTTTTTGGATCGTAACTGATCTTTTCTACGTTCCCGCTGTGTGGAATGAGATGGACTGTGTTTTGTGTGAGCCAGTGAAGGCGGTGGCCTGACTGATGACGGCGTCCAAAGGCCTCCCCACCTCCCTCCATCTCTGTTTCCCCGAGGATCCTGCTCGCTCCATCCAGTCCTCATTGTCTGTGTGACTGATGGGATTTTAAACCCCAATCAGCAGTGACGCACAGCTGCTCTGCCACACCAATCTCAGCAGTCTGACAAATATAACACTGAATCCAATGCACCATCTCCAGTCCACGGGCACAGACCCCCAAAAAAACCACTGCATTGAGTGATAACATGAGGTGAAAAGATGTTCAAATTTGACGTGTTTCTTTTTATCTCACTGCTCTGTTGCCCGTGTCCTTAATAAGCTTTAGCCGAGCCGAGCGGTGCTTTCCCCACCATCAATGGGAGGCTGGGCAGCAGCTGAGCAGAGTGTGAATGAATCTGGGGTGTGGCGCACTGGCAGCAAGTTGGGTGGGGAAGTGACGCAGTTACGTAAGAAGGGGCATGATGACTCATGCCTGCTGTTATTAACACACACACACAGCGGTTATGAGCCACCTTTGGTAATGTGGAGTTCAGGGACACGTAAGCCGCCATGAAACCTATTTCCTCTTTGTGTGTAACACTCGCGACCCCGTAACACTGACCCCTGAAAGAGGCTGCGATAGAGGGGATTTGCATCGGTAATAGTAAGCTATCAGTGTTATGCAACTGGCTTCATTCAGTTTTATTCTATCTGTGTGTGTGTAGGTGTGTGTGTGTTGGGTAAAACGGGTTATTCCATTGGCTAAGAGTGAGTCAGATATGGAGCTGTGTGTAGAACACACGCACACACCTACACACCTACACACACACACACACTGGTTTATTGATTTATAAATCCCCCATTCACACAAGAGTTATGATGCACCATGAAATTGTCCTGAAGCTGTGTTAGTAAGTCACACCAACAGTGGGAGGTCTTCATAACCTTTTTGCCAGCTCAGTATGATTTATAGACGTAAGAGCGAGGAATACCCCGGACACGGTTCAGAGTTTGGAATGCGTTGACTGCTCACACCATCTTTCTGCGGCCCACGCACGCAGACCTCGTATTGAAGCCAGCAGGCTTTTTGGTTTTAGAGGATTCCTGTTTTTCTGGCTTCGCCACATCACATGGTGTTGGAAGTTGTCCAGCGCCGGATATGTCTCTGGAAATGTCTCATTCACCGTTCACATTCGCGTGAAATAAAGGAGTATATGTGCTCCCGAAATCTCAAGATTCATTGTCAGCTGTTATTCTGAATGATTTGTTAAGTTCGATGTTTTACGGGTAAAAGCATTATTTTGTGCCGCTATCTGCTTCTTTAAAAAACAAAACAAAACAAAAACAATCATGGATTTATTATAAATAATCTTATTCTCAATAAATACAGCTTCTGGAGAGCAACTGGTCGGTTGTTTTTGTTGCCGTAAATACACAATGAGGAAGTGGAACGCTTTAGACAAAGAGAGAGTGGAAGGACTGCAGATCACACTCGAACAGACAGAAGTATCACGATGCTCCATCCCACTTCTGGTGCTGAGAACACTGAAGCACTGTTTCCGGACCGCTCGGCCATAACGGCCCACAGAACAGCGAGACTACAAGACGCAGAGTTCTCAAATTCCACAATAACTATTCATTGATTCCCATGAATAACAGCGATTGTTTCGTTTTAATGTACCACTGAAGGGTTTATCTATTTTTACCACTTTCAAAAATGGAACTAGTGTGTGTGTGTGCGTGTGTGTGTGTGTAAAGTGGTGAAAGACGTATTTACATTGCATACTTAAAAGTAGCAATACTACAATGTTGAAACTATAAAACACAACAAGTAGAAGTTGTGCATTAAAACAAATGAGCTGTAAAGGGGAACTGTGGACTCAAGTGCTACTTCTCTGTGGGTTCGTCACAGCAGGCGACTCCCCTTTCAGATTTCACACAGTAATCTGTTCCGTTGTTTTTATAAAAAAGATATATTATGGCCACTTTAAGTACAGCACTTCATTGCTTTACTCTAAAGTATAAATGTCCAGCTGGAGAAATAAGAGATGTCTTGAGCGGTAATTTGTTCGTCTTAAGCGACAGACTCTTGGAAACTCCTGCCGCCCCCCCCCCGCGCCATGACATCACTATGTTGGTCACTAATGTTGTCGAAGCACAGACGTGATCTTTGGCTCACTCAGCAATCCTGTCCTGTGAGCAACATATGGCCTTGTGTGAATGGCATACCAGACGGCAAGACTAGCTCCCACCGAGGCCTCCTCCGTTTAGCTTCCCAAGCAAAGGAGCACATGATAGACGGATGACCTTTCCTTTGTGTTGGGTCTAGCAACACACGAGGAATGTTCCCTTTCATTCCCCCTTTTTCCACGGATGAAACTGCTCACAAACATCACCTTGTTCTTGTGCTCGGTGAGCGCAGGGCTGTACTGTACATCACCGGATGGCGAGGTTGGCCACGGAATGAGAGACTTCTGGTGCTAACAGATGGCTGCAAGTATTCCATGTGTTCCCAGTATCCTCCTTGCCAAAACTCACAGTTTTTCTTCGCCCCCCCCCCCCCTGTCAGATGACATACATGTCTCTCAGAAAAGATTGAAGTCTCACAAAAGTTGGCTCGGAGGGTTGTGAGGGCTTGTTTTAGGAAGATAGTATAGCTTGTTCCTGGAGAGATAAGATGCTTCCTGTCGCGTCACTTGGTGGATGTCGTAACAGCAGAAGTCTCAATCATCACCAGTGACAGCACTGCAAATATGCTTACTGAAGAAATAATTAGTTGTGGTGATGTCGAAGTTTACAGTATGGTGACGAACCGCACAGTTGAGCTTTGCTCCATCTTCCTCTCTGCAGTCTACGAGAGCCCGTCTGGCTTTGACTCTTTGCTTCTTCCATTACAAACATGGGGAAGTAGGAAGCGTTGCAAATGGCTTCGATGTGAGTCAAGGGTTCCAACAACAGGGGTTGAAATCACTGGCACGATAATGCGTGCCATTCCGATACAGTTATACATAGCTCCGTGGAACCGTGGCTAAAGGGAACGTCTGTGTTTCAGTGCAACCGTTAACCGATGCAGGCTTTGAAAGGATTCAATATGTCTCGTGTCTCTCTCTGTCTGGTGTCCTGTCTCAGAAATAAAGACAGCAGGACTCAGAGGACAGCATGCCGTCCGTGATGTCACCTCCTCTTCAGTCCCATGATGGCAAAATACCAAGATTGGGATTATTCTCCTCGGCCCCTGAACATCTGCTGTAAACAAACCGAGTGAGACCACAGGAGTCCAAATCCAGCAGTAAAGATGGCAAGTTATTCAGATGACTTTTCCCTCACATTCATAGGATAACGGTGGAACAATTAGAACTATTACTGTACAGAAATACAAAACACTACTCAATTCTACTGAGACGACAAGGTGAGTTGGTCCTCATCTGTCAGCTTCTGCTCAGCCTCTACAACACACACACACACACACACACACACACACACACACACACACACACACACACACACACACACACACACACAAATACACCATGCTTGCAAACAGACACCCACCCCAAAACTAAAATCCTGTCAGCCTCATGCACATCTGCTTCCCCGGCGATGCTGAGTCAGCACTGTGTTATCCTCTGCTTCCCTTCGTGTGTGTGATCACAACGGGACAAAAATACTCCTGTCACACAAAACACATTGTGACAGCCAAAAAAAAAAAGAAGGGCTTGTGCATCACACACACACACACACACACACACACACACACACACACACACACACACACACACACACACACACACATTTCTATACGTGGAAATTATCTTTTTTTTTCCTCATCAAAGGTTTTACTGAAAAAGTTCTCTGCTGCATTTCACAGTAATTTCTCTGTAATTTCTGTTCACACGAGCAGGCGTGAGTTTCCGATGGAAGAACAGGAGCTGTTCGGACCGCACACGTTGCCTTTTGAAGTTGGCATCAGGACACAAAATGATTTATAATGACAGAATACTAAAAAAGAAGGCTATGCTTAACTCAGCAATAAAAAATTGACTGTCAGTGTACTGTTGATGCATAGGGCCTCTCTGATTCATGGCTCTCACTCCCATCTAACCATCCCTCGGCAGCGTGCTCTTATCTGCCGTGCACTGCAGCGACCCACGGCCTCTTCCTCGTCCCGGGTGTCCTCTCAGTCCTGATCACAGGCTCGCCCTGCAGGTATGTGGCTAGCCGGGTTCAGTCATGCTGGAAAACCCATCACTCAGCGGCTTTAATTACCACCACGGCGAGGTGTTGCAAGTCCCTTCATGTGTTGTATTTACTGATGTGAAAAGCTGAGAATTTCAGTTTTCAGCCCGCTGCAGATATTCTCAGTCATCTCAGCCCCGAAGCTGGAAGTCAAAGTGTTTTAGTGCCGTATTTCACTCATCAAATCCCAGAGGGACAGTTATTGGACCATGATCTGCTGCACAGATCAGCTACAGAACATTTCCCACCACCTATTTGTTTTTTTCTTTCCCAACTTTAGAAAGCTTGGCTGCAGTTCACAAAATAATTTCTTCAGGGAAGGGAATTCACTGCATCACGTTTCTGTCGTCTGGTGAAGAACATGTTCATGAATCTCCCGGACGAGGTAGAAACAACACCAAACCAGCAGAGAATTCAACCGAGCGGGAGCCACGCATGAATCTGACATGACACTCAGAAGGAGAACACATATTTCTCCCAGCAGCTTTGGAAATGTTGATATATTTCAGCTTGTGAGTCTTGTTTTGCCTGGCTTTTATGAAAATGAAAACTTGTAGATTGAATATAATAATACAATATCATCTTCAGTGCTTCCTTCTTAAAGCTAGGGTTGGTAATCTTGATAAACGAGCTAGAGTATGCTGGATTTATAGAATTATCCAAACCAAAAAACTCGATGCCAACCTGCTGGACTGATTATATACCTCTCCTTACTATTAACACATTCATATCATAGAATATTATATTATATATAGCTGTCTGCTATGCTAGACATTATATCATGTTTTATCTCATATATTATTATATAGTTGTATTGCTGTACTATATTGTACTACTATCACCACACTACGCCTTATACTGTCTCATATCCCATACTCTATAATAATGTACCATTTATCATGTTAAGTCGGAAGTATCTGTGGTGGAGCACATGCTGAGTCCACTTCCTCGAAGCGCTGCTCGACTGGCTGGTAGTGGGCGTGTCTGCACTGTGGTATTGAAAGATCCGGCCCTGTCACTTTGTCTCTGTGTCAAGAGAGCCTGTGGGGAAACAGGAAGTCAGGCATCGGCGCGGACAGAGACAACGGACACGCGGACAGAGACAACGGACATCTGACCGCGACAGGAGCCTCGTGGCCTGGACAAGACCAGAGCCACGAGTCTGAGGTCCTCACTCAACCTTTTTCTTTAGTTTTATGACAGTCTGATACCAACTTTCAGCAAAAAATAAAAACTCTGCACACAAACAAAGCGTTTTCAAGTAAAAATATACAATATATTTGTTGTATAAACTTGTACAGAATGTCTTGGACATTTAGCTTTACATACACTGTACATAAGGGTCAAAACAGGGTCACTTTCGCATCCTTCATGATTTTAAGAAAATGTCCCCCTCCCCCCATGGCAACCACATGTTATGTACATCTTTACAAACATACCAAAACGAAACAGCCCTCGGATGCACTTTAAGAGGCCGTGACGAGATACAGATGACTTGTATATATATATTTTAAAAAAAATCCCTGAAAATGTCTCTCTTTGAGGTAAGAACACATTTTTTTCCAAACTCGTTTCCTTTCATTCGCTCTCACACATCAAACTCACTCGTTTGTTCTGAGACCAGACTGGCAACAGAGGACAGATGATTACATGTCGTGTCATCGGACGGGAGTAGCTGCAGACCGAAGGAGTACAAAATAAACATCCATTCCTTTAGACACCGATTACTCACATGTTTTTGTTCCTCTCGATGGCGGCAAAAGCCAGTGTTACACACCTCGACCTGGTAGTAACTGACATACAGTTCAATTCCATGTTGTATTCGGGTCAAGGCCTCGACAACAACAGGAAATATGACCTCACGGTTACAAAGCAAGGGTCCTGGTAGAACATAACCACATGCAAATAACGCAGTTATAAGAAATAGAATGTACAGGGGGGGGGCGTTTATGGAAAATAACATGTTTTAAACTGGATCTTACAAACGTATTCAACGTCGTGATGTTTACCAGACGTCAGTGTTGAAAACACGAGAGAAGATACTTTCCGTGGCGACTCCATTCTGCTGCAGGTGAGCTGCAACCAGTCATCAGAAGGACGACTGGACAATATTTCAAAGCCGGATCGCTGCGGTAGCTTACTTCTCTCAGCTAGAGTACCATCAAAACACCTCCAGATTGGTCCCCAGGAAAAACACTCGGATTGGCCAAAGACTCCTTTTAGACCATCAAGGCAACAATCGCATCATTGACATCCACTTCACAGCTGGTGAATAACAAGTAACAGTCAAACAACAATCCTAGTTTTAATCGAAACGTTATGAAATGTCCTGCTGTTACGGTCGCACGCGACCACTGATTAATGCTATGCGTGGTGGATGGCCAAAGTCATCCGTGTGTTAGAAATGAAGGCAGGCTGGATCGAATGGATCGGGTCCTCTGTTCCTTTAACAGATCAACCTCGTTCCTTTTTTGGTTCACAACTGCTGTGACTGACTTACTGCTTGTGGCAACTATTTAGGCATCTGACAAGCTCAGAAAAACCTCAGAGACACCACAGGAAATGACAAAAAAGAGAAGAAAAAAAGGCCATTCAATTGACACTCATGTTGACTCCAGCGTGTCCAGCTGGAAGACGTTGTGATTGGTCGGTGTGGTGAAGAAGAGCTGCTCCTCGCTGGTGGAGCGGTTGTCGCAGGGACTGCGCAGCCCCAGTGTCCTCTCAAAGTCCAGGAGCTGACCCATGAAGTTGAAGTTGGGGGAAATGTTGGACTTCTTCCTCTTGACGAAGTCGTAGGCGTCGTTGAGCGAGAGGTTGAGTCTCTGCATCAGGTACGCCACGGTGACCGTGACCGAGCGGCTGATGCCGGCCAGGCAGTGGACCAGGATGCCACACTGCTTGGACCGAGCTTCGTCTGTAAGACGAAGGGGAAATCTACCGTCAGACGAAAGTTAATAACATTTCTGTAGCTATCAACGTGACTCTGACTCTTGACATCAAGCTATGGCACAATAATGGTGGCGCACCGGTAATTACACACATTGGCAAACAACACAACTTGTGAAACACACAACCCCAGGGAGGGAAGACAACATGTCCTTCCTCATTCTGGTTTCAGGGAGCACCCGGGGCAAGCGACGGCGAATCGAAAGTGAAATTGAAAACGTCATGTTGCGTCACCACCAAAACACATCAGTTTCAAGATGAATGTGTCGTTGCTCTGCATCAAAGACGAGATGGTGTCGTACAACAGCTAACACATGTGGTTGGAGAGGGAACGTTTAATGTGTCTCGCGGTGGAAACCACCATTTGCCTAGGAATAGAAAAACTCCCACCTGCCCCACAGATCCTTTGTTATTAAACATAATTAAGAAGCAATGACCTGATTCGTACAAAACAACAACACGTAAACGCATACATGTCTGGCACATGTGTCTGTTTTAAGTTTAACAAAGTTATTGACCTACTCACCTATAAAGGATATGGCCTCTGGGAAGAACTGGGACAGGTTCTGACTCCAGTGGTCCGAAATGGGGATCTGTTTGTACCTGAAGTGGCCGTCGTGCTCGAACATGTTGGGCAGATTGGGCGTGACGTTCAGGATGTACTTGATGTTGTACTGGCCCAGCACGTCTAGGTTGGTGGAGTCTTTGGCGCAGCCCAGGTAAAGGTAGGGGAGGATCTGGACGGGGAAGGCCGGCTGGTTGCTGGGGACGGGGCTCTCCTCGGACTCGGTGGCGCTGCCCGGCTCCCGATCCGACTCCCCGTCGGAACAATCGGAGCTGATCCGGAGGTTTCCCAAACCCAGGACAGACAGCGGAGGAGAGGAGCTGGGACAGGAGCTGTCCAGGAGGGTCTCACAGTGCTCTGGGTACTCTGTGTGAAACTTCACAAATCCACCTGGACAAAAGCCAGAAGTTAACAAAGTCACACAACAATGGAGTTTAATTATTTTCTAAATGAACGCAACACCTTCTATTATTTTTAGAATATTATTATTTTAATCATATTTACAATGGCAAAAAAAAGGCATTATTGATGCAGAGCTGTCAAGAAGGAGCTCGAGCCCGCACCCCCCCCCCCCCCCCCCCCAAAATAAATAAACCATTCATGAAATGCATGCCTGTTCCTGCTAGAGCAAAACATGGCGCAGCCATTTTGGAATTTTAATTGAGAATCTCAGTGACACAAACTTTAGGAACAGCCTTCAAACCGCAAAAGCCCCACAGCGCGCGGGACGAACGTCGGCGCTGAAGTGACGTCAACGTTTGAAATGTTAGATTGCAACAACAATCGAGATTAACAAAAAAAATAAACGCTACTGTCTCGTTCTTAAGATTCAAAAGTCGGTATTTGAAAAGTTGAAAACCTCTTCCCGTTGAATAAAAAATATATAATTTAATAAGTGTGTTTTTAATTAGACGGTGAAACGGTTTACCTTCCAGGTAACACGCCGTGCAGCCGTCTTCCCACAGTTTTTGGAGAAGTAGACACAAAACGGAGGCTGGAGCTCCGCTGTCCTGCCAGTCCACGGTGCACTCGTCGTACAGGAGCACCGTGTCCGTCTTGCACCGTCTTATGAACTTCTCCTTATCCTCGTGGTTGGGGATGATGGTCCGGATCGGTATGTTGCCCTTCTTGAACCTCCGGAGCATCAGCCCCGGTATGGCCAGGTTTATGGCGGTCTCTATGTGGGACGACTCGTACAGCTCGTGCGAGCGGCAGTCCAGCAGCAGCAGAGAAGTGGCCCCGGACTCGAACTCGAGTTGCAGCCATTCCACGCTTCTACTCGGCGTCACATTAGACATATCGGACTCAATATCATACTAACGCGCAAAGCACAAACACTTACTACATGGTCCACCCAAACTACATTCCACCCGAGATAAATAAAGAGAAGAAGCGTTAAGCGTCGCTCCGCCGGTGCATGGCGCTTCTGCGTGAGCGAAGAGATTTACCCTTTTTTTCCTCTTCTCTATTTCCATCAGTCAGTGAGCCCGACCTGCTCCCGGGCTAACGGAGACCTCATATGACACTTTCATTTACGAGACACGCGTTCAGATGTGGATGTTGTAGAGCCAGGAATCGCCTTCATCAACTTCCACTACTCCGCATCGCACCAGGGTCCTCCACGCACATCCTCGCTTCACCATTCCGATGCATGGGAGGGTTTTCTTTTTTAACTTGACAGTGGAGCTCCTCGAGAGGGAGGAGTTTATTCCTTATGATTTAAAGTCATAGCAGAACTATCACAAAAAAAAGTTTGGTCTCAATGGAATCATTCTGCCAATCGCAGTTGTGTCAATTAATTAATCATATTCATAAACCAGTGTTTGTGACATCATAGCAAGTTCAAACGGACTTTTAAGGAGGCTAAATCCTTTAATTGGACTGAATTGGTTAATATGCGTTATTATTGCGTTATTAAACCAAATTCTCCGGACCTACATGTGTAGCATTTTTTAAGTGCTCTCGTGACACCCATTTAATAATAGAAATCCTGTGGCATACTATATTTTATGCCTGTACAGTTATGTAACTTCCCATAGCAATACTAGTAATTCTACAACAACTATTCATTTATTATCAAAGCAATACATTATTTACAATGAAATCACTATTCATTCATTATTTAGTATGCAGCAACACGTGCGGATTGGTGAAGCATTGTTCTGAAGAGCAGCAGATCATTTCTCCACAAAAGTAAGTTGTGATATTTCACCTGTAGTCGTTATCAGATCAGACACACCCTCGAAATTGCTCACTTCCTCTATTTTTCATCACCTCTTTCTTTATTTTCCCACGCTATATTACACGGTGTCGCTGTGCACGAGGGCCTTTCCTCACAATGCGACCACACCGCCCCCATGGTTGGCTACTGATGTGTATCCTGATGCAAGCGAGAGGGTGAATGTGGAGATATAAGACAGGGAGAGGTGGACGCGTGTGGTGGGAATCCGGCCATGCAGCTCATCTGTCTGCACGTGAGTGTGTGTGTGTGTGTGTGTGTGTGTGTGTGTGTGTGTGGGGGGGGGATTAACAGCAAATGAGGAATAGAGCTAAACCTGCACACAAATGCTCTCAACCATAACAAGGCACAAGAACAGACACCACACCACCTTCTCAGCACCTGTCTTTGATAACCAACACACACACACACACACACACACACACACACACACACACACACACACACACACACACACACACACACAAACACACACTCACACACACACACGCATACCTGTCCTCTTACACCGCTGCTGTTCCATAAAACTCTCATCCATAAAGTTCTAAGAGTTATTGGACCTGTCCTCAGATGTTTTACAACAACGAGCTGAGCAGCCTGCATCGACAGTGATGGATGAAGGAATTAATGTGTGGCAATGAGGTCGGACGACGCACAAAGGACTACTTCCTGCCAACAACATCCTTCTGGAATTTTTTCTAGATTTACTGGATTCACTGCACGTGAAGCAGGAGTTATTTTAGGCGTAAACATGACCTTGTTTATTAAATACAATAAGCAAATGATGCTGTTGGGTATGACCCGCTGCATAATATGTCTCAACCTCATCCACACAGCTCGAATAACTGGAGCGTTGATTCATATCCTGGAGCAGAACTATATCACTGGCATGATAGAGGTGGTGATCACCTGACTGCTCCACTCCCACCTGTACACCTTGGTTACATAATGCAATCCAAACGATCTGAATCACACAGAGAGTTTGGTTTGAATGTGGTCTTTGATTTACAGAATCCCAGGTTTTGCATTGTCGAGTGCTGCTTCGAGGGCTTTTTTTCACACATATACTGTGTATATATACATATATATATATATATATATATATATATATATATATATATATATATATATATATACTGGACAGACATATGAACACATCCCTGTCACATGCAGCAGGGAGAGCTTCCTCTCCATTGATGTTTCTCTGCATGTGGGAGCAAAGGGCTTCTTATTGGACTCATTTTATCATTATTATCATCATTGGAGTTATTTTAACATGAAGATCAGAGGTGATAGAAGGTGTCTAACATCAATAAAAATACAAATGCTATCTTGTATGAGAAGCGACATAAAGTAACCAGGCTGCGACAGCGAAGACAGATAAATCTGACATTTCATTTAAAATGCATCTGTAATGTCTGCGACGCTGCTGCGATGTGCACAGAAGTGTACTTGCTGCATTTTTATTACAACCAATATGATCTCCCTCGCTGCATAGATGGGAAACACAATATCCTGTTCTCGATTGATACAGTGGTTCCTGGTAAAAGCTGCTGCACCAGCTATGAGTCATCTGCAAAGGGGGGAAGGAGGCGTCTGGCCTCACAGGCCTCACAGCTCTGAACAGGAGAGCCAGGATGCCTCCGTGTGGCGGAAACCAAGAATGCCATGAAATGCATTTCATGAATGAACAACCGGATGCCCACAAATCTGCGCTTAAGCTGATTATACATGGAAACCACAAGGTTCTGAAAGAATTACTGTGGCATTTATCCAACATGTTGTTTATGATAGAACTACTCAATACAATCATTACTTTAGAAGTAAGATGATAACATGTACCCCACACCACCCGAGACCACATGCTTCTCCATCACCTTCTAGGGCTATAGGGTTGACTTTTCCACTCCCGATAGAGATGGCGATGGACTACCGATCAGATACCAGGGTTTAGTTCATAAACTGAAAGCCTAGCTGCGTGGAAGTGGATCATTCTTTTATGCGTAAAGCAACATCGGGCTTAACGTAAACATTGCTTTCCTCACTTTGTCAAACAAAGTGGAACAAATAAATACACGGAGATAAAAAAAAACACAGAATTGTTATTTATTATTGAAATAATAAATGATGCACCAGCAACATTCTGTTTTTTAATGCAGCAACAAACTGGTCAAATATTAAACTTCCAGTACGTAATGTATACATAGAATTTAACAAAATTCATCGGCCTCCTTGTCACAGATACCCAAGCTGTTTGACTCAGTATCCGTCTGAAATCCGATATCAGTCACGCTGCATCCCTACGTGTGTGTGCAGAAAACATCCTGTGCGTCTGGATGAATGTTAAATGATAAAACTGTGTGTAAGGCGTGGTTGCATTCGCGATTTCAGAAATACATGTGCACTGGTTTAGAGTGAGTGTGTGATATTTCATGCCAATCCGTTATCTCATTCACTTCATAATTAAAGCTTATTCTAGCATGCAATGTTCAGATTAGATCTTTGCGTAACACATAATGTGCACATTAGCAGCAAATCAGTAAAACAATAGCACTCTAAGGTGAAAAGGGGTAATTATTTTCTTCAGAAAGGCAGCATAAATGCTATTCAAGTACTTTAACAACCAATAAGAGTTAGTTAGTTAACCAATGTTCAAATATATGTGTTCATCAAACTTTTGCAGTCATAATCAATACATTCAAAAGTGAACACACAAAAGTCAATCAGCACTTAACCCACACATTTATTTGGTGCCACAGGACATTTTCTTACACAGTGATAAGTTTAATGTGAATACAATAAATAGCTTGAATGCTATAGGAGGCGGGGCTTGGTGGGATTTCAGTGTTTAAAGTGATTTCAAGCCACTGCTGATATCGTGTGACTGAGGCCTGTGAAGTAGGACTTCTCCCTCTCACTCATCAGCTCCAAGTGAAGAGGCTGCCGGCACAAGTCACACTCTGCTGAGGAGTGAGGCCTCAGCTCCATGCCCACCTCCTTCCACGTCTTCACCAGCCGGTCTGTGGAGACGGAGCAGAGAGCAAACAGCTGAGGACACAACAATCTTTGACATAAATTATGGGTATAAGGTATAAATAAAAGCATAAAAAAGTATAAAAATAAGGCGGTTATAAACTACAAGTACAGACTTGCAATATTCACCTAAACTTTTTCCTTTGAGTGAGACCGTGAGACTATACTTTGCTATTGACGAGGTGAATTCCTGAGTATATTAAAGACATTTTGTTCTTCTTCCAATTGAGAATCTTTCATTCATCACGTAATTTAAATACACCTACGACTGCTCAGCGCAACAGATTTTTTTATTGATGAGACAGGCATTAAAGTGGACATACCAACAAAGAAGAACATCATCTGGGGAGTGTGGTGTGGTGTGGGAGCGATGCGCAGCAGCTCCTCCCCTTTGGCCACAGTGGGGTAGTTGATCGCCTGCACGTAGATGTTGTACCGAGACATCATGATGTCGCAGATCTTATTGTTCTTCTCTGCATCAGCCACCTGCCAAACAGATGCATCACATGTCAGATTCACATTTTGAAGTTATGCAATTAAATAGACTTGAATTCCTGCACAGGCACTAATTGGATAAATGATTAATTTCCATTACCCGGACAGGTATAATGTGGCTCGGGCAGTGGACCACCGGAAGGCCCGAGTCCATCAGCATCTGCCGCAGCAGCTTGACGCTCCTCTGGTGTTTCCTCCGGAGCACTTGGCCCTCCTCACTTTTCAGGACCTTGATGGAGTCCTTCGCCCCTGCCAGCAGCATGGGGGGCAAGGAGGTGGTGAAGATGAAGCCCGCGGCGTAGGAGCGCATGGTGTCCACCAGGGCGCTGGTGCTGGCGATGTAGCCGCCCACGCAGCCAAATGCCTTACCTGGGAGGGAAACCCACAACAAGTCAGAGAGGCACATATGTCAGGGTGCTGCTATGGGTTTCCCGCCCTTCGTTAGTTCTACTCACCAAGGGTTCCAGAGATGATGTCCATCTTGTGCATGACTCTGTCTCTGTCCCCGATCCCGCCTCCTCTGGGTCCGTACAAACCCACGGCGTGAACTTCGTCCACAAAGGTAATGGCACCAAACTTGTGGGCAATGTCGCACATCTCTTCTAGTGGGCACACAGCTCCTGTAGAAGACACCGCGTTTATTCGATCACTTATCATAAAAATAAAAGTACAAAAACCTGTTTTATCTGTTGTTTTTAAATATTTTTAAATGTCCTATTTAACTGACACTTGCATGGAGGGCTGTGTACTCACCGTCCATTGAATGCACCGTCTCAAAGGCGACGATCTTTGGAGTGGAAGGGTCAGACTTCTCCAGCAGCTCTTGCAGGTGGTTGACGTCATTGTGACGGAAGACAAACTTCTTGACCCCACTGTTCCTTATACCCTGGATCATTGAGGCATGGTTGCCGGCGTCAGAGTAGATTTCACAGCCTAGACGAGTAAACAAATGTTAAATACTCTTCCACCGATGAATAAAGAAAATATGTCATCAAATAGAATTGTTGTATCGTAGCAAAAGGCATGGAACTTTAGGTCACATGTTGTAACATTTTCCAAGCTCAGTTGAATGTACCTGGCAGCATTTTTGCCAGAGTAAACAACGTGGAGTCATTGGCTACAAAGCAGGAAGTGAACAGCAGCGCGGCATCCTTGTTGTGCAGGTCAGCGAGCTCGTGCTCAAGTTCCACGTGGAATTTGCTCGTCCCCGAAATATTCCGTGTGCCACCAGCACCGGCGCCGTGCTTTCGTAAAGTCTCCCTTGAATAAAAATACCAAAGAGTTTCTTATATTCGAGTTTTACAACGAGTTTATTCTCGTACCTCATCAGGGCTGACTCTGTGAGCCCACTCACATGATTGTCTGGGTGACTTTGGGGTGACGGCTCATGCCGAGGTAGTCGTTGCTGCACCACACGGACACGTCTCTCTTCACGTGAAGGGACTCCGAGTAGTCGTCTGCCATGGGGAAGGAGGAGGCACTCCGGTTCACCGTCTTAAAAACCCTGTACGTGTGATCTGTCTTCTTGCTTTCGATCTTCCTTTCAAAGTACTTGTCGTACTGGAAGGTGACGACTGAAGGAGGGAAAGCAGGAGGAGGGTTGTTAAAGCAAATCTCTTTGACTGTGAAGAAATGATTGTACATTAAGAAGAAGTTGTCTTTCTTACCCTCGGGCAGATTGTCCTTGAGCAGGTGAGACACTTTGGAAGACATGGGTCTAAAAAGGCTTTTTGGTGGCCCTGTGTTGGCTTCGTCTGCCTCCATAAGATCCATAACCGATAAATCCACGTCTTTCTTCCCTGTTTTAAGAAAGATGCAAACTATTAATGATCTCCAAATCAATGCATGCCATTCATTTCCTATGACTATTACATGTCACTCGAGTGTGTACACTCCAAACACGGACCTTTCACAACTTACATAACTGATCTACTGTACGAGTATCCAATTACAAGTTGCTTACCTGTGCGCGCAGAGTGCATTTCCTGGACGTCCTCCTGCAGCTCCACACTGGCCTCCCTTACTACCCTGTTGTTGTTCTGCACCATTTCTGCAGCCAGGAACGGGCATTTGGAGCCTACGGCCTGGCCAGCAGGTGGCGTAACGTGACCCGGGGGCAACTTGACTGCATGCTTTTGATCTACAGAAGACAGGAATACATTTCTAAAATCTGTCTACAAAATAATACTAAAAAAATCTGCATTTATTCAATTCATTTAACAGTTAATCAATATATAGGGTGCCTTACCATCATTTGTTGGAGTGCCTTTGGACGCAGACGCTGAAGAGGACAGAGCTCTGGCCGGAGGTCTGGAGGCCAAGTCCATCATCACGGGGCACTTCTGGGCATAGCTCACCAGCCATGACTTCCCAGCCAGCTGCAGGAAAACACCGGGCACAGCGGTGAGGAAAGGGCACCGGCGGATCACTGCGTCCATATGAGATCCTCTTGACCTGAATGAGAGGGAGAAAAAAAAGGAGAAGCGTTAAAAAATATGTCAAGATGGTTTTCCTGTGGGAAGAGACATCCATTGCAAACTGTTTATTCCATAATGTTCAAATACATTGGAATGCAACCTGCTAACATTGTGAATAAAGACATAGCACGGGCAGTGTGGTTAAAAGATCTTCCTCAAAAATGTGACAACTGATCAGGTAAGATTTAGGAATATTTCCTACCAAAACTGCTCCCATAGTTATTGTTTTTTACCTGAACACATCCCAGTCCACCCGGACGTAACTGATGAAAAATGTCTTGCGAAACATGACTGATTCCACACTAATCTGTGACCAGTGAGACTGGAAAGCAATGTTATATTTTAATCCATTCTGCTCTGTAGCCAGCTGTCCTTGACAAGTGGAAAAGGGAAGGCTTCTCGAGGACCTGTCTGGCAACGAAGGAGACGATGAAACACACATGAACTGCAGCAGACTTGAGCCCCCGCCATCCTGTTTATGTCAGGAACAGAGGCTGGATCTCATAAGATCCGCAACGTCGAACAAGACGCTCTGCATTACAGTCTCTTTTCTGTATTGTTATTATTGTTACCAATTCATAAATACTTTGTTTCTAGAAATAAACAGCTTTGGAGGAAACTGACCTGGACCTAAAAACAAAATCATATTTTTAATTACCAATAAAAGGACAACAGATCTAAGTTCTAGATAGATTGCAACCCATAATTAACTGCACACAACAGCTAAAACATGCCATTTACAGAGGTACATAATGCATAATAATATAATAATAATAATATACACAGTGCTCAAGTGATCTCACAGTATCCAGTTGCTTTTAACCATTTAAAAACAAAAAATACATTTCTCCAGAGGCTTTTGGTAAAGATTCGTAGTCTGAAGCAAAAACTTCAACAGAAAGATTGAGGAATTAAATACCACATTTTGTTGAATCAGTTTTGATCAATAAAAGCTTGTCAAGTCAAAGTTCAATTGATGGCAGGCAAAAACAGTTCCTATCTTGAAGCCACTGGACTTCAGACTGGACCACATGGCCTGTAAACCATCCCTGTAATATTCCCTCATGCAGTTCTTATAATAACCCACCTGGTTTACCTTTTATAATTTAAATGGAGTTCTTGTCTTCCTCGACAGTTTCCCAAAGGCGATTCTTCTCTCACGTTGAGGAAATGAGATCAACTTCGACCAACTCTTTAAAGTACTGATCACGTGCATCAATGACATAATAACTGTAGTCTGGAGGCGGAGCTGTCTGAGGAGGAGCAGGAAGTGGGAGGAGCCTGGCGGGATCAGACCTTATATATAAAGGATTGAGTTCAGGTGTGAGCCTGCAGTCAACTCCACTGGCAACCATTGTTTCTCTTGAGTGAAAATGTGAGTTTTTTTTTATTCCCAGTACATTTACATTTGAAGTACTTTGTTGTTTGTGTTAAATTCAGATGATTGTACATTGTGTTAATTCTTGTCAGTTATAAGATAGCCATATATTTTCTCCTTATGTATTTCATCGAGTGTATATTAATAATACATGGTACGTTTCTGTTTAGATAAAACCAGCATTGACTGGGAGCCAGCCTCTCCTGTCCTACCACCAGTCCATGTCTACGATAAATCACAACTGAAGTGGGCTCTTCTGCACACTGCCCCTCCGCAGTTAATCACAGTACTTGGTTCAGCCCACCCCTCTTACAGTCCTGAGTGGGGATATTTTAGGGCTATTATGCATACAACTTGTCAAATTGTGACTTTTTACTTCTTACTTAATCTGAACCACTAGTAATGGGCAATTTAAAAAAAATCTCATTCGTTTTTTTGGGGCCCTCAACCCACGTTTCCCCTTTATTTACTTAAACTCTGATCTTAAAAAGTTAAAATATGGTTAATATTTGCACCTTGTCATTTGCAAGTGCCTTAATCATTTCAAGTGTCGATTGTAAAAAGAAGTGTTGTAAGCTTTAACATTTTAGTAAATTATTTATTTATAAATATTTTCAGCACCATTTTTATTACTAATCATTGTGATCTACCCGTGTGTGGATATCTGTCCTGCAAAGGTTAAAGTAAATGTTAAGAGGAAGCGTGCAAACATAAAATGAACAATGCCGCCACCTGCTGGAGGTCAGATTGAATAAAAAGAACAGTAGCATGAGCTTATATATGTTGTGCATTAATTAAACGATCCGCCTCAGTTACTCCAAAACCACTGAATCATCCTTCTCATCTGCTCACATGTCGTCTTTGCACCAACATGACTCTGCGGTGTTCGGTGGTTGTAAATCATGCAATACAATGCTGAAACAATTGTAAAATAATGAACTCCATGAATGAAAACCGATTCACATAGTGTGTTGGGGAGCGTTGCAACAGCAGGTCCAAACATCTCGGGGAATATAAACAAGGCCAACAAGAACAGGAAAACCACAAACCGGTTCCGACTTGTCAAAGGGGTTACAGGGTTTTAATGATAGGATGAGACATTTCACAATTACAAAACAACTTCCATCTGACGAGGGCAGGCAGGACGGTTCAATGGAAGATGTCTTCAGTTCCCTCGTTATTCCACTAGGTGGCAGCATCGCGCTCATACCCAGCCCCCGTAGCGCAGCTTGTTGGGCAGGTAGATGCTGGTGAGGAAGTCGGGGGCTATGGCTGCCAGTGACTGCATTTCAGCCTTGACCTTACTCTGCTGCATCAGTTCCATCTGGGACGAGAGCAAACACGCAGCGTCAAGGAGCATGACGGAGGAGGCCGTGCAAGCACGCCCATAAATCATCAGGCGTTTATCTCCGAGAGCCACTCCAACAACAGAGTGGCTCCTCTGCATCGTCGGTACCAGCGAGCTGAGAGTCCTCTCACGCGCATTCCTGCGCTGTGTGTCACACGAGCAAAGACGTTACAACTGTATTAAACCTCTGAGTAAGAACACTTCGTTTCCTTTTGAAGAAAAGGTTGTTTCAGACCAACATTTTCTCCAAGTAGGCGGTAGGTAAAGGTTGTGGGAAACTTATTTATTCAGACATGAGAACTACTCCCATATCTAAATAGGATAACACTCGACTATGTTCATACAATTAGATAAAAACTTTATTTTCTTTCAGCCTTACAACCAGTTTAATCGCCACTTCAGTCAATTCTAAAGCAGCTTCCTGTCTCACCTCTCTCTGCCAGTCGGGTTTGCTGGTTACGTATGGCCTTTGGAGGAGGCTGTGGAGTTTGCTCTCATCTCTGTCGGTGAGGGGGATCAGGGCATCCTCGGGAACCCGCAGCCTGAAGAATGAATTTTTACTACGCATAATAACATTGATTTCCTGAAAATGGCAGGAGGCAGTTCGGTTGATGGATGTCGTCCTTTCAGACTCTCATTGAGTTATGTGTATGTTTAGGGAGGGGGAAAAAAAGTGCAGACTACAATTAAATGTATGTCAAAAAGCCCCTTTTGGCCTAAATCTGTTCGAGGGGACGTATACTTAAAACTCAATATGCTCTCGGATGCAGTTCCTAGAGGGAAGAAGAAAAGTGAGGGCGACAGCAACAGAAACCAAAACAAACAATCCAGATGTCCCCAGAATATAATCCCAATTAGAGGCAGGAGGAGGAAGTAGGAAGTAGCGAATGTTGAGTCCAAACCTCTGGAGGTCAGAGGGGAGGAGCCCTAGCCACATAACGCTGGGGACGGTCAGACTGTGGGCCTCAAACGACATGGACTGTGGAAAAAACACACACACACTGATGCCAAAAAATGCTCACACACATAATGTATCTCAAATAAACACAGTAATCAGCACCGTGCCCACTGTGTGGTTAGGCCCAACACATGTTCACAATGACGTTAATGGACACAAGGATGATTACACAAACATCACAGACAACAGAGACACAAGATCAGTCAACGTTTTACTCCATAAGTCAGTTTCAATATTCTCAGATGGATGAGTTTTTACTTAGAGGGGCATAATTACACATTGCTAACAGTGAGACACTGAACAGGCCACATTGGATAATATACAGTATTGGAATAAGTGGCAGGGCAGGACTCACCACTGAGCCGTACTTGTAGATACACATGATCTCGATCCCTGAGAAAATCAGAGGGAGAGACACAGACACGCTGCAATCACCAGCATACCAGAGCAATTATCCTCCGAAATGTGTAACAGAGCTTAGAACAAAGTAAAGCATGACACATGTGTCTCGCCATGCCATGGGGAAAGGGTTAGAGGTACGGAGGCCGATGGAAAGTGAGCCGTCCTGCCAGGACGAGATCACGCCAACGGAAAGAACAGTCAGACGAGGCACCATGACGTAGCGGACAGGTGCTAACATCTGCTGGCCTAGCTGTGTGTGTGTGTGTGGAGATGAAAGGACAGTCCGAGTGTTGTTAAACATGTGGAAGTATGCGCGAGAGGTAAAACTGGTTTGCAGGATGAGTACCGTGCGGGTCGGCGTCCACCAGAGCGAAGACGGGGATGTGCAGCGCGTCCCAGAGCTTTCTCACCATCAACCTGCTGTTCACGTCTGGCACGCCTTTACCCTAAAACCACACAAAACACACCCGTTAAGCATTCGAAACATTCACAATGGGCTTTTTAAAAAAGGAAACGCACCGTGATCATGATGCAAGGAGACATCTTTGTGCCGAAGTCGTCGTCCAGTAGTCTCTGGAACGTTGCGTCCTTCTCAACTATCATGATGAACTTTGCAGACGATACGATATCTGTAAACGATAAAGGAAAAGAACCCCAGACCCTGCAAGTATGTAGCGTCCGCTCCACACAGAAATATACTCGACATACACGAAATACATATGACATTCTCAGAGGTATCTAGTGACGATACACCGCGAAACCCTCAGACAAATCACAAAGGATACTTCTAATCCCACGAATGTTTGATGAAACTGCAACAGCCTGAAACAAAACGTAGTGAAAGATGCCTAAACGTATTATTTTCTGTCATAAGCCTTGTAGTACTCAGTGCAGTAACATAAAGACTGTTTCAGTTGTTGCATGGAACTTACAGCCGAGCCGGAGCGGCAGTCGATCCTCGTGCCGTCCTCTTCCAAATAACACAGATCCCCTGAGATGAAGCCCTTTGACGTGGCCAACTGGTGACATAAAAGTTACACACACACAAGTTAAAGCTGGCTCTTATTAACACTGCCTCTTTGAATTCAACTTTAATTCAATTTCTGTTTGATCAAAGAACCCCCCCCCCCACACACACACACACACACACACACACACAGGTGTTTCCTAAGATAAGAAGCAGAAGAAAAAACGGCACGAAACCGATTTCATCTGCGGGACTTGAACTAATAAAAGCATATCCAAAGGAATTTAGCTCCACGGTTTTAATGTCTGAGGCGTGTGTGTGTTTTCACACAGCGCACCGTCTCTCACACTAACGAGGACACACACGCTTACCACATGTAGTGATCTGCGAGGAACCTTCAGCATGCAGGAAATATCATCCACGATGCTATCAACAGTCTTCTGTGAGCCAAACAGCTGTGTGTTGTTGTAGTAGATGTCTCTGTGGAAACAAAACATACGTCTTTAAATCCACCAATAATTCAACGAAACAGAACATGGATTTTATCGAGCTTTCGTGTTCGTATAAAATGTGAACTGACGACAAATAAATAACCTTTTGGTTGCAAACGAGTTGCTCTGCACAAGTTTGTAGACGACCAGGAAGATCTTGACAATTTGCGCTTCAAAGAGAGAAAACAAAATCAATGATTATAAACACTTTATTCACTTATCACGTCTTTAAAAAGGACTCCAGTCTGTTCTTAATTAGGATGTGCATGTGGTAAACCGATCCCTAAAAGCCTCTTTCAACAGATACCGTTCTCTGCCACTTTGTCACCTAAAACTAAGTCTGACTTTTACTGCCGTGTGTGCAGTTTAGGAATGTGTTCACAATGAAAACGAAATGAAAGCCACATGAAGTACAGTATAACTGTAAAGCCCTTTTTGGTGAAAAGGAATGTCGGTTGTCAAACACAGAAAAGAGAAAACGTAACGGAGGTGTGCGTATAGCTTCTCACCAAATTTAGCGACGGACGACGGACGGTCGCTCCTAATGGTGGTGACGGAACTTCCTGAGCTCATCTGAAGCCCGACGGCACTGTCAAAGCTCAAGTGGGAAGAAAACGTGAAGCCATCAAAGAAATCGACACAAACTGTGTATGCTACATTTACTTTGAGAGCTTTGAAAATCCGCCCCCCCCCCCCACCCACCCCCCCCCACCCACCCCCCCACCTGTGAGCCATCTAAAATCCCCCACACCCTGAGGGTGAAAACCTTTTGGGGATTCGCACGTTTGAAAGGGCTGAGAATGTGCTTTAAGCTGCGGCAAGGTTTGATCCAAACAAGACCAGACAGTCCGCTTTGTTCTGAGCATCAGGTCTCCGCAGCCTTGTTGCATTAAAGCCCTTTGTAAATTTGTGTTTGTGTAGGCCGGAGCTTTTCAATTCCTTATCACGCTGTCATCTTTTAAAAGCAGCAGGAAGTTATTTCAACTTCAATCTCTCTGATCCAAAGTTTAATTTTGTTTTTTCTACCACCTGGTTGCCCGTGCAGTCTGCTTACAACGTGTGTATTAAACAGCAATCTGATCATCTTGTGTGGCCTATAGGTAAATGTTTATTGATTTATTTACACAACACGTGTGTTCATCCATTAAAGGTCAGAAGGCTTAGACAGATGTGCAGTCTTCAAGGCGGGTAGAACATGTTTTCATGCCGCAGCGTGTTTAAATAGTTACCTGATGTTGGCCCAGCTGGATCTGTTGGGCAGTGCCAGGACAGGGGCCTCGTCTTTGGAAAGACTCGTCACTATTCCCAGGATTACGTTTTCGATGCGGGTCAAAATTTCCCTCCTGGAAATAAAGATACAGTGCGATATTTCAGCAATATTGATAAATATTTTTAGACTGTACAGTTCATTTGCTGGAAAATTTGCTGGTTAAAACAATCAAGCAGGAGGGTTTATTTTTGAGCAATCCAGTGAATAAAATACCGATAATTTACTTTTCTTTGAAAACTGTATATAGTTTGGATTCACGGAATATGATAGGATATTTTTTATCATTCAAACGTATTATTATTTTAACTATTTTTTAAATGTTTTTTAAAAAGCTTTTGTATTTAAACATAACGTCGAAACTGTAGATGAGTAGCTACAGTACTTGAGTTAAGTAAAATGGAGGCTACTTAGCTGACGTTACTTCTCCGGCTAGCTTGCTGGGTACCCGGCTGAGCGGCTAACGTTAGCTAACCCAGTTTAACATCACTTTAGTTTAACAGCCGGAACTTACTGGCTGATTTCTTCCTCATTACGCCGGCAATCTGTCATTACGTCAACATTGTTCAGCAGTTCAGTACGAAGCTTGTCAACTTCTGAAAACAGCTCTGCTACACGGTATGCCATCATGTATTTTTTACGTAAGACGAGACGAGTGTATGTACAGAAGTCATATGAATTTATATACGCGATGTTCCTGCGTAGGGATATTGTGGATATCGCGCGCGATTTGCGCATGCGCAGCTGGCTGATTAGTTGTGTTTTTCAGCCGGAAGGATTCACAATTGTAAGATAGTTTTGGACATGAAAACCCCATTAAAACTGAACAAAAATATATTAACTTCACTTACACCATGTTTATTTTACACAGTAAGACGATATTCACAACATGATATGCATAAATGTAGCTTATTTAGTATTTTTGAGTGGGTTTCAAAGGGAAAAATCAAGTTGTTTGTGCTTCTCATTCATGAAGTGGTGAAAGTAAGTACTTAATGCGAATCTATTCGACTACATTTCAGAGCTAATTGCAATTTTTAAAAGATCTTGCACAGAAATACTTATTGGCATGTGCAAGCAAGGCTTTTTTTTTACTTGTCATGGATTATTTTGCATGATGGAATTACTACATTTAGACCGAAGTAAGATCCAGGGCCAACTAATCTCCACACATTCAAAAATAGACCACATTATAACCTGTTTAGTTTAAATGTTTTTCTGTAAACATGTCTCTTTGTTTCATTTGTAAACACCAAAACTGCTTTTAAAAAAAACACTCAAAATAGTCAAAAGTGTCTTCAGTTGCAAGGGTCAATTGCTCCTCTATAATTAAGGCTACAGTTATATATGTTCTCCTTTGAAGTGTCTTTTCTTTTGCACCTGGTGTTTCCTCAGAGCTCTGACTGCACTTGTATTGGTCCTCATGAAGCACCTCTGAGTAACTGGTTCTTCCACCTGGCAGAGAAGATCACACAGATCCTTATTTTAAATATTATAGAAACATTTCATTGCCACACACACAAAGGATACAATTAAGTGTTGATGCCATTTTGCCATTTCTTTAAAACATAAGTCAACTCAGGAAGTGTAGTTGTGATATTATGACGTTCTGCATTAGTAATGTTTTTTTCATATCCGTAGGTTTGCAGCATTTAGCTGTACTTTCTTTCAGGGCTTTTTTCCTTGTAATGTGCTCAGCTCCACCTTTTCTCTTTCTCTCGTTCTCTTTTTCACCTGGCCTGAAGGGATCTGATTACTTCTTCCATGAAAGGCACAAAGTACAGGGTTTATATATACACCACTTGCACCCTTGCAGTAAAGTTGTTTTTCACCTTGTGGTATTGGTGCAAATGTGCACTTTCTGCAAACAATCATTCAGCGTTTGTGATGTGCATGACGCTGCTTCTTCCAAATCAAACCAGTTCCCTTGTTGTCTTCTTTACATCTTAGATCTTCTCCTCTATGGATTTGTGTGTTGAGGTTTTAGGTCGACGGATGTCGTTACAGGCGCATAGCAGCCTGTAAAAGACCGCAAGCAGCCACCAGGCTTCCTCTTCAAGCTGAAGGTCAGTGCGTATTTGCAACCTTCGTCCATTGTTAAGAGGACGAATGTGTGTGGGTCAGTTAGTACCTCATTGGTAGTAAACCTATTGCTGGTGGTGTTAAGAAAAATTCCCTTTAGCACCCTCTGTGGCACTCGGTAATGAGACCCTTCTTGTGAGCTTGCTACTACTTGTCCGAAAGTGTTTCTACTGTATGTTTCTGTTTTTGTGTGTGTGTGTGTGTGTGTGTGGTGGTTTGCAATAGGGTGGATGGGAGGTAATTGACATCGTCGTCAGAGACACTAAATATGACTAAGTCTGTGAGCCACATGGAAGCAATTTTTATATATATTTTTGATGATGGCTGTGTGTAAAGACAGTGCTGTGTCAGTTAGATGCTGTAAGTGTAGCTCATTCTGTATTCGAGCAGTTAAGTTCACTACATCAGACAGTAATTGACTGACAGCTGTTCTAAGCTCCAAACATGTCAATGACGTTACATGAATACGACGCCTCGAGGGAATGCACATATTGCTTCATCGACAACCTTTCAAAACCTGTTTCAGGCTCTTTGTTGCATTATGTTGCAGTCATGTCAATCTGTTGTTTGAACAGAGAAATGTGCTTTAGATTCTAAAACTATTCGGTCATCCAGACCCCACCTTCAAGAATTGCTGGCAGGCATGCTGTGTGTGTTTGCGGAGCCACTGCCGTCTTTCTTTCACAGTGTGAAGGCCCGGCCAGAGTGTGTGGGAGCCAGGATCTAAAGAGAAGAGGTCTGTGCCCCTGACCTGACCCTGAATATTTCCTAATGTGCAGCTTTACCAAAGGTTCCCCTTTCCCCTGAGTGGCTTTGACAAGCTGCTTCCGTAGTAATGGCTCTTAATTTCTGAGTAATTGCTATCTCTAAGTGATGAAGGACAACCCCTCACCCAAGCTGAAAAAAAAAGAAATCGTAACATGTGGAAGTTTGTGGGGGTCCCTTTTCTTCTGTTCCAGAAAGACTGAGACCCCTGCTGTTCCTTTGGGCCGGGAGAGATTTGTGTCGAGTGTGAGGCCCTAACCTGAGGAGACAGAGTGCAACGAGTCATGTGCTTGTCTCGGGACGAGTGTTTGTGCTGGGCAGGAGGGGGAAGCGTAGGGGGCTGCAGGGTCAGAGGAAAGAGAGTGGGGGCACCCGCTGCAGGTGAGGGGGATTAGCTGCAGCTAGAGGCCCAAAGAAACTAAATACAGATCTGTCAACCTAATCCTCACAAATAGAAAACAGAGCTGCCCTCCCTTCACAATACACATAGTTCAGCACATCCACCTCCTGCTCCTCGGCCCTCCTCCCCACTTCCACTTTCTTCCTCGGGCTCTCCAGCTCCTCTGTTTCTCATCAGCTCTTGGCCTGGGCCAGTCTGGGTATTCCGCCTCCTCTCTAATGGCTCCTCAGGCCTGCATCCACTAAAGAGGAGCTGACTGATCACCCAGGGTCCTCTCTGATTGACAGAGCAGCACAGCCGAGAGTGGTGAGAGCAAGAGTCAAAGAGTCAAATCTAAACGGGACCTCTGCCGTGAGCTGCATGGACCTGGGTAGACCTTTATCAGGCCCTCACACCTCAGTAATGGATGCTGATAAGCATGTGGCTAGGTGAAGAGACCAGCTCAGTGTCAAGCCTGGACTCTGTGCCGATGACACAAGTGACAGAACGCCTTGAGTGATAACATCCTGCGATGGATAAGCTTTACTAAGCCAGGCATTTTGGTAGGCTTAGCTAAAACGGTATCTCTGACTGTCAGTCACACCAACTATGACTGATGGGTCTGGCTGGACTGCTGAGAGCTACGAATCAGACACAAGCGTCTCCGGTGTTCCCTTGTGCCATATCCGCCTGCAGACAGACGCAGGTGTGACAGGACGTACCGGATACAGGCCAAAGTAGATACTGAGTGATGGCAGGGAGGATTACAAGGTGCAGCATTTCAAATAAGAGAATGGTGTATTCCTCAGCAGAAAATCTCTGTATGTCATGTGAACTCATTTGTAGTAATGCCAAACCAACAATGCAGAAAAGGAGAAAGGGAACGGCATTGAGTTTCATTTGCAATTTCCAATTTGTATTTGCGTCTGAATCTTAGTTGTAGTTCAGAGTCTAACAAATAACTCTTTTCTTTTATCTATTTCCTCTTCTTTGTGTCGTCAGTACTGAGCGTGAACAAACAGTTATATCGCTAAACAAGTAATCTACCTGGCAAAACTTGAGTTTTTAGTTCTTTAGAGGAAGTGATGTGTAACTTGAGTAAATGCTGAATCGATTTGATAAGGGGAGAGCACATGGATTCAATAGTTCAATAATGGATCCACATTGTGTGAAATGCTATCAGACCCCAAACCTAAATGGAATTCGCAAAGTGAACTATTTTGAAGCAGTTTCATATTCCCACCCCCTCTCTTTCTTCTGCCTGTCTCACAGCTGCGTCTCATATGTTCACGAGGCCTCTGGAAGTGTGAGACACCAGAAGGGGGACATTTGCAATAGCTCAGCTCCACCTGGTTTGGCTGTTTTAACAGGCCGCTGGTTTGTGCAGTGCACACAGTGGGGTTACACCAAAAATGTAGACATGGGCGGAGAGGACAGGCAGACAGGGTAGGGGGGGGATGTGCTTCCACCCTCTCTTGTCCTTGCACCCCGACCCCACACTGCTTCATTTGAGGGTCAGTTTACCCGAAAGAAAGTTTTACTGTACCGTCTGTGGGTCTGCTTGGTCAGACCCCCCTCCACGGAACCTTATCCCCCCCCTGCGTACACAGGCCTTCAAAGGACTGCTGCCTGCTGCTCTCTGAGGCAACACATGAAATAAATATTAATCTGACCTCTGACCGCGTGCTTTGAGCTCCTAAATAGAGATAAGCAGGCAGCGGGAAAAGGCACCAGCTCTCACCGTGGAAGAGAAAGAGAGAAGGATATTATGTGGAGATGAAAAGTGTTATCTTGTGCTCTTGTTGAAAGAGGGGGTTTCGCTGCTCTGCTGTGTGGTCTCCTGTGGAGCTTAGTATCGTGCGCCAACCTGTTGGAGTGGGGAGGTGTGTATTTGTGCCGATTGTCTTCGGTCATTGTGGGAAAGAGTGTATGTGTGCACTCAAAATCCCCGGGGCAAAATGCTGAATTTGAGCTAAATTTAAGATAGAAATACAGCCTACAGAGCACAGGAAGACGCAACCGACCATAAATATGACACGTAAAAGTTTTGTGAGCTCACCTTTGTAAGCCCTTGTGTGTAACACTTCATGGTTATCCAGCTGTCCAATTCTCCACAGTTCTGCCCTCAACTCTCATAATTTGCCGGGCAGCCATTGCCAGTCCAGCCATATGTTTTATTTTACCACTTAATCGTCTTGACAGTGTGTATCACTGCACGTCTAAATACGTCAGTGGTTGTCTGTAACTCGGACAAAATATTGAGTTTAGTGTGAAATACTTGAGAGAAATCACGTTTTGTTTTTTTTGCCGTGTGTGTCGTCGACTGACGGTTCAAACGCCATTTGTTCAGATTTTCTGCTTTAGTTTTCCTTGTCGAAGGCCCCTCAGCTCACCCAGCCTGGCCTCAGCCTGTGCCCACTGTTTACTGTGACTGTCATCAGGCCCATGGAGGCCCAAACAAAGGGGGGTCTGTTCCTATTATTCTGCCCCAGGATCGTCAGCCCCTCTCTGGGCACAAACTGAGCCAAGTGCTTGTGGTTGTTGCAGGACCACCGGGGGGTGGGGGTGGGGGGGAGTGCTCTCTCACCCTTACAGCAAGCGTGAGGGAGCAGGAGAATGAGTGTACGACAGCGAGAGTTAGAGGGGGAGATGTATAGTTATAACTGAAACCAGGACCTTTTCAAGTCCCCTGTCGGAAACTGCTGTAATGTAAACACCTGCGGCCATTAGCTGATTCTATCTGGGGCACCGGATAGAAATGTTTATATGTTACAGGCTACTACTGAAATTCCATTTAAAAGCAAATACAGGGTTAGATATACAGAATGAGACGTGGCAGGCCATGTAAGCTTTCAGGCTGTAAGCCATGTTGAATTGTCATTGGGGAAAAAAAGAGGAGTGTAAGGCCTTTGAAGGCTAGAACAACCACATTAAATGGGCAGGAAGGTGCGCTAAGTGTAGAAGACCCCAAGACATGCTCTGCCTCCGTTCCCTTCCTCTGTTTGCAATCATCGCTTCAGTCGTCTGGCAGCCTCTCTTGCTGTGCCATTGAAGTCTTCATTTTATTGTCGCAAAAATCACCTGGCAAGCCGTACAGCCCTAAAACATCTCAACTACAGAGGCTTTTAAAACTCCACTCCCTGCGCAGTGAAAATCTTTTAGGAGGTCTGTAAGCAGTGCATCTGAAAATCCCTCCGCCCGCGTCACCCCAACAGGGTCAGGAGCGTTCCATTAAAGTGTGGTGTTTAAGAGGTGCTGGGGCCAGGAGGGGCAGATGGAGGGATGAAGCAGCTGCCAAACATCTGCACCCCTGCTCTCTGTCTGCGCACCGCTGCCTTTGTCACAAACTTCCTGCTCCAGCAGTAGAGATAGGAAGCTTGGATATCTGCAAAAAAATGCAGCGTGAAATGGCCGTTGCGAGGCTGTAATACTGCCCCTTTGACATCAAAAGACGGCCGACTTTTACCGTGAACCAAGGTATTCAGAGAGTGCACCTGCAGATCGCTGAGGGCAGCGAGGTTGCAACTTGCATGTTGCAACCTCTCCCACAGTAATGAAGTATACTCACCCACACAGGCAAATAATTACTCACGCATATGTAGTTATTTTACGTAAGCACACCAACACTGAAAGGCCGAGACATCTGTCATTATTGAATCCACACAAATACGCAGGCCCTAGGAATTGTGGGAAAGGAATGACGAAATATGCTTTTATCATAAACTGGAGCATCATGATACAAATCCCTTCCTGATCCTTTTTTTGTATTGTACAGCCACGAGTCTTTCTCAACTGGTAACAAAGGCCAACTTCGCCCTGTCCCCATTAGAAACCACAACACACACACACACACACACTCTCTCTCTCTCTCTCTCCCTCCCTCTCTCTCTCTCTCTCTCTCTCTCTCTCTCTCTCTCTCTCTCTCTCTCTCTCTCTCTCTCTCTCTTTCTCTCTCTCTCTTTCTCTCTCTCTCTCTCTCTCTCTCTCTCTCTCTCTCTCTCACTCTCTCTCTCACTCTCACTCTCACTCTCACTCTCACTCTCTCTCTCTCTCTCTCTCTCTCTCTCTCTCCCCTCTCTCTCCTGCTCCTCCCAGCTCACAGCGCCTCCTAACAACTTGTCCGTGTCTCTCCCGGTGAAACGCGTCTGCCCGCAGCCTCATCTCTGCAGTTGCACGCTGCACTACAGTTGGTAGCTGTTGGCCGCAGGCTGCGGATGAGGACAGAAGTCCGCGCGAGCATATTTCTGCCCAGAAAACCGATCAACAAAAGGACTTTTGAAGTGAAGTTGATGTTTCATTTGGGAGCACTCCCCTCAACATGAGGGTCCGTACCTGACGTTGGATATTGAACACAGGCCGCCTGTTGCTACAAGTTCAATATCCATTTTTCCCCCAGAGTCTCGGCGAACAGAACTGAGCGCAATTACGCACGGCGAGTACCATGGCACCGATTCTAGATAGACGTGCTCCCGCTTTGCTCTTGGTTTGGAGCTACTGTGTCCTCGCGGACACCGCTTTTACGAACTTTACGTTGGATAACGAGTTCCACTCCAGTTTCATCCACCGTCGGCTGAAGAGCCAGGAGCGCAGAGAGATGCAGCGGGAGATCCTGTCGATCCTGGGGCTGCCGCACCGGCCGCGACCCCACCTCCACGGAAAGCACAACGCTGCCCCGATGTTTATGTTGGACTTGTACAACGCCATGTCCACAGAGGGGGACGAGGACAGATACTCCTATCCCTACAAGCCCGTCTTCACCACCCAGGGGCCCCCGATAGCCAGCATGCAAGACAACAACTTCTTGAACGACGCAGACATGGTCATGAGCTTTGTCAATTTGGGTAGGCTTCTTCTTCTCTCACCAAAAACTGAACGTTTTACAGGATGAAAAATACTAAAGTCACTGTTATGCACCACTCAGTCCAGTCAGTCTTAATTATCATGAAACATTTTAATAATAATATTTTTATTGTAACAAAATACCCCACTAAACTGTATTTTTAATCATTCGGTGATTCTTTTTGACAGAGACATTAGAGGTCCCTAAAATAGAAATATGAATGATTTTCTTATGGACACACACTGTTTTTACATTGTTGGTCTGAGGGTTTCTGTAGCTGTTGTTAAATGTGTTGCTACATCGCTGCAGGCCATGGCAACAACTTGAGAGCAATACTTGCAGTAAACACACTGCTGGTCTTTAGGACATATCATTCTGTCAAAGGATATCTATGAGTCAAAGGTGATAGTTGTTGGTTTTTATCTTGTTACTTCCACTTGTGTTTTTCTCATACATGCACACACAGGAGACCAGAGCAACAACCACCTTTACAACATAATAATAATGCCAAGAGTGTCACATTCCAGTGTCCGTCTCTGTTAAACAGCTGTGCAACCAGCTAATGTCCAGGTGCTGCAGATGATGAACCAGCCAGCAGCTAACATGTCAATGTGTTATCTGAAGAATGAGTAAGTCAACAGCAGAATGGATTCAAAGTGCACTGGGTCCTCCCCTCCACTCTAATCTGGAGACATCCCTTTAGACATTCAGAAGACCAAAATAATGCAAGTCAATGACGCTGCAAAGGTAGTTGAGTTGGTCACATTGTCCACTGTTGGGCCGTGAGAGGCACATCACTCACATTGAATGGTTTTGTTTCGTTATTGGCTGTTAAATGTTGTTCCCGGAACCAATGTGCTTATCTCATTATGTTTATTGAAATCAAACAATCTGAATTTATTGCTGCCGGTAACAATCAGAGGTTGTTAAGAGCAAAATAATCCCAACATTAGCAGGCGGTGTCAGATTTATAGATGGATAAACACATCGTTGCCCCACTTATGTTCCAGATAAGTAGCTGTTTCATTTTAGTGTATTAACCTCTGCTATATTTTGGCAGAGAAAATAGCAAATGCAATTCTGAGCAGGTATTCTGCGTTTTAAGTGTTTGGTGAAATTCTCCGAGGAGTTTGAAGTTTGCGTTCAATCCTGGAAAGATTGTTGTTGGAGTGTCTTGGCTAGAGGGAGGGAGGTGACACCGGTTCCTCCACTCACTGCACTGTGTAATTACTGCGGGAGCTGCTGCATTGTGACTATTTCTGACTATTTCTGACTGTGACACAGATGGATTTGACCACAGAGACTCGCAAAGTCGAGGGCCGGGGCCACAGTAAGCTGACAAGCAAGCGGGGAGCTTTTGAAAGAGAGAAAGACAGACGACAGATGGTTGGGACTCGGTCAACTTTCTTTTTGCAAGGATGATGAGAGGAAAGATGGGTCACATCAGCTGGAGAGAACATTTCATTTCATATATTAGATGGATCATGAAAAGAAAAGTCACAGAGCTTTTTTCCTGTCGAGTCTTGTGGCGAATGTAATTACTGATGGCACTTGTCCTGTCCAGGCTGAGGCTTCCTCATAATGGCACACGTGCAGTGTTTTAAAAATGCATCACTGATTTAGATGTAAAGTGGGCATTTTGTCATTGAATTGTGTGTGCACTATCTGCCACGTGTTGCATCTGTCAGTAGGGTTCATTGTTAGGTTTCTCATCAAATGTGTGTCCAGGCAGCTTGATTCAAAACAGCAGATACTCTGTTTCATTGCCCTTCACAGGAGAGAGAGAGAGAGACACAGAGAAGTCAGCAATGGCTATCGAATGGATTGACTTGTTTCCTTTCCAAAATTCCTTCCTCTCCACATTTGCTCATTGCGGGTTTGTTTTCTTATTTAGGTCGTCTGAGAGCAAACTGAGTGTGGCTTTTATTTAAAAGCTGTCCCTCAAAAGCTCTGCATGTCTCCATAACTGCCGTGCCAAGGTGCATTACTCAGACTTTGTCCACTGGTTGCTGCTTCCTGAGAGGCCTGCTTTCTAGCACTTGTAATTGCATATAAGGCTGAATACCATGACAATATATTTGATGTTTTCTGTAGATGCATCATAAAGCCACAGTGATAGATTGTAAACTAACTCAAAGAATATATCTCGGTCCACCACACTTGATATTAATATTTTTAATCTTCCTCGTCCTTCCTGAGTGCCACTGCTACACTTTGTTGAGTGTTGCAGACTCCAGTCCTGCTGCCAGCTGAGGCGGGCGTGGGGCTTTGGGACAGACCCCAGACCAGCGACGTCCTCTCACTGAGTCACCTCAGTTTAAAAGCCCAGCTGTGTAAATGGCTTCCAGCATACATTCACAATGTTCGCTGCTATACACGAAACACAAGTCAGCTGTGGCACTGGGTGTGTGCCGGACGTGCTGTGATGACACGCCAGCAAGTGAACGCAACACGCACATTCCCTGGCCCGCAAGTTGGCGACAGAAAAGTATTTTTAAAAAGACGAAGATAAAATCATGAAAGGGGGCATTTTAACATGTCACTTGCCACATTTATAAAAAATCTGTCTGTCTGCACACACATCTATGCTCACACACACATACGCATCCTTCTTGTAACGATATTTAATGTAGTCCCAGTGGTCTCTGGCAGCATTAGCCCTCAGCCACTGTGAATTAAGGCATTTCCTCTTTAACAAACCACAGCTTCCATGGTTTTTGGCCACTTCTTTTGCCAGTGCTGCACTACAGTTCAGTTCAGTTCAAGTTAAACTCTCTCTCAGGCCAGCCACCATCCAGGAGCACGCACAGACACTCACAACGCCCAACCTGAAATTCCCATTTACACCTCGCAGACCACAGGACACGGCGGTGACTTGGACGTCTGCTATTTCCTGCTATATCCTGGATGACTGAAACGGTAGCAGCGTCGACACCTGTGTGTGTGTGTGTGTGTGTGTGTGTGTGTGTGGGAGGAGGGGTTTGTAGTCTTTTACAGTAAAATGTGAGCAGGAGATGTGTTAGTCACCGCTTCCTCACTTTGTCTGTACTCATGCAGTCTGGCACAGATTAACGTAGCTTGAGGTGTGTGTGTGTGTGTGTGTGTGTGTGTGTGTGTGTGTGTGTGTGTGTGTGTGTGTGTGTGTGTGTGTGTGTGTGTGTGTGTGTGTGTGTGTGTGTGTGTGTGTGTGTACCTATTGGGCTGGTCCTTAATTAAGTATATGGCTCATTCATCTTCAGCGATCTTATAATGATATTGTTCTAAGTTAAAGGATAAGAAAGCAACAATATACATATTGCGTGTACATTATGTATATTATTATATTGCCTGTCACTTAGTACTCTTAATCTCTGGCATTCAGCCCAAATACCATTTGTTTCTACTGAAATAAAGGAAATAAATCACTTTAATTAGACATTCCACACTTTAATAACATACTCTTATATTGTTTGTTTGTTTATCATATTCTATTGTCATTTTTTATGTTGTTATTTTGTCTTTATACTGTTGCTCTGTGTTTATTGTCATGCAGCAAACACCAAGTAAAGCTTACTTGGCAATAAACCGTTTCTGATCCGGAATAATTTGTTGACAAAAAGAGAACATATAGAATATCATCAGACTTTTTAAAGGTTCAAGGCTGTAATTTCAAACCTACATAATTAGAGTTTGGTCGCGTTCAGTGTGCAATTGCCATCACAATGTTGTAAATTAAAAGTGTTGAAAAAAATATCAAGCCATTGAAAGAAAAAAGAAAAGTGCGCTACCCGGGTGCATTTAATTGCTGTGTTGCTGCTGTTAATCTGCACCAGATGTGATGCATTTCACTAAACAGAGTTGAAAAGCAGCGCACAAACGAAGCTCCTCAGCTCTCTGTCTCTCACTGTTGCAGAATGCAACATTATGGTCGCTCTCTCACCAAATTGGAGCCACGATGTTGCACATGGTGACCAATTTATAGTTCCAGCGTTGTGTCGTGTCGAAGCTTTGCCCTTATTCAACTGTTGAGTTGAGGCTGTGATCGGAGAAGGGAGAGGTATCAGAGCAGACTTGGCTGCGTGACTCAGTGCACTAGCAGGTAATTATCCTCTGCGTTACCTTGGTGACCTGACAGGGCACCACCTGGCCCTCCACCGTTCACGGCCCCTCCGTCTGCTCCCGTATAGGAGCCGCCACACAGCTTGTCTGCCAGTTGTCTCTGCTCTACAGAACGCGTTGACAGGAAGGAGACGGAGACCTGAGCTGTAATGTTTAGTTTGAATTTATTCGAGGCTTTGGCAGCGTTGTGTCACCGGCTCACACACACACTCGCAGTGCTCTGAACGCAGTTGTCACACTGCAGTCACGCTAGAGGCACGCAGCTTGATTCTCGTATCTCCCGTTCATTCCCTCCCCACCATTCTCTCTGGTGCTCCTCGCATTCCTGTTCACGTGGTGCTGAGGCAAATGCAGATGTTTCCCTCTCGCTGCAGGCCAAAGCAGCTGTGCAGAGAAACTCCAACTCATCTCGACCTCCACCATCAGCGTCTGGCCCTGTCTCCAATCCGTCCCACACGCAGGACCATCTGATACCAAATTCCCCTCCCTACCCTCCTGAACAAACAGTATTGATTATCAGCACCGGCCTCCCAGTTTTAATTAGTTAGTTATCGTGCGGTCCCAGTGGTGTTGTGTGGTGTTTAGTCTCCAACCTCCTGCTCAGGCCCTCAACCTCCAGGGGTTTGAACCTCCCGTGCTTCCAGACATAAAACATTTCAACACTTTCTCAAGTTCTTTTGTGTGTTTTTCCACTCCCCACCTCTCTCTCACACACACACACACACACACATTTTGTTCTGAACCCAAAAACACAGCTTGTCCTTCCTCTCTACTTCATTCCTCACTCCTTCCCTCTCCCATAAAGCCACTCGCACACTCTTTTGTCCATCGTTGAGCTGGTGGACTTGTCCGTCTCGTTCTCTGTGTCTTAAACTAGAAGCTGCTTCCCCGACTATGTTAGAGTTCTCATCACATGAGGAAGAGCAAATCAAAACACGAGTAGTGTTGAAGGCCAGTCATTCCACTGTGTGCAGCCTGTCCTTGACACTGTAGATTTATATAATCGCTTCTGTATACACTCCTAGTGAACCCAAAGCACATGCATGTGTATGTGCGCCTGCTCATATGTGGAGTGAAACGCACACGCTCTTTTGTTTTGCCCAAGAGGAATGCTTCTGGAGCTAATTAGTGTTATTGAGTGCATGTTTTATTGCCTTCGGCTGGACATGGAGTGAGCAAAAGCAGAGGAATGTAACAGTTAGCCTTCCTGTCAGGTGATTTCTCTTAATGCTCTCCACAGTTTGATGTATTACGCTGAAGTCTGGGCTGGAAATAAATAGCACAAATGGAGACAAAGAATCTCTCTTAAGCTTCAGGCAGCTTTACAAAGTCCTCAGCCGAAGAGATCCAGGAAAACGCTGGTTTCTTTCTTCCCTTCATTGTCTCTCAGACTCACCTGTTGAACCCAGGAGTCCAGAATGACGTCTGGATGTACATAGCGGAGCCTCTGTGCTCTTGGCCAGGCTAAGGCCCTTGCTGTGAGGGATGATGAAACACTCTGCGGGTGGGACTTGACAATGTGGCAAGTGGTCAAAAGGCCCAGATGTACTAAGCATGCGAGCGTTCCAGCTTTGTGATGGACGGAGCTCCTTCGCTGCCAGGAATGTTGGGCTCGCTTCAGTTTTTCTAATGATTTCACTCTCCTGCTCTTCCTTTTTATTTCGTTTCTGTCTGTCTCCAAACGTAGCTGGAATTTGGTGTTAAACTCACATCATTTGTCCTTTAGACAGTATGCGACCGCTGCAGAATGCATAGAGAGAGCATTGATACTTTAAAGTCAGCTGTGAGATAACAGAATGAATAATATTCCCACCCGTTTAGCCACTTCTCTTTCATCTGGGTTACTTTGGCCTTGCCTTATCAGTGACCGGCAGCCCATAAGACTCCCCTGCACTTCTGTGACGGCGGGTACCAAGCAGTGAAGCCCAGAGAGCAGATGTGGGCCAGAGCGCAGCCAGAGATCCTGGGACCAACGGCTCCACTGCTGCAAAAACAAATACAGCACTTTGTGCTTGGTATTGGGGCACTGAAAGGGCATAGGGGAGAGGAGAGAAGCAGGAAAGGAGAGAGGAAAGATGGATCAGGAATGTATGCCACTTATTTCTTTAAAGCGAGTGCATTTCTGTGTTTATTCCTTGTCCTTGTGGGAACGTAATGTACTTCAGAGCATTCGTTATGTGTGTGTTTGTGCGTGGTAAAACACTAATTTAGTGCCACTTACCCTGCCCAGCCACCAGCTGCACTGTGTGATGTGTGTTAGTCGTCCTAGCGGAAGATTGCGTTGGCGGAAGCCCGTAACACTGACCAGATTCCTCAACAGGTTCCAACAGCCAAACCAAAGCTTGTAAAAGTTGAGCAACAACTAAGTGATTTTAATAAGTGATGAAATTCTGCGTCTGTGCAGCGTTGAATATGAACTGCATGTGGCAGTTGTCTGTTTATTTAGGCAAGCGTACAGCTGTGTTTCCTCTTGTGTTTCCTCCACAGCTATATTGTTTATTTAAAAAGAAAAGAAACAGGCTGTAATTAAACAAAAATAAACAACAAGCTGTTAAAAATCAGGGTGCCAATGTGGCCGTCGTGTGTGCCCATGATGCCATTCTGGGATGCAGGAGGAAATTGTATAAAAAGTTTAATGTCGACACCGGGAAATGTGTGTTTCTCTTTGTGCCGATGTGCGTATTGTATGTGAATGTTCCTGAGGTCTATAATAAGAGGCGGCTTGGCTGGTCGAGGAGGGTGTGGCCCCTGTAGCCACAAAATTAAAGAACATAAAAAAACAAGGGGAAGAGTGAGAGGGGGAAACGGAACGGCTGTGGTTCCACGAGTTGTTTTATCCTTTAGTTAAGAGGAAGTGCAGATGGTTACTGTGGCATGAGCACAGAGAGATGCCTCGCTGCTTGGCACAGATCTGTCCACACCCCTTCATCCCTTTCTCTCAACACATTCTACCGCGCCACAGAACAATGACCGCTGAAGATTTAGGATGTGGTCTTCTTTGTTGTCACCGGTTGCCTTTCACTAAAGCGAAGTCTCCCCTGACAGCCCTCTCAAGGGAACATGATGAAGTAGAAGTTTCCAATCTCGGAGATGACTCAATTTGCCCTGCAGGACCTTCAATCACCGTAGAATGGGCTCTTCAGACTCACCACTTTGGCTTACAGTAAAGAAGAGGTTCATCCCATACATTAAAAAACATAAAACGTACCACGAATGATGTCAAAGAAGCCTCGAGTTAGACGTGAATATTGGTAATCTTCTCTTGTCTGTTCGTGAAATATGAAGCCAGCAGCCAGATAACTTGCCTGAATGGATCGCTAGGAAACACAATTAGCTTGCCAGCATCTCTAAAGTTCACAGATTAACACGTCATGTTTCATTTGTTTTAATTTGTACAGTTTGGGTTTCTTTATAGGGTGTTGTGTTATTCGGGTTTGGCTTATTGGAGTCTCCACTGCCTGGCAAGTTCAGCCCATAAACACCCTGCAAATCGTTTTTACACTGTTCTGCACGGATTAAACAAACAAGATATGACTTGTTTATTAGTAAGCTTTGGAGGTGCTGGTAGGCAGATTTTGACAGAGTCGGGCTTTGTGCTAAGCTAAGCTAACCAGCTGATTGGTATGAGAGTGGCGTCGCTCTTCTTATCGAAGTCTCTGCCAGAAAGCGACTACGCGTATTTCCTACAGTGACATGATTCTGCATGGCTAGGTAGCAGTAAGGTCATTTGGGGTTTGGATGGATCAACACTTCAGCACAGCTGCTGCGCTGGTTGCTCTGTCAAGGACTGAGGTGGAGGCTCTACAGCCGGACACATTCCTGTGAGTTCCAGGCTGTTGCGTATCCAGTATAAATCTCTGGTCCATGATGCCCAGCACTACAGTTTACGGGTGCAGAGGGCGAGCATGTTTGATGGCTGCTGGGAGAGGGAGAGCGAGAGAGAGAGGTCACCAAAGCTGCTCAGAGGATAACCTCAGGCCTCTCATTGGCCCTCAAGCTAGAAAACCCCGAAAAGTTTTGTTTGACCACAAGTCTGAAATTGCAGCAGCACAAATCCATCACACAGCCATGATGTCATCAGTAGTCGCCAGTGGGCAGGATGTTTCCTAACGTGGTAATCGCCCTACTGTGTGTACTCTTTGTAGGACAAACATCTTGAGCACTCTGCTCCTTCCGTGCACTCCGTTTTTCTTCCCCACTCTCCATTTAGCTTATGGAAACTATGACTTCTACTTGTTCCCAACACTGTGCTTAAAACACTGTTGAAAGGAAGACAGATTATTATGGTGCATCAATCAATTTTGCATGACTTTATGTAGTGTTACATACGCTTCATTTACTTCCAAATGCAATGATCTGACCCCGATTTGACTTATTGCTTTTCTAGTTTCTGGTTTGTGAATCAGGTGTGCTGTTGGAGTTAATAGGCTCTACAGGGATGCGGAATGAGGTGCAGATAATGGTTGCACAGTTATCTCAAGAGAACTGAAGGTGGGATGGGAGGAGGAAGAGAGGGAGATACAAGTAGAGAGAAAAGGGAGTTACAGGAGGGTTATATTTTTGTAAGTTCCATAAAACTAAAACCAACAGTGTGTTTGTGTGTCTCTGAATACTTTCTGAAATCCTCAGCTTGTCAGTGGCCTCATGCTGCATTTGTTCTCATCAAAGAATAGATTTAGCTTTTTTTTTTAAAAGGCCAGATGATTTCCCTACACAAATGAGAATTACAGTATTTTAGCAAATGTTACTCAAACAGAAGTAAATCGTGTATTTTTTGGGGACCATTTTCAGCTGCATATTTGGTGCGTTAGCGGGTTTTTACAGCAGTAGAATGGTGAACAACAAACTGCGGTGGCGTAATCATGAAAATCAAGGAACTCGTCACCCACTATATATATATATTGTTTTTTTTGGCAAGAGAAATAAGCTCTATCATGCTTTGGCTACAATAACAATACTTGTAAGTAGTATAATATACAAAACAGACATGTTGAGATGGATTTTGATCACTAAAAAATATGTATAATATACAGTTAATGAAAAAAAAATGGCTGTAAAATAGTGAACCTCAAATGTTTGTTGATTATTTTCTGGAAAAAGATCAGATTTGTTCGCAGGCAGAGACTCTCAGCAGTGAAGTACGTGATGAGGAAGCCATAGGCCTTAAAGCGTGAATCATGAAAGATGCTAACGCAGTGTTCACACCCTAACCCTCTGGAGACCAGGTGCACTGCAGGTTTAAAGGACCGAGAGGTCGTCATCATCCCAACATCTCTGATGTGCGCTGCCGTGCACATGTGTGGCCCACACAACTCAAATGATGTGGGCTAACTGTGCACTGTCAGCAGTTTGTATAAAAAGCAAATCAGGCATCAGACCAAATGATAAAAGCAGCTCCATGTGTGTCTGCATGTTGGTGTGTTTGTCTCTTTTGCATGTGTGTGTGTGTGTGTGTTGCATCTCTAATTATGGATTACAGAAAGCCATAATGATTGAGTTACCGCGCTGTGACGCACAAGGCCTCTCGCTTCACAGGAAACACTTTGTGATAGCTGTTTGTGTGTGTGTGTGTGTGTGTGTGTGTGTGTGTGTGTGTGTGTGTGTGTGTGTGTGTGTGTGTGTGTGTGTGTGTGTGTGTGTGTGTGTGTGTGTGTGTGTGTGTGTGTGTGTGTGTGTGTGTGTGTGTGTGTGTGTGAGGAGCAGCAACCGATCCGGACGCCGTCTCCTCAGAATGAAGGGCTCATAAGCCATGAGAGGGCGTGTTTGTGGTGTGCGCATGTTCGCGACACAGGTGGGGCGATGGCTACTCACATCCTCCCAGAGGAAGTCATAAATGCACCCGCTTGGCTTTGACTGTGCCTCTCCCCCTCATCTAATGACTGCCATACTGCTATAATGTCCTGTAAGAGAAAGAGAGACAGAGGCGATACACTCTATGGGCCACACTTTCCTTTTCTCCCAAACTGTAGAGATGAAATTCATACAATGAGGAGTGGAAATGGAAAGCGATGCAAGAGGAATAGTTAGTGTGGGAGTTGCACCGCGGCATCCAGCTGTTCTCACAAGCGAAAAATAAAGAGCTTTGACAGTGAAGGGGCGGCAGGTCTGGCTTTCTCCCCAGAGGGAGTGCACCTGCGCTCAGCTGCAGGAGGAGGGAGAGGTCCCTGGTGTGGTGGAAGAAAAAGGTTGGAAACCAGTGGACAAGTGTTCAAGTCCAATGTTGTTCAGGGCAACATTTGAGAAGGAGGGGGATTTGATGAAAACTGTGATTGATGGAGTGGTCCACAGCACAGATTTGGGACAACTGTGGACAGAATGATTGGTAGAGGTCAAACTCCATTGTTTCCAGAGTTGAACAGCTTTTCAAACCAGTCCAATGCATCAGTGGGAGCCTCAAGCTAAGAGCCAACAGACAGAAGAGCGGTCCCTCATTGAAGAGTAACTAGATCCTTTCTTTACTCCTGCTCGGGCCAATCGTCTCTCAGTGCTGCCTTTTGTACAATGTCCTTCAGCAACTGGGTTTAATAGAGACACAAATGAAAGGGGGTGTACGGGAGAGAGTCCACAGGGAAAACTACACGAGAGTGAAGAGAGGGAAACGGGGCCGAGGAAGACAAAGAGGCAGGTGTGCAGTGAAAGAAATGACACGCACTGAAAGTGCAGTGAAACACGCATAACATTCACATCATTGCACACTTCTATTACCAACAGCTGGTACGCTGTGGTCAGAAAATTCTTTGGAATTGTAACGTGTGTGCGCGCACTAGTGTGACGATAGCTCGGCAAAGATCTTGCCGAGTTCAGATACAGTCGACTCCGATAAAGAACTTGTGGAGTGGCAATGGATGGTCGATGGTCGGGGGCTGTCCTCATACAGTCATGTCTTTACTGTATTACGCAGTAAACAATCATTCTCATGGCTCGAGGGATGGCTCTGTCAGTCTGTTGGTCAGTCAGTCTGTCAACAGAAGTATCGCGACAGCAATGAAATGTAAAAACATTCATGGTCTCCAGAGGATGAATCCTAATCATTCAGTTTTTCCAGTAGTAATGTTCCCTGTAGGATGAACTGTTGTAACGTTGGCTATCCCTTAACTTTTTTTCTAGCTTTATTATCAGGTCTTGCGCTAATTAGCCAGATGGTAAAAACATGTTGAAGGTTATACCACCTAAGCATCAGCATGTTGGCATTTTAATTGTGAGCACGTTAGCTTGCTGATTTTGAGCATTTATCTCAAAGCACCGCTGTGCCTACAGCCTCAGAGGGAGTGTGGCTGTTGACTGTGTTTCTTGTTTCATGTAATCAATCATTTGGATATATAAATGTCAGGTAAACAAATATCAGATGATATTTAAAAAAAATAAAATCACATTTCCCCAAGGCCTAGGGTGATGTTTTTAAAAGATTCAATTTGCAATAATATAATTTGGATCGCTGTACTATCGTTTTTCCCTTTTAAAGCACTTTGCGATGTCTAGTTTTGATTGGTGCTGTACAAATAATGGAGGAAGGGAATTTCACGTCGAACCTATAGAAGTTGGACACAATCGAGACAAGAAACACCAGCTCAAAAAGCCACAGATGGTCTGGGTAGATGATGTCGTGTTATCATGTTTTTTGAGCAAACCTATGAATGATTTAGTGTGTTTGTGTGTATGTATCTGTTTGTATATGTGCGGGCGGTCTGTCTGACAGTTGATGAAGACGGAGGTGAAGGAACAGCCAGGAGATGTTGAGAGACAAGGCGCTGACCCCTGGGATGTCCTGCTGGGACATGAGAGGAGCAGGGTCAGGGGGGCCACGTCTTGCGTCTGCAAAGGGGGGGGGGGGCTCAGAAAGCCGGGATGTGCGGATGAGAGAGAGGAGGGGACGGGGATGGTGTGCACCAAACATGGATCCCCCAACTCATGAGAACCAGATGAAGGGCAGACTGGATGACTCTCTGGGGCTACGAGAGGAAGAGAGGGGCTCATAAAGCTGTCAGAGTCCACCTGCATCTCTCTATCATGGCTCAGTGTGCGCCACATGCATTGCTCCATAGTGCCGGTCCTCATGAATGTTTCAATCATAAGCCAACATGTGTACTGCACATCTATAGATGTTTTTAGTCTGGGACTGACCCACAGTCTGACAAGCTTTATCAGCTCCTTGCTGACAGCCGTGGTTGATGGACTGTGAGGATAATATGTCGAAAATGTGAGATTGCATTCTCTGCATACATGCAATCCGTCTCATTTTTTGTGGTTTGGTGTTTCACTTTTTATTTTTCATCTTGCAGTGGAGCACGATAAGGAATTGCTGCCGGTGCAGCGACATCACAGAGAGTTCAGATTCGACCTATCGCGGATCCCGGAGGGCGAGGCGGTCACTGCTACTGAGTTTCGTATGTATAAAGACTTCATCCACGAACGTTTTGACAACGAGACCTTCCGCATCAGCATCTACCAGGTGTTGGAGGAACACACTGATAGGTGAGCATGGCTATATGGGTTTGTGTTTGTCCGTCAATCATGTCCAATTTCAATATTGCAAACCAACATGAAGATCTTTTTTTTATGTTTCTAAGCAATAACTCTCTGGAATACACTTTGAACTATCTTGAATTTATTTATGACCAAATTCCTGCAAAGCTAATGACATTCCCGTCAGTCTCAGTGTAAGTTTCGGTTCAGTGCTAATTGGCAAATGTTAGCGTGTTAACGCTTGAATCAGGCGCCAACCTCTGGATCTGAAAAGTGAAGCCAATGCTTTACTTTAAGTGCCCTAAACCTGCATTCTCTCTAATGGCCATCAGGGGGCGTCTCCTCTTGTTCAAAAATGTATGAGAAAATTACTCTACTTTTCACTTCATTTATTACCTCAGCAAACATTGTAAACATGAGTTTATGGTCTCAATCACTCGTCAAATAGACCATAAAGCAGGGTATGCTTTAGGGCGGGGCTACCTTGTGATTGACAGGTTGCTACCGCTACCAGAGCCGTGTACAGCGTTTCTACGTCACTCATCCACAGTCCAGACTTCAAAACCACAGTCGAGTCTACATACGTCCCGACGACTACGTCCACTTCTTCGATACAGTCTATGACTTGAACCCAACTAAGATGCTAAACATAATAATGTGCCTAAACGTCACCATGTAAGCGCTTTCACGTTACCAAGACCCAAACCCACATCAGCCCACCCACAACCCAGCTCATATTTTATAGACAATAATACCATTGTTAAAAAAATCTAGATATTCATCAGTGATTAAAATAAGCATAAATTGTAGCCCTTATCTGGAAATGTCTTCAATCGAAGGAGGTCTGAGCCCATGTGTCTGTAATCTGGTCTGTGCAGAAGGTGTATGTAACTCAGGAATGGCCCATGTCCTGCTCTCCTCGACCCGTCCTGAAGGTTTCTCTTGTCCAGGGGGAACAACACAGGCATTTATTCCTTTGCCAGAGACGGGCCTGGGTACATGAATGAACCAGAGCTCTGTGACACACTATCTGCCCAGTCAGAAAATAGGTCGGGATACATGAATGGCCGCATGAAGAACAAGGGATTTTAGTCTCCGATGGTAAAAGGGTAGAAAATCCAGAGTTCAGTGTCGGACAATAGGACTGAATTGGATATGCACGATTTCACTTGCTACTTTTCACACAGTATTTTCTCTCTTTCGCAGCTGTGTTGTTCTCTTTCTTTCTTTCTTTCTCTCTCTCTCTCTCTCTCTCTCTCTCTCTCTCTCTCTCTCTCTCTCTCTCTCTCTCTCTCTCTCTCTCTCTCTCTCTCTCTCTCTCTCTCTCTCTCTCTCTCTCTCTTTGGCTTTGTGGCTCTCCCACAAAATTCCAGCCAGTGATGGACTGTGTGTAGTGTATGAAAGGACCCGTCGTTTATAAAGCCATTATTGTCAATTAAGAAAATGAAGTGTTCCCCTGGGCCTCACCATCTGGAGCCCTCCCTCCCTCGCTCTCTTGCTTACTCCATCTCTCTCTCTTTGTCTCACTCCGTCACACTCCTCCGACTCCCTTTCTCCACTCCATTACTTTGCGCTCCGGTCACTTAGCTTTACACTCCGTCACATGTCTTCAACCTATCTTTTTTAATTGTGCATATAATCCCTGTTGACTTCTGTTCATCTCTGACTTTAAAAGTGAACTTCTCTTCTGTGTCCTTCTCCAGAGAGTCGGACCTGTTTCTGCTGGACTCTCGGGTGATCTGGGCAGCAGAGGAGGGCTGGTTGGTGTTTGACGTGACGGCCACCAGTAACCACTGGGTCCTGAACCCTGGCAGGAACCTGGGTCTACAGCTTGCCCTGGAGAGCACAAAGGGTGAGATCAGGGTATTCCCTTGGCACATGGGAAGGTGCTCTTTGGCGTGACAGGACTTGACGCTGGAATGGATGGCGGCTTATATACAATAGAACGTTTTCAAATAACAAGCATTTGTTTGTCGTCTTTTATTAAAGATCTTGTCAGTAATTGCAGAATTGAAATTCTCCCCCATTAAGTAGGCCACCATTAAATTTGAATTAAAGTTGCTGATTCAATACCAGGAGTTATGCCCATGCGGCAACCTCTGGTTCTGAAAAGTGAAGACAATGCTGAAGTGCCTTAAACTTGCATTCTTTCTATACGCGGTCAGATGGCGACTCCTCTGGCCTGAAATAGAAGACCTATTGTAAAGAAGGTCATGAGAAAATGACCCGATTAGTCAATTCATTTATTACCCCAGGAAACATTGCAAACATGAGTTTATCGTCTCAATCGTCTCAATAGTCTTCTTCAATACTGCATGATGTTCACTTGGTAAACTATGGTCCAATTTGGAGTGAAATAGCAGGGTATGCTTTAGGGCGTGGCTACCTTGTGATTGATAGGTCGCTGCCAGAGCCATATACGCCGTCTCTACCACAGTGTCACTCCTCCGTATCGTCCAAATATGGTCACTTCCGTTCACCGGTTGCCAAAAACCAAGATGGCGACGGCCGAAATGCCGAACTTGAGGCTTCAGAACGGCAAAAAAAAAGAAGAAAAAAGTCTCAAAGAAAATGTGAGGTTTGCAGGTCTTAACAAACCTGAAGGTCTGCATTATAATGCAACATGCACTGACATCGTGGCTGTTCTCTGAAAGGCCCCAGAATCAGTTGATTCATTCCGCAAGCAAAGATAAATCAAACCCTGCTCCTCATCATTCATCATCAGCCATTCATCCCCGTCTTCCTCCGTGACACCCTCAGCATCATCAGCAGGCTTTCAGAAAACACGCTGCGTTATCCTAAGGATAACATCTCAGCTGGAGTTTGTCATCACAAGGCTTGGGCTGTTAGTCAGTGGAAAACTTTATCAACAAACAGTGAGGTACAAAAGCCCGTTTGAGAATATTATCTCTCGCTGGATGGCAGGATGTTACATGTCAGGTGATTAAAACAGACACTGTATTGCTTTCGTGTTGTGGGAGGGGAGTGTTGGAGAGGCTGTATCCACGAGTGTGTGTGTGTGTGTTTGTACGAAGGGTTATGGGTGAGCATGCACAGACAGGCACACGGGACATCCCGTTGCCGGAGGCGACCAGAAGCCTTGATTTACCACACGTTACCACACATATCAGGCACACATTCTTCAATGCGAGAGGTAGATAGACACTGCTGGAGAGCGCATGCACGAGCATGCACAAACACAAACGCACCCACAGTTCCCGGCATTTCAGAGGTGGAGAAGGGATGAGGAAAAAAGGAAAGGAATTCACAGAGGGAAATCTCATTGGTGAAACAGACAGGAAGTGTGGTTGCCGTGAGGAAAAAGCGGAAAGACCACACACATGCAAAATGTACGCGGACACGCCAAGTGGGCACACGTTTATTTGATTTCAAGCGCAGTGCCATGCTTAAAATCAAGATGTGTGGGACGCCAACACCTGTTGAACTGCATCTCTCTGTCTCCCCCTGCAGGAGAGAGCATCAATCCTCGTGTGGCGGGGCTGATCGGTCGCAGTGGGCCTCAGAATAAACAGCCCTTCATGGTGGCCTTCTTCAAAGCCACTGAGGTGCACCTGCGAAGCATCCGCTCAGCGCAAGGGGGGGCCAAGCAGCGTAACCCCAACCGCTCCAAAGGGACGAAGAACCAAGAGGCACTGAGAGTGGCCAATGTTGCAGGTAAACACGCAAAGAGTGTGTGTGTGTGTGTGCGCGTCGGATATACGGCCAGCGCTGATTCACGCTCGTGTTTAATCTGTTTGTCGTTGACTGTGTGAAGATGACTGGTCGGTCCACATGAGAAACTTACAGTGCAAACTCATTGGCACGCAAACGCAAGCATCCACGATTACGCAACACATCCGGGCCAACAACAGCACGCAGTTGGACCTGATGCGATTCCTCGCACTGCAAAACACGTGATGCATGCTTTGTTTCCGAGGTGTGAGAGGGCTGTGTTTACGTGAAGCGCTGAAACATTAGACTGTAATGCCTGAGCTTCAGAAATCCCTCTGCTGTCTTTGTTTATTTGCACGAGCATTACAGAGCCGTCGGGGCCAAGTTCCCTGCGTGGAGGTGAGGCGGCGCAGGCTTTTATGGCAAGAACACATCTGCGTTGCACTGTAGGGCAACCGGGGCCACAACACATGGGCCAAATGGGCCTGTTTGGAACTTTGGATACCAGCGCTCTTTAACTGGATGACGAGAACCAGTTGCTCATGATCATTTCCAACGTGAACCACTCTCAGGAACTTAATGTAGCGCAGAGCCCCAGAGGTCACCAGAGGAAGCGAGCGAGAGATACCGACAGATAGAAAACAGACGGGGTTTTTTTGAACACGTGGACGGGCGTAAAGGGGAAAAGAAATGTTTGAAACGAGCGAAGAGAAAGAAGGGAGAATGAGTAAAGACTTGGGTTATGAAAAAAAGGGGACGAATCTACTCTGTGTTGCACATCTGTTTCATCCAGTGGAAAGTCAAAGCCCAGCAGAGTGACCTTTTAAGCAGGGTGGCCCGTTCATTTGAAACAATTACCAAACTGCTGCTGTATCTGGAGGTGATTTCCTTCAGCTGTTGTTTAAATGTTGATGTTTTATATGTGGATATTGGCTGTGCTTTGGTCTGTTCTTTATCATCTCTAATTGGGGTCTGACCACAGAATTGTCACTCTTGTAGCTGATGAATGGATAATAGCACACGTGTTGAAGTAAAAATCCCCCTCTGTCTTCTTCCTCAGAAAACAGCAGTACTGATCAGAAGCAGGCCTGTAAGAAGCATGAGCTCTACGTCAGCTTCAGAGACTTGGGGTGGCAGGTACGGAAAGCACTCCTCTTCCAGGTAGCCCAGATTCGCTCGCCCCAGCAGAAGCCTAAATCCGTCACTTCTGGTTGCAAAGTCTTATCCAAGAAACCTGATAAATGGCGGACTAGAATCAGTCCACATAATACTAGAGTCCAAGCGTGTTATTTCCAGCTGGATGTGCTCACTGAACTCTGTCCTCTCACTGTCCAGCTGCCACACAAGATGCGCTCTCGTGTCTGGTAACTGTACGCTCAGAGCAATAAGCTCAGGGTTTAATAAGCCCCAGGTTGTCTTTGTCTTCTAAGGGAGTCAATTTGACTTTTGGTCAGCCAGAACAAGCAACTGAAATATTTCCACTTGCATTGTTCCACATTCTCCTGACATTGTACAGACCATTAACCAAGAAATGGGCAGATTAAAAACGAATGACAATATTTGGTATTCGCACCTTTTAAATTCATTATTTGATGAACAGCTGACAATGTACTCTGCTTTTAATTTAGTAAAGGACCAATTACAACATAATCTATCATTAGAAAAAGGCTCATCAGGGGATGAAAAAAAATACCACTTTCCCAGTTCTCCAAACTGAATTTCTCTCTGCCCCCCCCCCTCTCAGGACTGGATCATCGCTCCAGAAGGTTATGCGGCGTACTACTGCGAGGGAGAGTGTGCCTTCCCGCTGAACTCTTACATGAACGCCACAAACCACGCCATTGTGCAAACCCTAGTGAGTAACCAAAGAAAAAAAACCCCAGCAGTCATGTAAAGAGTCTCATCATCTCATCAACTGTCAAGACAATGTCGCCGCTGTTGGAACTTCTGCATTTAATGATCCCAAGCAGACGCAGATTGTATTTTAGAGTAAACTGTCATCGGTGATGTGACACAGGATGACAGCTTAAAGGCTTTTATTCCCTTTGAGTCAGTGTACGCGATGCATCCTTTTTAACCGTTTGTCGACATTGATTCGTGGTGTAATGATGAATTTTAACATTTTAACTCCCCCCCCCCCCCCCACCCCTGCTCTTCCCAGGTTCATTTCATTAACCCGGAGACGGTTCCTAAGCCCTGCTGTGCGCCCACACAGCTCCACGCCATCTCGGTGCTCTACTTCGACGACAGCTCCAACGTCATCCTCAAGAAATACCGCAACATGGTGGTCAGAGCTTGTGGCTGCCACTAGACTGTCAGCATCTTCACATAGAGACACACACACACACACACACACACACACTCGAGTAGAAAGGGCTTCCTCTTGCTGTCAGGCACCATTTGAAACATTGAGAGTGGATTACAAAGTGTAGTGCATGTATGTTTTATGGACGCTCTGAGAGTTCAAGACCGTCTGTGTGGGAGAGACTCTCGTTACACGTTTAAGGTTGTCCTGAAGTCGACACGATGTCGTGTAAAACGATATTAAAACTCCCCGACACCAGTGCACACACAAACAAACAAACACGCACACACACACACACACACACACACACACACACACACGTTTGTGCTTTCTACTGTGTATACAAGACATTAAAAGCAGTGATTGTACTGTATATTCATTCACAGTCAACAATCTTTTGTTTATCTCAATAATTGTTATTGTAGTTGATTCTTTTACTGTAGATTTTATTACATATATATATATTTTTTATGACCCAGATGGATGTTCTGAATTTCTTCTATGTAAAATACTGTGTAAATATTTTTTATTTTTTTTTCCAAACAAAGCAAGAGCTGTATTTATTTCATAGACTGTCACTTGGGGTCGTGTTTCCTCCCGTATGTAACGCCGCCTGTTTTCTTTCACACGGTCGTGCTCGCAAACTCTGAGAAGAACAAAGTTGACAGAAAACTGCTTTGACACGAATGTCGAGTTCAAACCCGATGCGCCTCTTTCTGCCTCACGAGTGCACGTACGCTGCACGCGGAAAGCGGGAGGCAATTTACGACAACTTGGACGCCTTCAAATGTCTGCACATTTCATCAGTCGACGCTGTTCCATGTACCTGACGCACATTTCTACAGCAACAATCAGCTGAACTATCAGAGAGAGAGGGGGGGGGGCTTTGTACAGAGCATCTTGTTCTGTGTGCGAGACATTTTCAGGTTTATATTCCTCTGCTGTAACACAATCTGTCATATTTAAAAGGTCTATTTATTGAGAGCTGGCTAAGGTGTTCTACAGTGTGCTCCAATGTCTCAACCATGTTTTACTGCTGAACTGGTACAACAATAAACGGGGAGAAAAGCAACAAAGCCTCCTCGAGGTGTTTCATCTGGATGAAGAGCAGAATTAATTTGACACGCTGGTCGTGCACTTTCTCAACACTTGTGAGGTGGATGTGGGTTTTTACGTCTTTGGCTGGGTGGATGTTTGCACGTGCATTTTAATGTATAGCACAGCTTCCGTGTTTCCTGTCTACTATAAAGCCATTTATAGTTATGTTATTTTTGCCGTTGACGTGACAGAATGTATTTAATTTTTTCAAAAGCCCTCGTTGAGGGTCTCAGTACAAATCCAACACAACAGTCCTGTGCTAATTATCCTTTTGTCTTTATGATTTTGAATTGTTGACACTGTTCTCGAATTGATCGGGTCCTCCAGCCGATGCTAGATGAGTCCTGGATTTGCATAACAAGCTGGATGTGTTTGCATCCTCCTCCGCACAGCGTGTTAATATGACTCATTTCACAACACATTCTGCCTCTCGTGCAAAGTTGCTTTGTTGACATTAAATCAGGTCACACACGTTTACACTGCCCTCTGCTGGGGAAACCTACTCACAGCAAGTGTCCCACTGAGAGATTTGTTTTTATAGATATTTCTGATCGAGCTGAACTTTGGAGTTGTGTTGTCCGCCTGCTCAGTGTCTGAAGAGACGCATACACCTTCAGTTGGCACCCTAAAGCCTGTGAGGAGGAGGAGGAGTTCATGGAGGGGAAAACAAAATCCCTCACACCCACATTCATTTTCACATGAGCGTTTCGGTATGAGTATGACTGTGTGTGTGTGCGTGTGTGTGTGTGTGTGACACGTTTAGGGAGGAAATGAAAATAGAATTTTCAAATCAAAAGAAAACATAACTTCACTTCACTTGGCAGGCTGTGGGCTATACAGGTTAACTGCCTACTTGTATTGATTCACTCTTTCACTTTATTATAAGAAATATTTAGGCGGCTGAGTTTTCTGATCATTGTAACAACAGGCACAAAGGGTGAAGACATGCTTCATGAAATGTTCCTCTACACAACAAAAACCTGGTCATGTATCCATGACGTCTTTACCCTTAAGGACAGTGTTTCCCTGCCCCCCCCCCCCCCCCCCCCACACACACACACGCACACGCACCTTACTTGGAAAATATTAACTTTCGCTGAAGGAAACTGAAAGTATTGAACAAGCCAAAAGCTTTCGCTTTCGCTTCCAAGAGCGCATTTAAATTGAGTTGCGACTTCTCCGTTGAAGTTTGAGGTCTGTCTATTTTTTTTATTGTTTTTTCATAAACCGCTTTGAATTATTAGTTTACAGCACTGCGATGAACCCCATGTTCGAAGCTTGAGCAGCATCAGAATCAAATATAGAATTGATTTGTTTCGCTTGCAAGGTGGGAACGTCGAGCCACACGCATCTCTGACATTTGAAAGGTTTCTCTTGTTCCTGTCAGACACACCGGTCTCCGTGTCGAAGATGGAAGCTAAGATGCACATGAAAGAGTGGCTGGTAGCTCAGATAGAGAGTGGGAAATATGAGGGGCTGTGCTGGGAAGACGGGCGCAAGGCGATGTTCAGGATTCCGTGGAAGCACGCAGCCAAGAAGGACTACAAACAGACGGAGGACGCGGCTCTCTTTAAGGTCTGCGCTCACGTCATGTTCTCTAACGTGGAAGTTTTGGGTCAAGTACATTTTGAATTTATTATGAGAAAGGAATTGATCCAGAACGCCAGTCTAAATTTGTAAAGGCGGTTGGATAAAACCAATTGTTCCCCCTTTTTAGCTAAATGTATTTATTTATTTTAGGCCAGAACAAGTACGTAAATTGACTGATGAAAAATGATTGTACCACGTTGAGCTACTTACTTTGGAAACAGGCTAAATGCATATTACTAAGTAATTATGCTCTGGCCTGTTAAGCAGAAGTGCCTATTTGTCTCCTTTAAGTCTCCCACACAGAAGCAACATGAACTGCCTCACTATTCAAAACACAGATTTGATTTTATTCCTGATCTTTTGCAAAGGTTTAAAAAAAAAACCCAAAGACAATTTTACTTGCTGCCCCACCAACATGTATTTGCCTCTGTCCAATAACTTTTAATTCATTTGTTAACTATTAACAGTATTATTATTTCACTCTTTTTCAAAAAGACTTCAGTTGGACTGTGTGTTGATTGGAGAAGTTCCGTTTTCTTGTTTCTTAATAATGAGGAGTTGCCTCTTTCTTGCAATGCTGTTTTTCAAGGCTGTGTTGCGTAAGTGTTTGGATTCTATTCCAAGAACAACCAGTTGGAAGAAACACTGTCAAAAGAAATGTACTGGCACCTTTCTGTTCATAGCACATGAGTGTTGACTTTAAACGCTTGTCACTGGGAGGCAGGCAAGCTTCAGCTGATGAGCGAGGGAATGAAAGAAAGAAGACGAATGTGCTCGAAAGACTTTTGAGTCTGCTGGTTTAATTCACTTAAAGGTATTCAGTATACTGTAAAACTAACATTTTATATCTTAGAATTAAGTACATTTAAATTACTTTGTTTCAATACATCTCACATTTTAAGTCATCTGAATCGGAGCCACTTCAGAACTTATCAGCATTCGCTAAAGTTGTATCAAGTAAAAATGACTCGATTTCCAACTCGTTCATCTAAATTAATTTAAGGAACAGATGATAACAAAAAGATTGGTGACTAATATTTCCTGCGTTCACACTGCTCTGGGTGGAGCTTTAGTTAAAGATAATCAATAAAAGAACAATATAATATATATATATATATATATATATATATATATATATATATATATATATATATATATATATATATATATATATATATATATATATATACCCTTTAAAGAAAAGACACTGCTAATAAATATTCTGCAACAAAATAGTGTTCACGTGTTGAAATATATGTGTTTCACCAGTTTTTTCATTAAATCATATTTGTTTTTAATAATTTCATTTAAATAATTTAACTGTCACTGTCGATGTTCACATTCAGGCCTGGGCTGTATACAAGGGCAAGTACAGGGAGGGGAGGGATAAAGCCGACCCCACCATGTGGAAGACCCGTCTCCGCTGTGCACTCAACAAGAGCACAGACTTCCAGGAGGTCCCTGAACGCAACCAGCTGGACATCACTGAGCCTTATAAAGTCTACCTCATCCAGCAGGACAACGGGCCAGCCAGGCCAGCAGGTAGACATGAAGACAAACGCTCCTTTCCTTTCATATCGGAAGGTTGCATTTATAGAATGAGCTTTCCGTTGTCAACTTTTTGCCGATGTAAAAAAGTGGCCCCTTTTTGAATTGCCCTTATTTGTGTTCTCACTTGTTGCTCTCCTCAGAGTCTCCCCAGACTAAAGATCAAGTGATCCAGGATCTGAGGTCTCCAAGGAGCCCTGCCTTTCTGGACACACAGGTAAGTTAAAAACACAGAGCCAATATGCTATGAATTGACTAAAATAACTTGGAACTTGCTGAATACTTGACACTGACAGTGACTCAATGCTAACAATCAGTCTGTCATAAATAGGGCTCATTATGTCTCCACGTCTCAAAGAAAATGGCAGTGAAAAGGTTAGCGGAGGACCATTTATTGCCAGTGTCTTCTGGTCAAATTTGCTTGACTTTTGTCTTTTTTTTTTATACTGCCACTATGAGTCACCAAAAAGTCCCTACCCGACATGTGGAGCGTTCAACAATGTATTTTTTATGTAATTGCTTTGAGGGACTTTGTATTCATGTCCACAAAATGACTTCTTCAGACTGTTGCAGCAGAAAACATTTGGGATGTGGCGGGAAAATCAAACTGGTGTAATCCTGTAAAAACAAAAGATCTGATCCTTACACTTCAACTTTTAACTCCATGCTGTGCTAACCGACATTTTGTTTTTGTAGCTTCGTTGTCAAAAGGAATCATTTCACAGAAGGAAAGAAGAAGTAAAACCATTCACTGGTGAGTGTTACGCACACACACTGATCCCGTTCTACAGCATGTTTAAGGAGGATCCAAAGAATAGGAAGGTCAAACGATCAAGTCATCAAAGGGTCACCATCCCGGTCGATACACCCGGAGGAGCCAATTAGCGCTCACGTCTAAAAGTTAGCACCTCAGTGGCTTAAAGCGATGGCTGAGCCTCTGGAACACCCACGTGGGCGTAGTTTTGTTTTGGCCTGACATTTGGATCCCATTTGAGCGGTCCAAACAGAGCCTGGTCGCATTTGTCCATTTACCTCAAACATGTGAGTGTTGCGAACATGGCTGCAGACGCTTGTTTGTTGCTTCCTGGACTCAGTAGAGGTGGTTTAAGGTGCTCTTTGGATAAGGATACATGTCGACAGGAAAATCAGAAGGAAACTCCAAAGCACTCTCTTTTAAAATATAAAATGCAGCGTTTCGGAATCAAGCCTGTCGTCCGTCCCAGCAAAGAAACAGTATGGATAAAGTTCTGATTGAATAATGTCTCTATTCTGCTTTAGATGATCCGATGAGGGAGCACATGTATTGTGAGCTCACAGGAAAAAAGACTCTAAATCAGAGCCCCGCTACTATAACCTTCCTCAGCCCCACGCTTACTGTATCAGGTAAGCTTACGGGATTATGCACAGAAAAAGAAATCACTGGCCTTTGCGCTGTACGAACCTGAACACAAGTTCCCTTTTGTGCGTGCAGACTTTCGTATGCAGGTGACGTTGTTGTACCAGGGCCAGAGGGTGCTGAAGGTGACCACCAGGAGCCCAGAAGGGTGCTTCATCCTGCAGGGCCGCGTCCCCTTGGGAAACGAACGGATCTACGGGCCGTGCACCGCCCAGCAGCTCTCCTTCCCCTCCCCGGGCTCCGTGTCCCTGCCGTCATGGATGGCTGAAGCGATGAGCCGCCTCATGTGTCACCTGGACAGGGGTGTGCTATTGTGGGTGGCCCCGGATGGGGTGTTCATCAAGCGCTTCTGCCAGGGCAGGGTGTACTGGAGCGGTCCCATGGCCCAACACGCCGACCGGCCCAACAAACTAGAGCGAGAAAAGACCTTCAAACTGCTCGATATACCCACATTTCTCAATGGTAAGGCTGTGGATGCATGAACACAAATGTCAGCCACTAAAAAAAGCAAAATATGATTTATTCAAAGAGAGGCCGATTATTTGCGATGCTTTATTGCTCACATTATTGCTCTATGCAAAGAGGGAATATGTCTGTGTGATCGCATCAGAATATTCCAACATGAAATGTTTGCGTACAGAGCTCCAGAGCTGTTTACAGGGGAAGGGGCCGACGCCTTCTTATGAGATTGAGCTCTGCTTCGGAGAGGAGTATCCAGACCCCAACATGCCTAAAACCAGGAAGCTGATCATGGCGAAGGTGGGCAACTTTCATTATTCCTTTCCTCTTCCATATTTACCCTGAACGCATATGTGCAGATGTTGGCTGTAGATGAACAATGTTTAAATTGATGATTGACTCTCTGTTAAACGCTCCCTAAAGAATTTCTGTTTCATCCCATCAAACTATATGTTCAACATTCTGAAGTGAATTTGATCCTCATCGGGTTCAGATTATTCTGTGGAATTACGATCACAGTTTTGTGGATTTACCCGTGCAAAAGGATGTGCGTGTGTTTTCCCTTTCGTTCTCTCTCATTTGAATTCTAAATGATCTTGCATTGTAATGTTGTGGTGTGAACAGTGTGTCAGTGTAATTTAATGATTGACTTACTTGGACTCACAAAGTTCTATTTGATTTTTACAACATGTTGAAAAACATGCCAACTCTGTGATTAGAGATGCACCCGATACTGATCAAAGATATCGGTCTGACTCAAATAGCCGGATTACGTGTCGGTGACGAAAGGCCGATATGGTATTGGACACCATCATTTCAATCAATTACAATTCCGTAAATTAATATCTATGTAGTTATTTGTTACAGTTTGTTTTACAAAGTTAAGAAAGCAACGTTTAAGTCAAGCCCGATGTTGCCTTTCACATAAAAGAAGGATCCCAGTCTCTTGTAAGCAGTGAGGAATGCAGTTTATTCATTTAATACCGGTATCAGGTCGGTTCTCCGTATCGACAGATACTGAAAGCCCGGGCTGCAAAAGTCGGATCGGTGCATGCCTGTCATTGACGTGCAACAATCCAGTCGGACGCTTCCTATTCCGGTGTGAATGCTCCCTGTCAGTGCGAAGCACAGCTGTAGTATTTCCAAACACCAGCAGAGGTCCGCGTAATCCTACTGATGGTGTACCACGCTGTGTGTCCCGTTGGCCAGGTGGTGCCCTTGTTTGCAGAAGAGCTGCTGCAGAGGTTCAACTTCGGAGAGATTGAGGAGAAGCGGCCGATTCTCACCTCCAACACAGAGAGAGAGAAGATGTAGGACAGGGAAAGCTTCCTGGCACCTGGGCCGCCATGAACAATGTACAAGTGGATGACTGGAGTTCCATCCCTTTTTTCCATGAGAGACATCCTCAGAGCTGAGCAAACAATACAGAGCATCATCAGTGGAAAATGTATACATGATGACGAAACAACGGAGGTGTTGCATTGTAGACCTATTCGTGATGCATAAAGGGACATTACATATTGTCCACAATAATGGCAATAGGTATTAGCTGTTCTTAAAGCAAAACTCTTCTTTAACCCAATAAAACATGCTGAAAACATCTGTCTATATATAGCGTGTGGGCCAAATGTAAGTGTGTGCAGGATTGTCCTCAGGAGACCCCGCTCATCTGATTGAACCACTTCACACTTGGGTTCATCGCTGGTGACCCCGAGGGAGTGCCTTGATGAATTTGGTTCAATTTTGACTCATTCAATGTGAATAAAGTTTGATTAAACAAGCGAACAGTGATCTGTGTAGCAGCAGGGGGGGGGGGGGGGGGAGGGGGCGGGACTTCAGGGTACCTGACTCCTGGACGGTGTTGCCAGATTGGGCTGGTTTCCCCCCCCCCAAATGGACTAGTTTTGAATTAGGGCTGGTTTTGTTAACATTTGCCATTTTCTTTATATTGTGAAAATAATATCACCAAACAAGCTGTCATTTTATGGTAAAAAAAAACAGATCAATGCAGTAAACCTCTTGTCCAGTCACTCACATTATTTAATTCGGGAGATACTTGATGGACAGGAGTTGCATTAAATCGTCATTCGGGATAAATGAAGACCTGCTTAACATGACATCATCATCATTAATCATGGGACTTTGTGGATTTGTTTGCACTCTTTGTGGGCTGCTATAGTCTATTTATCTCACATTTTATCTTTGGTTATTTGATGCAGAGATGAAGCTTTGTCTGCTTCTGATGAATGGTTTTCAGTTTGACACGGATTTCCGGCACCGTTATGATTTGGGCTGTTTTTCTTTCTTTCTTTTTATTAAATTGGGCGGGTTTTTAAAGTTGTGATTGGCCAAACAGCTGTCAGTCTGATCTGGCAACAATGATCCTGGACCAGAATGAGTCCAACATGTCACCTGCAACGGGCCCAAACAAACTAGTCCCCTGTTGCTGCAGGATACTTCACACAGACGGTGGATGAACTGCAGCATCAAACCAGAGTGTATTTCACCGGTGTGACCGTGAGTAAACTGATACTTGTGTTGTTTTTTTCCCTGTCAGATTGTATTTCCTCAGCACACTAACGCTCTGACGTTACCGCCTGCAAAAATACCTCCGCCACTTAAATTAGTGCTCTACTTTGAAAATCGCGGCGGTTAAATCAAAGCAAGCGACTTGGACTGTTTGGAAATGACCTCCGCTAAGCGAAGGCTCCATTTCACCGATGTCTCTCACCGCGAGTAACCGCGATTTTGGGTGTGTTTTTCCGGGATTTGGTGTTCCCAGACTGACGTCATTACCTTTCGCCCTTTGTCTCCAACTGGAAATGTGTTATAGTTTTACTTCATACAAACTCACAATACCAGATGTTTGGATACATGTGAAAGTGACATTAGGCACAATGTACAATGATTTAATAAATAATAATGCATCATATTTTATTTGTTGTGTTTTTAGAGTCATGATCCAGTGACATGAAAGGTAAATGTAGTAATGTTGAAGTAGAAGTATACACTAAGCAGTAGACTGTATTTTGTAAGTTATATTGGAGTATAATGAGTTAGAATAGTGACATATTTCAACACTTCATATAAATATAGCACATCTATTGCTGTTGGGGGCCTTTTAGTTGGGAGCTCCAGGCAGTTGCTTATCTCGCCTCTTGGCAAAATCTGGCCCTGGTGTTTCCTCCTGTGAACCAGAGTGTATTTCACTGTTGTTTCTGACCGTGAGTTGCCTTAGGTGTGTGACGCAACTCTGTCATGGTAGCTGGATTGCTCAGGAGCAATGGAAGGTTGTTGGTGTTGAGCGGTTCTTCAGAAAGCTGCAAGCAGCAACACCGCAGCTGTTCTGAACCGGCATGTTTTCAATGGTATTATTAATGAAACATTGTGCCTGTTTGTTTTTTTTTGTCAACCTTAAATTCAGCATCTGCATTAGATGATATTTGAGGTGTTTAATACTTTACAACACATGCAGGGAATAAATTCACACCTCTAATTAAATCTATAAAGCTTTTTTTCCTTTATTTCTAGCTAACATCATAACAGATTCACAATTTTTAAAAATATACATTTTTGTAGCTATAACATTTAAAAAGAAAAAATCAACAGGTAAGGTTTTCTTTTTGAAAATAAAATACAAAAAAAACTAAAGTGAGATTGTGTGCTGAATCAGAGGAGATACCCGTATCTGAGTTTAAAATACTTTCATCATTTTCCCTGCCTTCAAACAAATACAGTACGTAAAAAATGAGATGGGAACAGAAGCGTGCAGTACACGGGGGTCAAGAGTATTCACAAAGCATCATGTTCCAACGTGTTATTAGCACCATTACTCCTCAGCCATGCTGCACTTTTTTTTTACTCTTTCCATCATTCAGTTTTTAATGGAAAAACACCGTGAGTGTCGAGGCGATGTGGCACAGACCTGTCTGTGTGGGCGGGATTGTCTGTTACGCAGTTTTCATTAGTGTTCTCCCTTTCTCAGAGATAATGTTAAGAACATATTGGAGGGAAATGCCTTGACGAACAATCAATTGTTTGAAATGACTCCCAGTGATGAGAATTTAAAAAAAAGGCGAAGAGTTGCTCATACATTCACCCTGCCCGCCTAGGCTGACATGTAGACATCGGCTCAGAAGCAAGAAAATAAAAAATAAATGCATTGCGAATTGACAGAGAGATTGCATTAAATCTGTTTAGCATATTTACTGTATATAACATCTGTAATGTAATATATATATATATATATATATATATATATATATATATATATGTGTATATATATATATATATATAGTCAACCTTTATTCATATATATGCACTTCTTCAATAGCGTTTACTTTCATAACACTGATTGAAAATCGATACCCTGCAGAAAACACTGTCAGTAAGTAGGTGTGTGGGACGACCATTACAAAAACAGAGTGACCACAGACAAGTGCTTGATTGTCTCACTAAATGTCTTCAGTGTGTCAGTAAGGAGCCATCGAGAGATCCTTCAGCTGCTGCTCCTCTCAGGGCTGTTCTAAGTGAGGTTGAGGGAAGGAAAGGAGAGGGAAAGGAAAGGAAAGGAGGATACAACTAGGGTCAGACTAGGATGGACTATAGTTAAAAGTTTGGGCAGCAGTGTGGACACCCGTAAATTGCGTTTTCTATTGTTTTAAAAAAAAAATTCCTTCCCTGCAACCCTACCTTGAGGTCTCTCCATTGTTTGTCTTGGTGGGTGCAACAGAGACAAGGAGGGTGTGTATGTGCTTATGTGTGTGTGTAAGTATGCATGTAGACGTATGCATTTCCAAGATTCTACTGCCACTTCATTAGTTTGGAGCCATGAGGTAAATCCAGGAGGCTGTCACCAGTTCCAGTTGAGTGAAGGGTATCCGGGGCAGACCAGCGCCGTTTGCGTGGACGTGGCTGCTCCGGGGTGGGAGGCTCTACAGCCGGAGCACGAGGAGGAGCCGGCGCAGTAGGAGCTGGGTGGTGAGGAAGAGGAAGAGGGGGAGGAGGAGGTGGAGGCGGCATCTCCTCCCTGTGCGATCTGCTGGGTTCTCCTGCAGCCTTGGTGGGGAGGAGTTGCGTGCGATGGGCCCTGGAGCCGGTACGCGAGTGTGTCCGGTGGGTTTGGGTCGGGGTGGGGGTGAGAGCCAGGCAGACATCCCCCTCCATGAGCTGGCGGCAGGGCAGGCCATACAGCTGCGTGGTTCTCTGGGGGCAGCAAGAAGACCAGCCTTGGTCCTGCACAAAGAACGGATACTCCACCAAGACCTTCAGTAACTCCTACACAGAACCACAACATTGTTACACACTCAACCAAGAGGTCTCTCATGACTTTCACTTATCATCACCACAATCTGACTTTGGTGGGTAAAAACATGTGTCAAGTATTAATTACTTCCACCTGAGAACATCTACAGCATAAATTGTGACTGATTTGCATTAATGCTCATCTTTATTCATTAAATGATGTCTGATTATGCTTTAATGTAGACATCTGCCTCTCAAGTTGTAAGCTGGAGCGAGTAACTAGAGAGAAAGCTGACCTGAGTGTTGCGGTCTGTGAGGTGGACCTGCAGGTGGCTGAAGCCTTGAGCACTGCTGGGGGAAATCAGCAGCACGGTGCAGGTGCTGAGGTGGAACTCTGGGGAGGTATCTGCGCTCCTCAGGAAGTCCTCGGTCCGCAGCTCCTCTACCCGCTTCAATCGGCCGCTGGCCAACTCGATCAGAGAACCCTTGGTGAAGTGAGGTAGGAGCGCGGGGGGAGATGGCTGAAGGGCCGGGGGTGAGGTGTGAAGATGAGAAGGAGATTGCTCCCTCCCTCTGTCTCTTTCTCTGTCCCGTCGCCTCTCGCGTTCACTGTCTCTTTCTTGGTCTTTGTCATATTGTAGGTGCTTCTCTTTGTCTCTAACTCTGAGTTTTTCTCTGTCTCTTTCTTGGTCTCTGTCCCGGTCTCTTTGCGACCTGTCATGGCTGTTAGGTAGACCCAGGGGTGAGTGTGGTGAGTTCCTTAGATTGTGCTGCCTGGGTCCTGGCTCCCTGTGCAGGTTGTACAGAGCTGTTCCTGAGGGGCTGTAGAGCGGGTAGGCCTGGACCTGAGCGCAGGGTTGGCACACCGATCCCAAGGAATAGTAGATCTGGGCTTCAGCTGATGTAACTCCGAGGGGGTCCAACAGTCCCCCTCGACCTGCCCTGGGGACTGGTCCGAGAGGATGGGGACTGGTGGAGAGTAAGCTGGTCTTAACTATCCCATGCGAATGTCTGTCCTGCAGTGAGGAATGTGGCTCAGGGCCTTCCTGAGCTTGAGAGTCTGGCAAAAATGGCCCTCCTGTATGGACACGGGACGTTAGATCCTCCTGCTGTCTCCGTCCACCGTTGGTATGGGAGCTGTGTGGACTGATGTCCAGCCTGGCTCTGCTGCTATCGTTCCCATAGTCTCCTGTGAGCAGAGGCCTGGAGGTCGAGGCAGTCCTGCTGCCTGGCCCATCCAGGCCATTGGGCCTCTTGCTCAGGTATCTGTGTCGGGCTTCAACAAAGCTTGGATCTTGAGGGTAGAGAGAGTGGTGGCTATAGAAGTAGGATGGGGAGAAGAGAGAGGAGCTGTTGTCCCGCCGGCTGCTGTTAATGTAGGACCATATCTCTCGAGAATCGGCCGGGAAGGGAGTCTTGAAGGAGGAAGCGGAGGAGGAAGGTGGGGAAGGTGGCAAGGAGAGGGGCCCTTCCCCTCTAAGCCACCTGGAGTGCTGGGGCAGGGGTGAGGGGAGAGGATCATCTCTCCAGGCGGGAGACCCTGAGCCCCTCCTCTCGCCGACCTGCCCTGGGAAAAGGGGGAGAGAGACAGAGGGAGAGTAGCTCAGGTGCCATGGTAGGGGCAGGGGCAGGGGGAGGCCTGGTGCTGGAGCAGGAAGGGGTGGAGGAGTATGTAGGAGATGGGTGTTTGGGTTAATCAGAGCTCGGCCCCTGTCACTGGCCTCCCTGCCTCCCTCCCCTCCTCCTCCGCTGGACCGACTCCGGAGCGGCACCGGGGGTTTAAACTCGTCCAGAGGGATGTGGTGTTCTACCGATCCTTGCCGAGACTCCCTCTTCTTAGGAGGGAGGCACTCTTTGCCGCGGTCGGGGCTGGGATTCATGGGTGGGCTCCAGCGGCACTGGGGGGCCCCCTGTGTGTGGGTGTAGGCTAGGTCACATGGGCCTCACGGGAGAACGAGGGGCGCAGACAGAGGGGAAGGCTGCGACACAGCATCACTGTCAGATCACTGTTGAGTCTGTTGTACTGAAGCGCCACTCACCTAGAGAACGGATGAAAGAGGACAGGAACAGAGATGGGGGAGATAAAAAAAAGGAGGGAGAGGACGGGGACAGAAGAAAGAGAGATTAAGTAAGAACATAGAAAAAAGGACAGTCTGTCAGGTCCTGGCATCAGCTGTAGTTGAGACCGTCAATCTGGTCAGACATGCAATAAAAGATTCAGCATCAAACAGATGGTGAGAAATCAGCCAGTGACTCCCTCATATAAACTACTTTAAAAAGGTTAGAAACGCTTTCTGACAGCTGCCACTAAGTAGTCATTACCTTTTGTGCACAGCGGTCGGACTGAAACTACCCGACTTACTCGTTTCATTCAAACACATTACTCCCACATGTGGACTAAAAATATATGTTGCAGCCAATGAAGTTCAGAGGCAGTGCAATATGTGTGTGAGTGTGTGTGTGTAAACGCATAGACACACACACACACACACACACGCATAGAGAGCTCACAGCAGGAGAGTTTTCATCTCTGACTCTCAGGGGATGATTGGAATATGTAGATATGTTTCTGTACCACTTTCATGAACCACCCCCACGACACCCCCGGGTGTTCTCTGTGTTCTATACGAGCTTACTACGAGCAGCCCCCACCCCTTCTCTTTCAGACGCGCACACGGACAGCAGCAGACACACAAATACTCCCTCAGGCGGCTGTACTTACTCCCCCAGTGAAAGGCAAAGCTGGTCACCGCCCACCCAAAAGCTGACAGAGACACTGTTGATATTACCACCAGTTGTTGTGGATACAGGATATGTGTCTTTGCATATTAATTATGTGTCACAGCAGGGGTGTGTGGAAATGTGTGTGATTGTCTCTGTGTGCATGCATGTGTAATTTTCTTCTTCTTTTTTTTTTTTTTTCCCGCGAGAAGTGTGTGAATGTGTTTATTTGTTTATGTCTCCGTGTGTGTGTGTGTGTGTGTTTGTGTTTGAGTCCTCAAATGTGTCAGGGAGTTTGCAGTCTTGTTTCATTCAGTGAGAAGTGCGGGGGAGCTCTACTTATTCTTCTCCAAACGTTTTAAATGAGCTCTTTTGAAGCGATGGCTGCCGCGGCGCCAGCCCAGCTGTTCCTTCCCTCCACCTCCACCAACACCACCACCACCACCACCACCGCCGCCACCACCACCACCGTCGTCGCTGCTCCCGCCACTGCCACAACACCACAGCACCATACTGCCACTCAGCCCCGCACTCACCAGCAAGTCTGTCTCAACAGCCTACCAACTCCCTGCCGTCTCACCATCCGCCACACTGTCTCCATGGCAACTGTGTCCACACACACACACACACACGCATGCACGCACACACAGCCACTCTGTTAGACAGGTTGGATGGGGATACTCCATGGAGAGGCGGGTAAACTGTTGCTCATCAAGTGACTTGGTCCAAAAACAGAACAAGTGTTGGAGTGGAGCAAGCTGTTTGTGCATCTGAGTGGCAAAACTGCAAACTGGGTGGTGAGAGGAGGGGAATTAATTGTCCCAGACACTCGCATGATAGTGTGATGGAGTAGAACGTGGGAAACGCTTGTGACGGACCAAAAACATGTTGCTGTTGTGATGTAAAACCCACATCAAGTCCGATTTCATTGATTTTTTTTTTTCAGCTTGGCTGAAAGACAACATGGCCTTATGTGGGCTGAAAAGAAGCTTTGACCTCTGGGGTTCATGAATAATTGCTACTCTCGAGAAGAAAATGCCCGTTGACGGCTTCAACAATCGGAAATCCTTCCTCACCTAACCTAAGAGTATAACGTCCAAACGTTTACAGAAAACTAAATAGAAAAGAAAAAAAAATACAAAATTAATTATCAAAATTAAATTTGGCCGACTGAGAAAAAGAGAGTCCGTAACAATACTTAAAACAATCATACATGTAATAACTATCTTCAAAAATCAAAAGGTCTAATCACTCTACTCTGCTTTGGCTGCACAAGAATAGAATCCAGATTTCCCTACACAAAAATCTAGTTTCAGTATTCGTCCTCAAATGACTCCGACGCCGTTGTTTTCGACAGCCTGTCAAAAAAGACCGAATATAAACTCGCCCTAAAAAAGTAGAAGAAAACAAAGAACATAATTGTGCATGTGGAGGAGTTTGCAGAGAAGTGTCTTCGAACAGAATACTCCTACACTTTGCAGACATGCACGCAGAGCTGGAGTTTAGCTGGAGCTACAGTGCATTTAAACATATAAAATCATACAGATCTCAGCCATGATTATATTGCACTCTCTTTCCAAGGAAATGTAATACAATTATAATATAAATGCAATATGTCTTTTAAGTTACTTCAATGTTTTTAAGCTTCAAACGGCTTTAAAAATAAAGGAACAGTTTGTTCTATATTACAAAGTGAAATGCTCACATTCTTCAACTTTCTCTCATGTAATTGTCAATTTTGACACCGCTCCACCTCATCCCGCCTTTTCTCCAGTTGCATTTCTCAGGAACTGTCAAATGCATTATATACTCATGACTGCAAACCTCAAAAAAGCGGAACTACAGAATATCAAACAAAAACATCAACAGATAGTTTAGAGATGCTGTTTGCAGAGGAAAAGCAGCAAATTACCGCTCCCTTAATCCGAATGAGCAGCTAGAGAATGTGGGAGCAGGTTGATGGAGCTTCTACAGCACTTGCTGGGATGGGATGCGAGACTGACCTGAGTGCGGGCTGAGCAGACGTCCCAGTCTTGGCAGTCATTCATATTCCAGTCCTCCCAGAGGGTCAACCCACTCCTCAGCTCCCCACTGTGCTGCGCTGCTGCTCAGCAGCACTGCCACAAGTTCCAACACCCGCAGATATCTGCAGCCTCCAGCTCCACGCTGCCTCTGATCTCTGCATGCATGAAATAACACCAGCGAGCCCAACAAACTGAGGGAAAGAACTGAGAGCCTGCTATCTGTCGCTCGCTCTCTGTTGTGTATGTGACTGTGTGCGTGTCAAGTGTGTGTGTGTGTGTATGTGACTGTGTGTGTGTGTGTGTGCAAAGGGCTGAGGAAATGAGTAATATCTAGCAGTGAGAAACATGTCTGCTATGCAGAGCCACACAGGCAGACCAGTTGCTGCTGCCGCCCACTTGCTTTAATCACTGTGAGGGATACAAACATGCACACACACACACACACACACACATATTCACACATTCACACACAGACGTACACATAAACAGTCAAGGATGCAGCACGTACAGATTATATACTGGGTGGTATATGTTGACTATATGCCCCCTTTGTACTGTCTGAAAGCTTTCCACTGAAGTTTCACCAGTTGAATGACACTTTTTATTCAACATAAAAAAGTAATTAACAAATCAATCATGAAATTGTTAATCTGTATTTGTGAAAGACATGTTGCCACATACAAGAGAGGGAGGGATTGGGGCAGAGAGACGGTTGTTGAGAGACAGGTAGGAGGCTCATCATCCTACACACACTCTCAGACTTCGGCTGCCTCTGACTCAAAACCAAACCTCACATCCATCAAGCGCACACACACACACACACACACACACACAATACTTGTTCTTTTTGTTTATCTGTAGTTTTTGTCTGAATTTGTGTCCTTTGTTCTCATCAAAGCACGTTGTGACGAACCTGTTGTTAAAAGAGCTTTCATGAATAAATTAGATTTCACTTCATATTCACACACACATGTTCACACAGGCTCATACGCTAACAGGAGCGCCGCAGGAGTGCTCTGAATGATTTGCCTCAGTGATTCAGTCGGTGCGAGTGAAGTGCGTCGGTATGGCTCGTATGGCTTGTTAGGGCTGAATTGGTGACAGCGGAGCTCATTCACGGCAATAAATCAGAAGCCTGTCTGTATAGAAAGCTACAAAATGACAAACTGGCACAAGGTTGAAAATGCAACTCTATCACCCTGTCGGCAAAGAAACATCGGTTCAGACAGGCTTATGTTAATTATTGCTGCAGAAATGCAATGAAGGAAAGAAAAGGTAAATTGGAGTACAGGGAGAAATAGGATTTAATGAAGCAATCAAATCATTACTGGGAGTGAATTGTGAGGAGCAATATTTCATTTTGTTTCTGTTCGCAGTTCATGCAATCCAACCTTGCAAAGACAGAGCAGAGTGCAGACTCGTATCCAACAACGTTTTGGAGCTGGAGGTTAACCTTGTCTAACTTCTCAACCTCAACAGATTGGAAAGCTAATCAGATTTGGAAGTGTGTGCAGACACGTCAGCTCGAAGGCCACGCTGAAACGCTCTCGGTGAGGTGGCAATTGTCAAGAAAGTCTCCTCTGACATTTAGGAGAAGATTACTTTTTTTATTTGAAGCGAATGCTGTTTGAAAATGATGTGCGCTGAGGTTGTGTGGGCACACGCGCTGTCTGCTCTGGCATTTGCTGTTTCTGAGTGGGTTTATTGTAAGTATCACGATTAAAAGAGAATACTGATTTTTTTGTGTGTGTGTGAGTTTTGGAGTGTTTTGGATTTAGATTAAATCGTGTTGTGAGATTTTGCTTCCAATAGTCAAGGGCCACATTGTGATGCTTAATGTTTGCTAATGTCTTAACAAAAGTAAGAACAATGTTAATTGTTTGGCTACAAATAAATTAGAAGGAAAAAAATCTTAAAGATATCAAGAAAAAGAAAATCTGTACATAAATGCATTTATTTATGAGCAATAAAAAGGAACAAAAGGCCAAGAATTCAATGTTTTTTACTTACAGTTTACAAACAGGAAATAGTTTCTGTTACTGTAATTACAATTTGTTTAAGATTTAAAAACCTTAATAACTCATTTGAAAGTTGGCATTATTTAAGAGTAAAGCTGCCACTATAAAAAGTGAGTGTTTTAAACCCATTTCTCTTAAGGTGACAGAGTTGGATTTTCAAATTAAAGTGTCCAACACACGATCATACAAGATAACAAATATAACATTTTATCACCAATATATTAAAAGTCATGGTTGCAAGTTGGTGAGAAATCATACTTTGTATATTAAAATATATAAAGGTACTGAAATAGTAAATAATAAAATGTAGTAAAGCAAATAAACTCATCATCCTTTCGTGCTAATTACAATAATTCTACATAAATCATATCAGCGTAAGATATAAATTTCGGCTTGATAGTCCAGTCATAGTGAAAGAGGAGGAAATAGAGCAAGGACCGGGTTCATCAAAGTTTGTTTACTACTATAAAGAGATATAGAAATGACTGTTGTGCTCTACTTATGCATGCACGCTTTGATATTTAGCATATTGAACACACACACAGATCAACACCAGCAAAAAAATCAACACCAGCAAATACACAGTCGAGTCCCACTGTGCTGTCAATCATTTAGGTGCACCACTGAGACTTTTCCTCTCTCTCTCTCTCTCTGGCTTTCACAAACACACACACATGAACATACACTCACACACATAAGCACACACACACACACACACACACACACACTCACAGGGTCGGGCCTAGACAAGAAAGGTCAGATGAGTCACCCAGCAAACCAAAGTGGTGGAAGTGTCAAGTAGCAGAAGGGGTCAAAGTCGTCTTCTACAGGTTTGACTTGACATCGTCTCCTCAGCAGATTTTATCGAACATGGGAAACGTTTGACGGTTTTAGCTTCTGCTCCTTTTTAAAATTTTTAAAACAACATTTTGCCTCTTCTTTTTTTCCCCTTCCTAGTGCGTAGCCTCGTATGGGGTCTGATCACATTTCAGGCTGAGCGGGAGATCTATGATGGACGTCTGATGCAGCAGAAATTTGTTGCTGAATGTAACGGATCTGAAGAGAGGGGAGAGGAGGGGGGGGTGGGGTTCGGTTGGTAGAGGACACAGATAGACAGATAGATAGTTGGAGTGGTGAGGGGAGGGGGGGGGGAGTACTACTAGCCGTGTGTAGTGGCTTACTCCACAAGGAGCAGGGCTAAGCTGATAAAGGGACAGGGCGATACGGGCAATAGCTTATTGGGCAAAAGGCCAGGTCAGCCTTCAGGGCGCTGGCCCATTCTTCAACAGGGTGAGCCAGCAGCCCGGCACGCAAAGAGCCAATTTAAGAGTGACTCTTTCTGGATCCGTGCTCAGTCGTGAAAAGACGAGCACACTTTTTTTTGCCTTTTGATGAAGGATATAAGATCAGCAGTGGTGGGCCATCAGTGCAGCAAAGATGATACAGAATGCACCGCCTTCTTGTTGTAAGGACGCTAAAACATTGCAAGAACAGAGCTGATTGGAGGCGAGTAGTACAGCGTGAGCGATGCAGGCGAGAGGATGACGGCTGTAATGTATTGCTGGGTTAATCCCCGTGAATCCCAACTGGTGTGGCCTAAGGAAGGCTTAGTACAGTTCTGGGAGGAAATCCCCCTGTGAAGTGGTACAGGCCATTAGTCCCTTGGGTATAAATAGGGCAGCTATGGCTCCTTAAGCTGGCTTTTACGCAATATCAGTTCAAAATATGACTTGACTACCGTAATTACATGCAGGTCAGCAGAAGCAAGGAAAAAAATACTGTCCTCTTCCTCTGACCAGACTGCTGCAGAGTCTCTCTTCTTCTGCACACGTGCACGCGAGGTCAGCAGGGAGCAGGTGGAAACGGTTAACAGGTATTCTGCAAACCTTGTGGGTGAGATTTACTAAGGCGGGTTGCTGGTCGTTGTCATTCATTGACATTTAGGTGTCTACTGATGAGAAGTTTCATTTTTGCACTTTTCCACTGCCTCAATCTCTGCGGCATTTGCACCAGCTGCATCTTCAACCACAAAGAGGTGCCTTGGGTTTCATTTCGTAGGCTTCATAAGCATCACCAAGTTAAAAAAAAACATAAACATGACACAAACATCACAAACACGAGTGCCACTATTGGTGAGGCGGCTGCAATTCTTACGCAACTGCAGTGTCATGCTTTTGTGTTTCCAACCTTGCAGCTCACTTGTTTTGTCCGAAGTAGTTTTCCCTGCTTTTTTTTCTGTTCGTTCTCTAGTTTAGCAGCAAAATGTCAGCGAGCTGAATTCATACACGGTGATGAGTTCTCCACTGAGAGAGCACGGCCGGGTCTCTCCTCTGACGCTCAAGTGCCATTCATTTGCAGCGAGACTGTCTAGACTGGCTTCACAGATGCTGTCTGGATTACATTTAGCACTGCCGAACATTCAAGGCAACATTGCCGTACACTGCCATTATTGCTATTGCTCTGCAACCCCTCCCACATCAGATGCGCTGGCCAGCCACACACTTGTTTACTCAACGCGCGGCTTGTGCTGTTTGTTACAGAGGGTGCTGCAAACGACATTGAAATAGGATTGCGTGGGCTTAATGCTTGTTTTTAAAATGAAAATATGGAGAGTCCCACTTGAGAGAGAACCTTTGTCACGCAGCTATTTATTCATCTCTGCTAATACCAACAGAAAAGTTGAATTAAATTAGAGGAAGATGTTTTGCTGAGTGGTTTTTATGTTGCGAAGGATTCAAAAAAATGAATCGAGACGCAAGGACAGGGAAGGTCATACTTCAGGACACTATTGATGCCATAGGCTACAGGATGTCTCAGATGTTACACTTTCTGTACAGCGATACCAAAACCGATACACGCTGGGTCTGTCTGTACGAGGGAGCAGATCTGCTGATCCGCTGGGCTCCGGCAGGCGGAGAGGCTGGCAAAAAAACTGTGGGTGTTAAGTGGTGGGTGGCGGGGTTGAAAGGTCGTTGACTCCTATCGTTGATGAAGTGTGGAGGAGGAGGAGAACACACTGCCTGATCATGGGCAAGGGTTGGCAGGTCAGGGCCAAATAAAACGGTCCGTGCGAAAGACAAAAACTTTGATAACTGACAGATTGCACACACACACACACACACACACACACACACACACACACACACACAGCTTACACATATCACAAAGTACTTCACACGTATGTGCGTCTGAACGTAAATGCATCACATGAAATCCCACTTCCTGCACCTCCCTCTCGTGGGACACCCCCACTGACAGGTGTGTCTGTCACCTTAAAGTAGTCTGGCACGGTGTCGACTGTATCCAAACACCTGCCTGTGTTTGGGATTATTCATCACACTCCTGGCTCCTCGGCTGAGCTCCCGAGCCAATTCTCATACCCTTCAACTGTGAGAGTGCTGATCTGGGAACGGTTGGCATGGAGGTCCTCCTTGACTCATGAGCAAGTACCGTCAAAGAGATTTGTGCAAAAACAATTCGACTGACTACAAGAAGCAGACGTAGACGTCTCGATGTCGCCCGTTTGTGGACTGCCGTTTGAAGTTTGAAGCCTCGAGTTCGGCATTTTGGCCGACGCCATCGTGGTTTTTTTTGCAACCAGTGAACAGAATTGACCATGTTTAGACTACGGAGGGGTGACGTAGAGACGCCGTATACGGCTCTGACAGCGACCTGTCATTCACAAAGTAGCCCCGCCCTAAAACATACCCTGTTTCATGGTGTATTTGACACTCAATCATTTACTAAATGAACATCATGCTGGATAGAATAAGACTTGAAACTAGCGATTGAGACCATGAACTCATGTTCACAATGTTTACTGAGGTAATAAATCAAGTGAGGAGTAGAGCCATCAGCTTCACTTTTCAGACCCGAAGGTTGCCGCCTGGCAATACCGTCGTGTTGCGATACAGTTTCCTAAATAACTTGCAGTACGCCGAATTAATTGTGGCTATGGAGCCGTGAATGCGTCTGTTGACACACGGCAGCTATATTACATATTACTTGATTTGTCAGTTCACATTAGTAATTCAAAAACTATGTGAGCTGCACTTTTCATTGTAATTAAATGAAGTACAATACGAGCTAGGCTATTGTGTTAGGGCGGCACAATTCCCAGAAATGTTGCCGAACTTGACTCCCTCTCCGCGGTACGAGAGGGTGACACGCGAGGCATGTTACGTGTTGGTTCGCCCTTACTGCAGGCGTGACTTTGTGTGACAGTGAGAGTGATCATCACGCATCCTGCCATGACCCCGGCGAGCGGGAATAGGAAGAGGACAGAATATGAGAACACAAATAAGGTTACACGGGGCCATGGAGCCTGAAACAGGTGTGATCATGCAAATGTGTAGTCTCTGCGTGAATGTACTCTTCACTCTCGGAGTTTTCCCTCTCTGTCTTTCACTTTCAATCCCCCCCCCCCCACCCACCCACTCTCTGTCTTTCCCTTTCACTCAACTGGCTGGCTTTTTGAGAGCACACACTCAACGTGGGTGAGAGTGCTAGAGTATATGAGTGTCGACACAAGGTGCAGCGTGTGTGTGTGTGTGTGTGTGTGTGTGTGTGGTGCTGTAGGTGTAGCGGCACAGCAGGGCGTAAAGGAGCACTGTGATAATGACAGACCATGCGTTACATAACATGCAGATTGCATAAGGAGAAGATTTATTTTAGGTCCAGATATTGAGGATGTATAAGTTATTTTTTTTGTGTTACGTGGGTGTGTACAGCACTACGTGCACCTCTAAGTGCAAGGATGTGTGTTTGTGTGAAAATGTTCTGAAACGTGCTCTTTTTTTTGGGTGTCTTTCGAGGAGTGTGTGGGTGTAAGTAAACTAAGTGTATTATGTGTTTGTAAGATGGGGGCATGAATGTTTTCAGATTTCTTTCACAGCTATCTGCATATCAAAACAAGTATGTGGGAATGTTGGCACATTTGTGCACAGTGTGCATAAGGGTGTCTTTATTGCGAGCTCCCACTCATTATCACTTTTAGACTTCAGAGAGATTCACTTTAAAGGGGCTGATTCTCCTTGTCGGGCGCAAACCTTGTAACTTCCAGATTTCATGATTTTCGTGTTTGAGCTTGCGTTGAAAAAAATAATAAATTAAAAAACAAGCTCCTCGAGAGGCTGAACACGTTTGGTGGATCTCTCTCAGGCACAAGTAGGAGTACAGGCGGTCTACCGGTTTCATCACTCGGTTCACGTTTGGCTATGTTTGGCAACACGTCACCACCGTCATAAACACACACCTGATGAACTTGATTGGCTGTGTTGAAAAGAGGAGGGAAAAATAAATAATAAAACAACAGTAAATATGTGTAGAAAACCCTTCTTTTCACCCCTTAATATTCTTTATGGCTCAGTAATACACTCACAGCTCAAAACAACAGCATGGCGTTTGCTTTTAAATCAGAATGAATCATTTCACATTTATATGATGGGGCAGGCTACTCCTCCCAAAACATATGTAGGACTAAACCTCATGCTGTATTGTTATTCAGACCAAATAAACACATCCGTTTCCTCAGATATCTTTCCTTACATTGCCAATAAAAGAGTGTAAAGAGATTCATGTTTTGTATCTTTTAATTTCGTAATACCGTGATATAATACCGTCAACGCAAAAAAAAAAGAATTTGAAGAAACAACCCCAGTGATGTACATTTCGGGTCACATCTTCACAAGGTTATGGTCGTACAGGGTGTGTTGTGTGGAGTCACAGAAGTGAGGCGGAGCAGATCGTCTCCGTGTGCCACTGCCTTCTCTTTGCGCCTCGCTCCATGCATGAGTGTGCCCCTGTAAAAATAGACCTCTTAAAGGGCCAGCAGCCACTCAACCTTCTCCCACAAGCCTGTTCTGCTCTTCAGGGTGACAGTACTCTAAGAAACATGGGATGGGAGAACATGCTGTGTTCTCTCATTCAGCCCACAGAGACGAGTTGTATTTCTGTTTCCCACGAGATACAGAAAAATACCCACATTCAGTATTTTCTTTATGCTCACCGTTCATGAGGGCACTTCTCTGCTACAATACCAGAGTCCTAAAGCAAAGCTCCAGGTCTATGTAAGTAAGTTACTAGAATACACATATTAAACTCTATTCAAGATCTGGGTTTTGAAGCCACCTGACTACAGCTAGGAGCCCCACCTTGGCACAAATTCTCACTGTTACACCACAGAGTGTTTGCTCCAAATCGGGTAGAAATTGCTCCTTTGCATATGAGTCACACTTTGCAACTCAAAAGGAGCATTTCTTGAAGCAATCTCTCTAAGTGACACAGAACTTCCTGTACACATCCGAGGCTCGTCGTCGTAATTGCGATAAGTGAATTAAGTCAGCGGGGACAAATGTTGTGGGTCGCGCTTGAAAGACGTCTATAGCTGGGAACTCTTTGAACCTGTGAAGTGTTCCTATATGCAGCATATGGGGGCATCACTGCAGCAGAAGGACAGCGGCTGCTGTGGCAGAAATAGACATACATAATACAGAAATCATAATTGTGCGCGCCGGCGTAGTGTTTCTCCTGCGAGAATGGCGAGAAAAATGAGGAGGGCTTCGAGCGGAGTCGGTAATAGAACCACAAGCGATGCAGGAAAAACAAGACAAATTCCTCCGTTGACCGTGCGGTGTGAAGTTGTGATTACAAATTAAAAGTACATCTCCTCTCAGGTATCTTGTACACATGGTTGAATAAGAAGTTACAGTAGACATTACAGATGCCTGATGCACACCTGCACATCCTCTATTTTCATTGCACGAGACTTGCCCCCAACATCTGCACCTCCTATGTTCTCTCTCCTCCTCCCTCATTTCCCACCTCTTTCCAAATTCCCCCCCCCCCCCCCCCCCGGCTGCTCGACTAACCCCACCCTCACCAATCTCATATCTGTTCCTCCCAGTTTAAGCGGGCTCCTCCAGGGCCCCTGGCTATCTCTGGACCAGGGCTATTTAAGCCCACTGCTCTAATTCTGAAAGTCCTGATCTGCCGTCATGCTGAGTGATGAACCTCCACCTTTCTCTCTCTCTCTCTCTCTCTCTCTCTCTCTCTCTCTCTCTCTCTCTCTCTCTCTCTCTCTCTCTCTCTCTCTCTCTCTCTCTCTCTCTCCCTTTCTCTATGTCTGTCTTAGTCTTCCTCACACACTCCTTGACTGTGGATCTGTCACACTCTCCCTCTTGTTCACACTCTCTCTGTTATGCCCTTCCACACGCACAAACACTCCCACACACAGGTGCCGATGTACATGAGGGTATACGCTCATTCACACACACACACACACACACACACACACACACACACACACACACACACACACACACACACACACACACACACACACACACACACACACACACACACACACACACACACATCTCAGGCATATTTTTTCTCCCTTAATTAACCCAGCTCACTCTCGACGTGATCTGATGACAGATACTCCTGAACCGGTTTCCTCAGAGCATTTAAACACACACAGCTTAGTGTGTTTATCCCTTCATTCAAAGTTGCTAACACATCTGCGCTCCCTCTCTCCCACACTCACTCACACACACACACTCACACACACACTCAGACTCAGAGGAGGAAGCGGTGTGGTCACATACCTCGCCGGGTGCCTTCGCGTAGCAGGTAGCAGAGAGTTTACTCATTGGACCAGTAAGCAGCAGGCACGTAGGAATATCCAGTTTTGAGTGTGCAAGCCTCTTCTTCCTCTCTACTGCTCAGCCTCCCCTTCGTTCATCCTATTCCTGCCTCTCCTCCTTCTCACTCTCTAAACGCCTCTTTCCTCTCTCTATCTCCCTGCGAGTGCGCTCTCTTTCTCTCTCTCCCCAGCTCGCATGATCTCTCCAACCCCCTCCCTCCCTCCCTCCTCCTCTCTTGCCGTCGCTCTAACTGACACACACACACACACACACCTTCTATCTCACCCCTTACAACTTCAATCTACGCTCATCCCTCTGAGTAAGTCTGTCTGACACACGGTGACACTTGATAACTTTTTTCCTTTCCCCTACCTAATATGCTCCCTCCGTCCCTCCCTCCCTCCCTCCCTCCCTTCCTTCCTCTCTCTCTCCCTCCCTGGGAGTGTATAATTAGACAGAGCTCAGTGGTAATACAGTCAGGCTCATTGTGGGAGTCTTAGCATTGCTGCTCATGTTTGGCTGATAGCCCAGCGGCTTCACTCATTAACCTCCCTCGAGCTGCAGAATGGGCCAGCCCATGGGCTGGTGCTATTTGCTGCAGCACCTCAGCCTCTTGGCCTGTCGGCCAATCGCAGCCCACGCGGATGATGGGGGGGGGGGGGGGGTAAGGTGTGCCAGCCAGGCACACGGTGTCATAGGTGAGGGAGCTAAACATTATCACTGAGCATTGACATGTTGCAAGTGCAGCGCAACACCAGCTGGTCAAATCTTGACACATCAAGGATTTTGTTCGCAGTCATAATGAGTCACTTCTCTTTTAGCTTTAATCACTTGGTCATGATCTGCGTGCAGTGGCATCATGTGCTTTTCTTTCAAGCGTGAAACCACAAAAGGCCACTCACACATCTTATTGTGAAACCACTGCGAGGTATGGGAATGTCCTGTGTGTGTGTGTGTGTGTGTGTGTGTGTGTGTGTGTGTGTGTGTGTGTGTGTGTGTGTGTGTGTGTGTGTGTGTGTGTGAGTGTGTGTGTGTGTGTGTGTGTGTGTGTGTGTGTGTAGCAATAGGTCATATGCTCTCTTCACTGTACTGCCTCAGTGCATCACAAATGACCTGGCGTTACTCTTTGAACAATTCACCCTTTCTATTCGATTAGTTTATGTTCATCAGAGTTACATTATATCAGTCTTGTCTGAACTCACCTGCTCTGTGATATTATTGATTTCACAATTGTCGAACTCGCTGACAAATATTTTCTTTTTGACGCCACACCTGGGCGTGTGCTTTCGCTATCGTTTTGCCTTCGTCATCGTTGACTCAGGTCCAGGAGCTGGAAGCGTCCGGAGAGGCCGGGCCATGAGCAGCTTTCAAGGCTGGGATCTCTCTACAGGTCAAGGTCAAAAGGAAGTTAGAATCTGTGACCTGCAGTTAAGTGTGACTCTTTGTTTGATCTGTGATCGCAGTCCTCCCTGCTGGATTGAGCAATTGACCTTTTTTATTTCTTACTATTATAATTGTTGTGTTTCGTTTTCTTTCTGTGGAAATTGTAACCTGGAAAATAAATAAATAAATACAAGTGGTCTTAACTACTTTATGTATGTCTACTTAAAAATTATAAATTAAAGTTACGGTGAGGAACTTCCAACTGGTTATCAAAGAGTTATCATATGCCTCTATATGACGTGTATAAGTGAACGAGACCAGCAGAGGGAAGATGGCTGTTTTTATATCGTCAGACTGTCGGAGCCTGCTGCAGTCAAACGAGAGGTTTAAAGGGAATCTGGTGCTCGGAAACACTACCACCTTCGTCCACAGGGGCCGCCAAAATTCGCACAACATGAGAGTTCCTTGTAGTAGCTTTAAGTTCCGGGTAAACATAACATGATGTTGACCATCAATCAGTATCATGTGATGCCTTTCAAAGCTGGTTTATGACACTCAACCCAAACATGACGGCACCACTGTAACAATACCAGAAAAGAAAAATTGCTAAAAGACAAAGAAATATTGAGCAGCGTATCAGTCAGAGAAAGTGCTCACACTCTGTTTAAACACTAAGGAAAATGCAGTACTTTGATTAAAACAGTTGTTGTGTAAATGGTTTAAAATATCTTATATCTCATATTTCTATTCCTGTATTTCATTATTTTTTTTTGTACTTTGACAGGCATCTTGAGTCTCAGTTGGGTAACTTTTAAAATAAAGATAGATAGACATTCACACAAGTCTCAAAGCCATAATTGCAGCTTCATGAATGCCTCATATCGTCTTTTAATCAGCCGTGTAACAGTCATAGCTATGTAAGCTGTTCGGTCTTTAGACTTTGAGTCATCTCAAGAATCATTTTTGTTCTGTCAGCCAAACATTTAACACTCAACATAGGAAAATAAAAAATATCGTATACCTTTATTTCAAGAAAGGTCATCACTGATGTCATGTCAAGTCAGCATTATCTTTCTGAAAGTTTCTGTTTGACTGGAGCCCAGGAGTAGGAGGGAAGATTGTGATCAAACAACCAGAAAGAGTGCGAGTGTGACACTAATCAAGAGATCACATGGTGTGTGTTTGTGTGTGTGTGTGTGTGTGTGTGTGTGTTTTGCTCTTGTGATCATTCGGCACCTCGCAGGCTGAACGTCTTGGTATCATTTCCTCTCTCCTTCTCTCTCTCCCATTCTCACTTCTGCATTCACACTACAACATCCGATAAACACCGATGTAAATAGAACTGGGAAGAAAAGCATTACTCTGCTCGCTGAGGGACATTTTGTTTAACGATCAAATGTTTGAGTTGGTTCTTCAGCCCGTTGATGATGCGTCTGATGGACCACCGTGGGACCTTATCTCAATAAAAAAATAGGTACAGTAGTCAACATGTAGAGACATATTTATTTCATCCCATTTGAATTGTGCCATGAATTACACACCTGACATTTATCAGTTTAAAACACAATTTTGCATGTCAAGAGAGTCACATTTTGTCGTAAAGCTGTACACCCAAAAGGCCCTATTCACAGCAGCCATGTTGACATGTCGCAGCAGGGTAAAAATAGGTGTAATTGATTCAATTAATTATTAATGTTTTCTATTTAACATGTCACAGTCAGCAAAGGGCTGATAGAGGACTCCGTTCCATTGAGAGAAGAAGAAGTAACTGAGCTCAGAGGCACAGTGTCTGTGTGGATGTACCTCAAGCCACAAAGATGTGACATCTTTGACTGCAATTTGTGTGGATAAATGGAATGACACAAACCAAGAAAGAGAGCCAAGCACATGGCAGCGAGACACAAACCCGTGATTCCTGCCGAGACACACACACACACACACACACACACACACAGCAGTGACAAGGCCACCGTGAGGCAGTTTCACAATTATTTGTGTGTGTTATGTGCCTTTGTATATAAAGTATCTGCATGTGTGTGTATGCGCATGAGTGCATGTTTGTGTGTGTGTGTGAGAAAGTGACTCACCCCGTGTCAGTTACTCCTCGACTAAAGTGTCCTTTCCTTTTTTACTTCACACCTCTACAGTTTGCTATTTTTGGTCTATGTGAGCAGAACTAGTAGTATCCGGCACTCACACACTCACACGCACGCGCACACTACAACATGGAAAGCCCATTGGGAGTGTTTTGGAAGAGAAAGAGAGAGAACGAGAGAGAGAAGTGCATCTTTGATGGTGCACTGGGACAATAGCTGATTCGGTGGAGCAGACAGAAATATCCAGGGTTACTCGCAAAGTGAAAAATATCGTATTGCATAAGATGGTGAAAGGACCTGACCACGTAAATGCAACAGTAGCTCTCTCCCACAAAGGCAAGCACACACACACACACACACACACACACACACACACACACACACACGCAGTGATGTCCTAATAGTGTCCTGGGCAGAGGCGGGCCAGGGTAGAGAAACTGGAGCTGAGGCAGAGTGCTGACTCAGGGAACAACCAGTGAGAGAGAGAGTGTGTGTGTGTGTGTGTGAGAGAGAGAGAGCGAGCAAGAGAGAGGACATTGTGCTACACAGAGGCCTCACGACTTGCGTGTGCAAACCCGAATGTCCCGACCGATCTGAGCACTTCATGTTGTTGCACTTTGAGGTTAGCTGCCTGCTGCCGTGGAAGAAAAAGAACCCAAAGTCTTGTAAGAATTCCATTGAGAAAAAGGAGAAGTAGAAAAGAAGAAGTCTCTCTTTCTGTACTCTTAGTTGTATTATTTCACTCCTCATTTGCTCTTCTGAGTAAAATGCTTCGTCAGAGCTGTGACTCTTGTTCACAGAAGTCGGACGCAGCGCGAAACACGAGCAGTCAGATGATCAGACAGATTTAGCCAAACCTTGAAAATACATTTTGATGGTGAAAGTATTGCCAACAACTGTCAATTGTATCAAATAAAAAGGAGCTTTGATTTGAGAAATCATTTCGTGCATGAACAATCTGAACTTGTGAAAAGCCCAAGGTTTCCATGGCCTTTGCGGAAGCCGTTCTAGTTTTCGCTTCTTCTGCTTGAAAAACTATTAAAATGCATCAATGGATACTTTTTGTCTAAATAGTTGACGCCTAATCGGAAATCAACTAATCGTTTCAGCCCCAGATGTAAACATAACAGTTGATATGCCAGCGTTGACCTGGCATTTCCTGGACACCTATGTTTCTGTGTAACGTGATTAGCAATATTTCCATGTTCCCAGAATTTCAGCAATTACTTTGGTGAGAATAACGTTCTCACAGTTCAATGAAATGACGCAAGTTTGGAGGAACTGGAATTATCCTTACATCTTTTGCCAGCGTCTGAACTGCCGACATCAGTGTGTCTCTGCATTGAAGTGGGTGAGCATGACCATGAGGTGTGTAATACGATGTATATAGACTGTGCTCTAAACACAAGAGCAGCAAGTCAGCAACATCCAGGTGGTTTTGGTTTACCCTCTGATTTCACTCTCTCTCTCCCTCTCTCCCTCTCTCCCTCTCTCCCTCTCTCCCTCTCCCCCTCTCTCCCTCTCTCCCTTACCCATCCCCTTGTTGTCTCCCTCTGTCTTTCCTGCTTCATTATTTGTCCTTTCTCACCGGCTAAAAATACATGCTGCCCTGTCACTATAACAGATCACCTCAGAGTAAATTTGCAGTGGACAGTGTTTGATACAGCAGCAGCGCCACCCACTCCACGCGCACACACACACACACACACGCTGAAAACACACGTGCCATGAGCCTTGGATCATGATGGTGTCAGTGGATTAGTATTTGCGACTGTGGGCTGACTGATATATAAAGTGTGTTTGCGTGCGTGTTGGAGACAGGTGCAGCAACCTCATGAGGCTGACCGAGCTGTTGGAGGGTCAACCACGTCGGTGCAATATAGCTACACTAGGTCATGAGGTACGGAGGCTGGATACTATCTCACTCACAAGGTGGCACCTGTGCGTCGCTATTTCAAAACAACAGGAATATATTGTGTGAGAGAAGTACTGAGCGGACTGACGCAGGCAAAGAAAAGATGTGCGAGCCAATGTCCACAAGGCTTTCGCGTGAAAATGTTGCTTTCACACTTGATGTGCAACTCAAGCGTGTGCGCAGGAGACGGCGTAAGGTGTCACTGTTTCGTGCTCAGGAGTGTTTTCCTTCGTGTCTCCTGTTCCCATGGTAACCGAGCAGCGACCTGCGACCCCCCCCGAGCACCGGAGAGGGACGGAGGTGAAGTTGTCATTTAGCAGAGGCCAGTGGGCGAATATTATTGCATTCATCAGTTCTTGCGGGTGACTGCTGAGGTCGATAATCAGCCTGGGACGTAAAGTATTTCTCCCTCTTTCTTTCTCCCCATCTCTCTATCTGTGTGTGTGTGTGTGTGTCGTGTAAAAGCATGCGCCACAGCCCTGCTACCTGTGTTTCAACAGGCCCTGTTGTCTCATTATCAGAGTGACATTTGTGCAGTCCTGTGGAGCCATCTGGATGCGTCCCACACACATGTGAGAGAAACCAGCCTGGGTTTGGATCTGACTCACATCAAACAGCCTCTCTGCCCACACACACACACACACACACACACACACACACACGCGCTAACACACAAACACCAAATACAGACGGCACAAATAGAGCAGTTTCCAGAAGCTCGTGAGGTGACAGAGAGATTGATACGAATTTTCCAACTGACACGTTACATCTTCACAGTTTCCAGTCACAACAATGGGGGCTCACTGATATAAAGCTGCTGACAAAAGTGACCTCTCAACTACTTGTGTCCATCTCAGTGGAGTTATCTCCAATGTGTGTGCATGTGTGGGACATCCCCACGACGAATGTGAATGCATAAGAGCCACAGGTTGGAGTTGTGAAACTGCTTCAGTGGCTCACTGGCACAGAAGAAGATGAACATCAGCTTGAGGTTAATGGGCCGCTTCATTGTCCAGGAAAGTCCCAAAAATCAAATGAGATCAAAGCGGATGCTTCACTCTTTGCTTCAACAGTGAATGAGAAATAATATGGTATCGAAAAGGAACAAGACAGTGAACACCTTCTACAAGTGCTTTACAAAAGTACAGACACGTTTAATCGTTTAAAAGTTGACTTCATTATTTATTGTACTTGATTCATTTTTTACTGATCCCTCTTGTTGTTGCACTGTCCCCGTTGCTGCTGTGTTGCTGCACATGTCCCCGCTGTGGGACTAATAACCATCATCTTTTCTTATCTTAAAACCACATTAATGATGGAGATGACATAAAACCGATGAATTAAAAGCTGCGGAGAAGACAACAGTCATTAGCTTTTTTAGAAATGACTACAGTCGGAGAATATCTTCGTTCCAAAAAGAGCTGATTCCGACAACACAGCTGAGGGCACCGCTTTTGGATTTAACCCTTGGCGTCACTCACAGACAAAGGAGACAATTATAAAAAGCTATTTTTGTGTTGATGTCATTCTCAATTCCTAGAATCACTTCTAAATTGCCTCAGAAAAGCTGTTTGTGGTGTAATACGTGTACGATATACTGTAGTTACTATAGGAGTGAATAGTTGTGAAGACTGTTGATTCACGCTGCTTCTGGACTAATTTTATATCCTGGTTTCGGAGCAAGCTGTACATACTGAGGGGACGCTATGACTGTTGCTCGACATTTGTGAAAAGACCCGATGCAGTTTCGCTATGACTGTGTCAGCGCGGCAAAGCCATAGGAAAGCACACACACACACACACACACACACACACACACACACACACACACACACACACACGGGTGAACCGATGGACTACAAAGTTAGCATACTGAGCCATCAGCAAATAAATGCTATTGGTGCGGTGAAAAAGGTGCATGCATGCTGAAAGGGTTCTCTCGGTTCCACGCAGAATTCTGGGCCTCGAGAGTCTATTTCCTGAGCAGCTCTGTGCATGCAGCTTTTTGCCGAATGCCAGTGTGATGTTCGTTGACGTGCTAAAGCTCGGCCGCATGCAAGGTAGGCTCCCGCTCTATCCCCTTCATCTCGCTCTCTTTCCCCTCTCTCATCTATAATTGATTGCTCCCACTGTACCAACTTGATTTGCTGGCTGTGAATAATGAATGAGACACAGAGTGGAGGCGATTTTTCTTCACCGCTGGTTTGACACCCGATTAGTCGTTTACAGTGTTATCCGTGCTGTCCGTGAGCAGGCCTGGGATTCCCAACGTGTGCCAAGAAAAGCTGCTCTGCCTCGTGGGAGAAAAGGCCGGACAATCATCCGTTGATTGTCATCATTTAAGACCATTAAACTTCAGCATAATTCATGACCAAGCGACAGGCGGGGCGCCAAAGCGACAAGCATGTTGTTTTAATGCATGATTCAAGCAGGCGCTTGGTTCGTTGCATGGAAATGAAACCTGTCGCCCTCGGTGAGTGCATAATTCCCATTATAGCAATCTCGCACTCCGTGAAACATCTTCACACACACACACACATGCATTCACACACTTTTTTTCAAATGCACACGTGAACCTGCACACGCAGAGACAAACTGTTCTCCGCCACGGTGAGATGTGCTCCTCTGAGGTGCACGCCATGTGATGCACACTCTGCCCCCCCACCCTTCGACACAGCACAATGGACTTTTTCAAGCTGCGTCCAGCACTCACTCACACTAGACTCACACTTAACCAGGATTAATAACAGCGTGTTTCTGTTCCACAATGTGCTGAAGAAGTGCAAGCAAAGCAATTCAGTGCTCTGGGGCCAAAGATGACGTTTTTCTTTTTTTACTTGTGGGTAAAGTTACATCAATCAGAGACTCAAAACAACTCTTCACACTTCCTGGAAGAGCTGACATGAGAGGCATGCCCCCCCCCCCCATGCCCACACACACACACACACACACACACACACACGCACACACACACACACACACACGCATATCCTCATTCATGGAAAAGAAAAGAGAGATTTGCTGACACAGACATGCACGCAAACAGATAAAAGAGCCACATTGTTAGCAGTCTGCTGTTGGAGAAAGTTGCAACCGACAGAAGGGGCTCGGTGTGGGCAGCAGAGAGCTGACGACACGCCGGCTGTTCCGACTTTCTGAAACCTGATGGAGTGAGCGCGTTCGTGTCATGGAAGGCCGTCGATGGCGACGAGATGACGACGATGACGATGATGATGTGGAGGAGGAAGATAGCCGTATGGAGGCGGAGGAAAGCGGTGTGGAGAAGGTGCGGGGTTGGATATGAGGATGACATCGATGGTGACTCCGACCTCGGCTTCAATACAAGTGAAATGCTTAGACGTCTGAAAGAGCACCAGCATCCTTTTCTTTCCACCTGCATCCCTCCATTCATCTCCTCCCTCCTTCACCGCCGCTCGTCTGTCTGTCTCTTTCTCTGGCCACACATCGATGTGCTCAAAGAGACAACCCCTAACACAGAGAGAGACCCTGAGTGTCTGTCTGAACCCTATAGAGTTAGAGACTGTCTGAGTCTGAATCAGTCTTGATCTGCAGAGCTAGAGGCGCAGTTATAAAGGGAGGCGGAGGAAGAGCTGCGAGAGAAAAAGACGAAAGAACACAGGAGAGCGTGAGTGCGTGAGAAAGAGAGATGTACTGTAGGGAGCTGGAGGGAGAAAGTAAGTGAGAGACGGAGGGAGAATGAGCATGAGAGTGTGTGAGAGATAAATAGAGACAGAGCGAGCAGGAGGAGGGGGGAGAGTGTAAACAGCAGAAGGTTCACTGGGTTCAGTGTGCAGTCGAGGAGCTGAAAGATGGGCATCAGAACTTGAAGCCCAGGAGGCTGGATAGTGGTGCGTGACTCACATACTCATGCATATATTCACGCACGCACACACACACACACACACACACATGCACACACACACACACACATGCACATGCACGCAGAAACATTCAAATGCTGTTTTATTTCCAATCATGAACCCTAACACACTCACTCACACACACACACACACCCAAGGGAGACATTAATAATAGAGCCATTTTAAAGTGTATCATATTGACACCTTTTTTTCCATCTTTGTATTGCCGTACCACCCAACACATTTCTCTCACTGTTTGTCATTAGTATGTTGATGAATTGACGAAATTATTTTCAGGAAATTGCTTCATGGCAGCATTCAGCATCACTGTTACATAACGTAAACGCCTTGCTGCAATGGACTCTGCTGTGTTTTTTGTTGTTGTTGTGTTGACTCACGAAATACAATATCACACACACATGATCTGACATCTTCACCGACAAGAAACACGAAATTAGTTTGCGTGTATGATCACATGTCACCCTTTCCTTTTTACTGTGCGGTTTGCCTTTTTTATTTTTCATTTTATTTTGATCTTTTATTTTGATCTGACAATGACTAATATCCACAAGCAAATACTTGGTTCGCTGCTGTATATCAGTGGCACGGCTCAGCATGACGCGTCAAAGCGACACTGTCAAAGCAGCCTGTTTTCTCCACATGAGTCACTGGATCTCATTTGGACACTGAAAAACACTGCGCACACACACTTGCAAAAAAGAAAACTGACATCACAAACCATCACGTTCACCCAGATCTGAGGCCTGCATCAGTGCATGCTTTCACAGCTTTGTCGGCGGAGACGCACAACACGCTGAAAGAGCTGCGACGATTTCAAATTCCAAACCCCACTGAGTGAACTACAACACGCATTACCCAGAGAGAGAGAGAGCGCGGGGCGACGGCACACGACGCTGAGCTCGCTGAGTTGTCATCCCATAACAAGGTGCAGCCTACTGTAACACAGGGTTTTATATTAGCTGTTCAAAGCATTGCGGCTTTTTCAAAGACGCCGTGGCTCACAATGCTGCAAGACAAAGCTCGGTTTCACACAAAGGGCTGTGCATTGTCGGAGCTGAAGCGTGCGCAATCCTGACAACGTTCTCACAAGGTCTGGCAAATTAACACCTTGACAGAGATGCGTTCTCTCCCCTCTCCGAGAACAAAGGCACCGCTACTGTCGCCTCTCCGTCCTGCCATATTTAGCGCACGGCATGTCTGACAGGGAGGCTAAGAGGCATAAGTTGGAAACGGCGGCAGGCAGGTGTGCACATCCGCGCGTTTGGCACCTGGATGTCTGTTGCCATGGTGACCGACAGAATATCCCTGCACAATGTGATATTTTTAATGAAGTTTGAGCGCTCTTCACTTCACTGTCTGGTGCGACTGTGAAGATGTGAACTTTGTTTTGTTTTGTTTTGTTTGTGGTGTCTGTCACTGTGTGCTGTTCACCAGAGAAACTCCAGCAGCTCATGTCAGCAGCAGGCTCGCTGTGTGTTGCTCAACCAAAGCGTAACGTGAAAGGCAAAGGGAATACTAACTGTGTGCGTGTAGATGTGAAGACACGCGTGTGTGAGTTTGTCCTCGTGTGTGTGTGTGTGTGTGTGTGTGCGTGTGCATGCGCAAAATGTGTATATTTACCACAGTATGACTCACAAGCCACATCAGAGACTGTGCTGCAGAAGATTGAGACAACACAGTTTCAAAGAGGAAGCCAGCACTGATAGTGCTGAAAGAGCAACAGGCACAACACACACACACGCACACACACCCACACACACAATGACACTGTGGAAATCCCCTTTTGTTCACCTGAATGAAATAAACCTGGGAGTGCCTGAAACCTGCAATATACATTTTAAAATGTGAATACGATTGTGTTCCATTTCCCGATGAAACATCAAATCAAAAGTGAACACTCGAGCTGTTGTTAAAATACTCATTGCACCAATGATTCTTATTCATGGCATTTCTCTTACAGAAGTGGAAAAGTCCTTTTTTGTATGACAAATTGTTGAGGCAGTCGTCGTGCTGGTGCAGTGTAGTGCACACAGCAGGCGCTCCTTTAGTGCGAGCTAAAGTGTAATACACAATGTCCTCCAGCAGATGCCAATGTTGAGTCACCAATGAGGGTTGAGAGCAATGTTCCCTCTAATTTTTCATGTGTCTGGGCATACACACAAGCTCCCTGAGCACACTGAGGACCACTGTGAGCAACATCAGATGTGCACGCTGTGGCCACACACCAGTATCACACCTGTTCAAAACCTTGGATCATAGCAAGTTACATGGCTTATTAAAATAATCAAATTACAGCAGCAATTTTCACTAGTTTAATTTTAATATAAGTGATTTGACAAACTTTAAAGGAAAAAGACAAAAATCTTGTTGTTCATGAGATGTGTAGTATGTTTTATGTGAGAGTCTTGCTTTGGCCATGGGAAGAGTCTTGCTTTGGCCTGTGTGAGGGTCCTGTTGTGGCCTGTGTGAGGGTCCTGTTCTGGAAGAAATGATACATATACACCTTTCAGACATAACATTTTGTTCACATTAAAACATTCACATTTTGCACAATGACGTGTGCTGTAGCTTGTGATACAGTGTAAATTCCTGTAACTCTGTCTGTAAAATATGTAATTACTCAGTTTTTTATTATCATTTCTACTACCCATAAATTATCTAGTAGTAACATAATTTAATGATTAATATCCATAAGTAAAAAATCTTAATAAATGTCACGAGAATATGCACAAATCTGACTTAAATTTTACCTTATTTTTCACGTCTGTCCTTCTCACTTCTCCAATGGTTGTACACTTTGTCCAGGTTGATGGCTTCGTCTGCTTCTTGCTTTGACTTTATGCGCATCAGCTGGTCCAAATGTGCCACTTCAAGACGATTTCTGGATGCTGTTTTGATTTTAGTTTTAGTTTTTTCTGCTGAATGTGACGCTTGAGGTAGTCCAACTTCCATTCAGTCCACATTTTTCCCTCGGAAAACTCATTTGCTACTTTAGCTTCGCTGCATGTTTTGCAGAGTAGACCCTTCCCCCTCGAAAAAGAAAAAATCTCACCCAGTTTCACCGCTTGTTCTTCTATTTGAACATACTCCGACAGCCATTCCATCTTAAAAGAACCACATTTCTTTTTTCCAATGGCTTGGTGAGTGGATGTGTCGCTGCCCGTTCGTTTCGCCATGATAAGGGGTTAGCATTTGCGTCTCGTAACTCCGCCGCACTGTTGATAGCTAGCTAACCTGCACGGGGCGAATGGGCAGGGCAATAGTGTCAATGCTATGATTGGCTGCGTAGCGTAAGTGAACCGAATCGTATCATTGGCTGGACACCTGTCACTCACTGAGTTACGTTGCAAAATAGTACAGAAAACAAAATTATTATTATTATTATTATTATTATTATTGGTTTAATTGATTAGATAAGATTAGGACTAATATTAGATATTAATTAATACGTTTATGTTGAATTTTATTTTATGCGCTGCATAGATTTTCTTGTGCGCTGAGAATGTGCGAGCAGTGCGCGATTGCTCAAGCGCGCAGCTTAGAGGGAACATTGGTTGAGAGAGGGTTGAGATTTACTGTACACTCTACAGTGGTGCGGGCACGTGCGGGTGACTATTGGTGACTATCTGCTGCTATTAATACAGAATTGATGACGTACTTTCTGACAACACATCAAGCCTAAATGTTATCAAGTCATTAAAAGAGGGCAATGACTTTCTCACCTTTTTAATTTGCTGTCAAGTCTGCAGATGTAAATGTTAACAAGTTGTGCGGATGCTCTGCTGCTCTTTTTTCACACGGTAAGTTTGTCGCACTGACCATTAGACTGGTCTAAATTAAAACATGATACAGAAAGACAAAGCCAAGCCAGAGGAAAGCAGCAAATGGATTTTTCTACAAACTGGGATCTCAAAATGCATCTGTGGTTTATTGTTGATCCATTCATTTAGAGTAGCTGATTGGTTAAACAGTTAAAGGGGAACCTCAGTGATTTCACTCTAGCATCGTGGAGAATGAACTCCACATGGAAAGAGTCGTATAATGTCTTCTGTGGCTCTGGAGAAGCTGAATTATCCAGATTCACACCCCCCTCAGGATGAATCATACTGACTTCGTGATCCTATTCATATTATACAGATGGCTGTAAAATTTGCTATTCAAGGTCCCTCGAGCACACATTTTTAAAACTTTGGGGTTAACCTCACCTTTAGTCTTGTTCTATAAGGCCAAATGAATCTGCCCAATACTGAAAAATAAGGGGATTCCCATCAGCCTCAGCTGTACTTTGTGTTTAGTATAAGGCCATAACTTAAACCGTATACCTAATTAGAAAATGATACTGAAAGAAAAGTTAAAGAAATAACAGAATTAACGCATTAACAAACAATGAACTTAACATGAGATCATTTCATGTGATCACATGTAACATAAAGCGAAAAATCATGTACATTTCTGATTTCCCCCCCCTATATATTATGAATATTAATATGCAATGCCTCCTCTCTTATCACAGTTGACTTCTAAAGCTTTCATCCTACAAAGTGAACACATAAATACAATTATATAAAGCAAAGGGGAGGGGGTATTATGTAAAAACAGCACATACACTTCCTTATCCTGTTGACCCCCTCGTTATCACCAGTTGGTACAGGCCACAATGCCGTAGCCCACTATCACTCCCCCCCCCCCGTCCCTAAACTGCACAGTTCCCTACAACCCTACAGAGCCTGACAGAGAGACCAAGAGCGTGTGTGTGAGTGTGTGTGTGTGATGAGCCGAGATGAGTGTGAAGCAGTGAGAGGGAAAACCTAGAAAGAACAGCAAAGGCAATCAGAAAAAGGGGGGGGGGGCAGCGAACAAAACAAAAAAGGCAGTGCAGATAGAAGAAAGAGAGGAGAAGAGGGGCGGGAGATCAAGTGTGATGTGAATGTACTGTCTTTGATAGTCCTGGTGCCAAAGTCAAAAGATGTAATGACTCGATGAACAGCCACTACACACACCAGCATCCTGTCCTGGAGCCTTGACAGGAGGGGACACGAAAAATAAAGCCACACACACTCAAAGGGCAAAGAAACGCTCTCCACAACCGGCTCCCACATCCACGGGATCATGTCGTCTACTGGGTCAACCAACCACAACAAGCGTCTGGCATGTAAGTAACCACCGGTGTCAATAAGTTAACAGAAAAGTGCTACTGCACAGTGTATCATAACTTCATGTCTGAATAGTTTACCCTGCATCGTTTTTGTTATTTAATACTTTATGTACTCTTTCTTCATTCTGTGCAGGTATTTAATACATGCATGTATACAGTCCCTTAGGATATATATTTTCTGTGCATGTTTTATAATAAAATTGTGCAAAGAATGGTATTAATTCCCTGCTACTGGTTCAGCTATACATGGGTCATGAGTCACCATTCACAACTAAACTTGTCTTGTTATGCAAGCAGTTGAATTCAGCGTTAGTTGGACAGGATAACAGATCAACAGTACTTTATGTTACATTAATGTGCAATTAGATACTGCATGGCTGTTGCATCATATTCTCTTACTTAAAACTGGATCCGAGGATTCATTATATTATTACTCACTAAAAAATAAAAGCTGAACTACACGTGTTCAGTGTGCCCGTTCACTTCATGGTCCAACCTCAAAGCAAACCTTGTTAGCAACTACTGTAAAAATCGAATTGTCTCATCTGTTCTAACCAAATTAGCCTGACAGCCTTGATGGTGGTGCGACACTGCTGGTGCAGATGAGGTTTAATCGCAGTGAAGAGATGAAACAACCACTTCTTGAGAGTCTGACTGAGCTACAGGAAGAAGGTCTTTGTATAGAAACAGGGATCACAGGCTAGCAGCTACCTGCTTACCAGAGAAACATCGTCTTGCTTTCTAATTGAATACATGACCTCACCAAGAGCTGTTTTTAAGTGTCAAGAGAAAAATCCGCCTGCTGCTTTTAATGAATAAGGTTCTGTGCAAGTGTTTGTTCATGTGTACGGACTAGAGGCAGAGCACCACACATGCGCTCTGTGGAGACGACTGAAAGCCCCGTTGTGACTGACTTCAATTGGGAGCAATGGCTGGAGGTCATCTTTAGCCCTGAGTGAAGTGCCTTCATGCCTTTGGGAATAGGAATGGGAATGGCCTGGGAATACACAATCTGATCAGACACTCGCAGAGTAGGTGGTCAGACGAGGCTCAAGATATAATCGCAGCACTGGGATCATAGGGGACTGAAGATGAGAGTGAAGTAGTGATGAAGACTTGATTTAGTCAACGTGTTCATATGAAAGTAAAGCATTATGACGACGGTGGGTGTTGTGGAACAGATGGGTACCATGGTACCATAAATGAGCTGTCTGGATTTACTTTCCACTACATGGCTGTGTGTTTATGGATATGTGTGTGTGTGAGGGGAGTGGGGGGAAGCATGGCAGGGGAGGTGGCTGTTGTGGTGCAGTGATCTCGCTCATAAATGATTTATGCTTGATGGACTGCTGTGGCCACGAGGCCGGCAGAGGAGAGCGATTGGCTCGGTAAACAATAGCAGTAACACCTAAAAATGATGCGGCTGTTATGCTGCTGAGAGCCGGTTGACACCATCATCGGCCCCGGGGGGGGGGGGGGGTTAGGAGCTGCAGGAGAGTGGTAAGGGTGGAGTTTGAGATTGATGGGCTTGACAGGCCATGCAGTTCAACTGCATTACTCGCTCTCTCTCTCCCTCTCTCTCACCCAGTCTCTCTGTTCTCTCAAAAACAGAACGATGATCATGGGATTTCTTTCCACTTGCCACAAGGGGACTGAATGCCTCACCATGTGACTCCTTGGTTCAATGGGAACATTTGTTCCCTGCTTTCGTTTGCACTTGCCAGGACTCCTGATGTATGACTGCAGCATTAGCATGACACAGAGCTGGGCTGATGACGCACGTTTAATGTTTTCATCGCAGAAAAGATGCTGATAAGGTCGACAGAAAAAAAAGACGGCAGAGAGAGAGAGAGAGAGAGAGAGAGAGACGAAATGCGCATTGCATGCTGGGGCGAAATATAACAACATGAGAGAGGCCGGTGTGTGATTTGGCATGTTATGATGGGAATGTAAGCAGAGCAGTGGAAGTCGCTGAGGGATCAGACCGTGGAAGAATAATCGGAAGGATTGAAAATAGCATGTGCTACAGCTCAGCTGTCACCTCTGGCCCTGGATCAACCCCCCCCCCCCCCTCCCTTCCCCAAACACCACCACCACCACCTCTACATCTTGTGTCAGAGTCCTAAATATAAGTGCTAATGATCTGAAAGATAGCAATAAAGGAGAAAGAATTAGAATGGCTGTGCAAATGAGGACCACAAAGACCAAAAATGTTTTTGAAGAACACATTCAATTCCGTCTATTCAGAGCGGTTTGCCTTGACACACAACTAATGCACAAACTGCATGGCCTCACTGCACCCCTGTTTGTGTCAGTATGAGACTAAGCTGAGGCAAGCAGACCCAGTAATGCTCTTCCCCTCAAATCACTGACACTACAGCGACTTTATACCGGGAATAATGCACAGCAAGCTCAGGTTGCAGAACACCCCATTCTCCTTTCTTTGACTAACTCCTCTTTTCCTACAAACTCAGCCAACACAGACATGCAAGACATGTACGCGTAATTACACAGTTCATGCATTCCAGCAGTTTAGTGTTGTTAGGTGTGCAGTTGAAGGATCGCACCGACATTATGTAAGTGTAAGCATTATGTAACTGTAAGCCCTGCAGGTAATTATGGTTCAGTGGGCTGAGATGGAGCAGGGATTGCTGGGTAGGGGCCATTGTTCCTGTGACAGATCAAGTGTGTTTCAGAGGGCCGCTCTTAAAACACTGTAAATCTTAACTCAGTTAGTGTAATAAAAGATGTGTCTTTCTGTCTCGGTCTTTTAGTGACGTGAGATAAACAAACAGGAGCCTCTAAGGTGAAAGAGCGTACGAGTTCAGTGTTACTGTGTTACATTGCATCTAAAAAAACAACATTTAAAACAGGTCAACGCGTCTTTTCAGCCTCCTCTGCTCCTCCAACGGCAGCTGAGAAATGAGTCAGCGTTTGGAATTTTTTCAGAAATGTGCCACTCATATTTACCAACTTTAGGAGAGAATAAGTAAAGCAAACACTCTATAAGCTTGTGGTCTACCTGAAGCTTAAGGTCCCCTTAAGCCTTCTTTCCAGAGAAATTGACAGTCAAATCCTGGTATCCTATTTGTAGTCTTTAAAATCAAAAACACAAGCTCAACCCAAGGCCTCTGGCTCAGGCCTTGCTCGAGGATTACGTGGTCGAAATGAATACAGAATATCTCTGCAAGCACAAGGTCTATTTGAATAATTCTGGTATTATAATAAAGGTAACACTTGTGAGATTTCTGCAAAGGTGTAAGCATCCCTATATATTTCAAAGGGTATATGTAAACAAAGGTTACATATTTAATTTCTGCCTGACAAAACGGTACACTTTTAGAGTGATGCAGTTGCAGCCTGTGCATCTCGGGGTGCTAGCGTTTTTGCTACCTCCGGACAGACAATACTGTATATCATTATGAAAGCTGCGACTCCACATTCCAGCAGTACAGGTCCGAAATCACTGAACGAGCAGCAGCCAAAGAAGAGAAAAACTAAACTTCACTTTATCCATGTAAATCACCCTAAATGTGATTTACAGTTATCTGACAAAATCTAAAATGTACCCAAATGGCCAATTTTAACATGCCTCAACTAAAAAGCTCTCAAACGCGACTCTGCTTCACTTTATAAGCATCGGCCTGTGCACAGGTAATGTTCAGATGTTGTGGCTTGCAAGAGGTTTTTGGGCAGATTTGAAGCCCACTACCTCGCCTCTCTTTTGCATTTTCTTCTTCCTCTTTTATAAGCTCTGTCTCTCAATATTCTGGGGTCAACAGCTCTCGTTCCTTGACCCACCTACAGTGCTGTACATGTATTTTCTTGTCTAGTTTGGTGTCAGTTTGGTTGTGGCAATTCTCAGAACGGATCTGAGGTGTTCATCAGTTAACTGGGATCTTACACGGTATTTTTTTATCGCATTAATGCATATTTTATCATGCACTCACTTATTTAAGCAGTCATTTTTGACACAGAGTTTTTAGTGTACAGGTTAATGACTGTGGTCTTTTTAGCAGTTTGATTCTTTGATGGGATCATACAAATATTTAACTGTCACATCTAACATTATCAGAGCTCTGCTCTGTAAAGTCTTTCCTTGTCTCTCCCCCCTGTGTCACGGTGTGGGTACATCTCACTGGCGTCAGGAAATGTATCAGAATACCCTTATTTTATTGGTTAAACTGCATCACGTGACGTGATTTACAACGCATTGGTCGGTGTTTTTCCTGCACAGCTGAACAAAGTGCCGTAAATGCTAGAAAGGAGCGTGAATAACTCCGCTGCATAAAGCAAAGGCCCGTGACCCACTGAAAACGGGTCCACGACGAACCACCAGTTGAGAATCACTGGTCTGCAGGATCGTGACGAGCGGTGAACAGCTGTTGGCGTGGCGTGTCTTCCGTTTCTTCCTGTTTCGTTCACCGTATCCGGCCCGCGGGCCGTAGTTTGCCCATGCCTAACATCAGTCATTAACTCTTGCACAAACTTGTCTTGTACATCCCCCTTTTGTTCATATCTTCAGTGATGTATTATCCAAAAATTACTCATTATCTCATCATCACTTTCTCTTTTGGAATGCCTTTTAGAAAATACCTTAGGCGACGAGCCAAACAAACACATAACGATCGTTAACAGTCTCACAGATTATGGCGTGTAGCCTTCAGGGGAAATGATTCTATGTGCATGTCCAATCAGGGCTGATGGTAAATGTGGCCCACTGAAGAAATAAATTCCCCAGTGTGTGCTAATATTGACAGGTAAAGCTTATCTCTCCTGCTGCTGAGCTGTGCCAGGACACATTGCTTGCGAGCTTTGATTTTGTCACATCAGATAACGAAAATAAACCTAAACCGAGAAACACCACCGTACACCTTCCGAATTCAAGTTCCTCTTTCACACCAAACTACAACAGGCTTGATTGCCTTGTTATTTCATCGAATTACACACTTCATTCAAACCGATAATTATTTTCCAAAAAATCGGATGTGAAAAAAAATGCTAGCTCTACACGCTGTTTGAAGAAGGTCACCAGCACATCTGTGTCTGACTGTGGAGGAAAACTGTCATGCATAGTAATGCACACAGCCATCCTCTCTCCGGGTTGTCGTCAGCGACAGCGTCCAACAAAAACTGCCGACGCTGACTTTCATTACAGCCGAATGATTCTGTTTCTGTTGGCATCGCTGGGCAATTTGAGCAAAAGGCTCCACCAGTCTGTGTTTGCTCTCGGCAGCTCCGATTCTGGAGGGTCCCCGAATATCCGGGTCAGCCAAAATACTGTAAAATCTACACTGTAAAAACAAATCCTATAGTCCATAACATCCTCTGCACTCATATTTTGTGATGACATTTTCATAGCTTCGAGAACAAGAAGAGCCTTTCGCCTCACAGCTACTAAAGCTGAAGTAGCACTCAATAGGTTACAGTGTTTTTTTTCCACTCGGTTAGAGATCAGATGAAGAATCAGCAAATTTTCCTTTTAACCAACTTGCATGTAGACCTCCTACACGTCTCGCGCAGCAGAGTGGTAGAAAACTCAGAGGTTATCTGGATGAGTCAGCTTTTGACATACATGTTTTTCGTCCCACGCTGGGGCAGACAGATGGAGACATGCCGCTGAGCTGGTGCGTGGGTTGCGCATGTCCACTTGAGTAGCAAAATTAAATTTAGAGAGAGAGAGAGAGAGAGAGAGACACGTTGAAACACTGGTGACATGAATCAAAGTGTCACCTCTTGCAGCCCAGTGGCACAATATGTGCTGAGAGGACGATGAAGCACAGTTACACAACCACAGCTGGTCATCATGGCAGAGGTCGATGCTGGAGGTAGACCTGAGGACAGACGCTCTCTTGTTTTTCATAACATGTCTGTAATGTCACGCATAGAAATAAAAAAATGTCAAAAATGCTCTGCAACAAAGATGACGCATTTCAAACAAAGATGACTCATTTCAGGCTCCGCCAATGGCTGAAAATGGTTTACACTTCCTGTTTACTACGTGGCCGTGGTCACGACAGATTCGTTACTTGCATAATGTATTATATTCACTCTTGCTAACATGATATATCAACACATCTTTCAGCCATATTCAGCGTCATGAAAATGAGGGGATCGAAAAATGATGAAGTGAATACCCATCCTCTAATCTGAAACTAAAGTGACAGTTCCTCAATATAGAGTATCGTAAAAGAGATTATTTTTACTCCACATGCTGTCAAGAAAAAAACTTTATTTTTTTGCATTTGGGGGGAAAAAAGAGCAGAAATCACAGTGCTGAGCAGCTACGTGGAACAGGAAGTCTGCAGTGCATCTTTGCTTTACACTTTCTGCGTATAATGCAAGTGAATTAACAGAAACGATGAGTTTAGTCCTTTTCGGTGAAGAACGTCAGTGAAGAATGTTTTTTTTTTAATGTGTTTTTTTTTTGTTTTGTATGAATCTCGTTTGGGTGGTCAGCGGAGACAGACAACTCCCAGCGGGTGTTGGACAATGATTCTGCGCAGCACCTGAAGCTGAGGGAGAGACAGCGCTTCTTTGAGGAGGTCTTCCAGCATGACGTCGACAACTACCTGCCCTCTGCTCACCTGCAGGTCGACTGCAGGAAACGTGAGTGACTGTCCAGTAAATCCTTTTCAACATTTTTTATTTGCTACTCTCTGATGGGCAAGTCATTAACAATCTGCTTTGCAAACTATTTATAGGTTTAAAATGTTTTTAAGTGTCACTGTTTATCAGCTCAATTTAAAAAGACCTGAACATTTACAAAGCTATGATTCAGGTGACAGCGACTCTGCTGTATATTCATGTTATATTCGCTGTCCTGCATGTATGCGCAGCCCCCATGGGGAGCATCTCTTCTATGGAGGTGAACGTGGACGTCCTGGAGCAGATGGACCTGATGGACATCTCTGACCAGGAGGCCCTCGATGTGTTCCTCAACTCAGGCTCAGGAGCAGATGAGGGAGCGCTGGCATCTCCACTCCCAGGTGCACTGAAGGCCTCTGAGCCTTTAATCGACCCTCCGTACCTTCCCAAAGACATTCATGATATCAACTTTCACATGCAGAGTTTTACAAAAGCAGGCCACTAAACGTGCCCAAAAAAGTGGCACAACTGTAAAGATTTTTGGCTGATATTCTGTGTTTTATATTTTTCGTTATTATTAACTATTTCATGAATCAAACTTTATTTTTTTACATTATTTTACATCGCTGCATTGCATCAATGTGTGGGATTAATGTTCTATGTATACAGGTAAATAAACATTTTTAGTTAAATCAGTAACTCCGGTTTAAAAAGGTTTTGTGTGACATTTTAGGTGAGGACGAAGAAGAAGAAGAAGAAGAAGATGAGGAGGATGAAGATGCGGAGGTTGTGTACAGGGAGCGCGCACCTTTGAAGCGGCAAGACGAAGTTCCCCGCGGCTCAAAGCCCCGCATGTCCTCTACATCATCTGGTTCCACTGATACCAGCGGGGGGGGAGTCGACACGCCTGTGATCCAGTCGGACGATGAGGAGGTCCATGCCGACACTCTGCTGCTGACCTCTGTTCCCCGTGCCAGGGATGAAGAAACGGAGGAGGAAGACGAGGAGGAAAGATGCCTTGCGACTAAATCTCCATAAAGACTGAATTTTACTCTCTTGGGTAAAAACGTGGGTAAAAAGAGTCGCTCTACATTTGCAATCCTTTCTTTTGGGGAAACCCTAGCATGGTTGATCTGGCTGTGATTTGGATCTATTGCCATGTGCATGTGCAAACTAGTTACAGTGTCACGAATGGAACTGTGTTTGTAGATGCATGCCATTTGGATCTTGTTAGTGACTGCATTATACAACATCAATCATGTAACAACTAGTGTTGCATCGCTGTACTAAATACCGAGTTACTCCTCTCCCCCGTGTGAGGTGTGATTTGGCAGTTTGATATATTAGACGATGTGGCGAGTGAGTAATTCAGCTGAGAAATACTTGTTTGTTTCTGCACAGCGTGTCTGTTTGTGTGAGTTTGAGGGATTTGTGCGTGTGAGTTGAGGGTGTGGATGGTAAATATTGCAAAACAGGTATTCCCCCGGTCGAGCCTACAGCATCCTTCAAAACAACCTTTTTACAGTGTTAAATGATGTGTAGAATATCTCTTCCCCACTTGAAGTGAACACTTATGAACTAAATAAAAAGCGTTTAAAGACTTTAAGTATTCTGTGCCGCTGTTTCTCAACCTCATGAATAGATTGTAACAAACACAATGGAATGATGAACATGTCGGAGACAATTCAAACAACGCTTGAGATGTCCGTGTACTTAAACTCAACATCTTTTGTTGCTGTAATCATTCCTCATGTTCATACTGGAGATTGGGAGGGAATTTTACAGACCAATGGGGAAGTGCCTTAAACCTGGGGCGACTCCTCTGGTTAAAAGTCTGGTTGTATAGAAGTCTATGAGAAAATTACTCTACTTCTCACTTGATTTAGTACCTCGGTAAACATTGTAAACATTTAGAGTATGGCAGATCTAAGGTAGACCTATAAGGTACACCTTATAGGGGTGTATTAGAGCCTTATAATGATACTCCGTCTCTGCGTTTTTATTCCTCCGTTGTCCAAACATGGTCACTGCCGTTTGCTGGATCCAATCCAAGATGTCGATGGCCAGAAGACAAAATTTGAGGCTTCAAAATAGCAGTCCACAAACCAACGGATGATGTCACAAGGCCACTTCTTATATTTAGTGTATGTGTGGTGGGGAATGCTCCCCAGAGAATGAGGCGTCGGGTTGTGAACGCAGCCATCAGTGCCAGCTTATAAAAGGCACCTGTTGGCATTACCTCATTCCTTTTTGTCCCCTGTCCCTGTGGTGGCTCGTAGTGGTAAATATCCCAGAGGAGTCCAGACACTGGTGGTGGTGGCTGAAGGTTATGCAGGAGTTGGCTGGAGATGCTGATGGAGTGATGAATCTGTGAAGACGGATGGTGCTGGGGAGAAGGAGGGTCGCATGAAAGGGATACAGCCCATTTAAAAAGTGACGGCAGTAAAGCTGATAGGCTAACGATGAGGGGGTGATGCTGGGCTATTGGCTGAGTGACCCTGTTTTGCCTTTGTTTTGCCACTGTTTTGCCCCTGTGTTGCCCCTGTTTTGCCTCTGTTTGCCCCTGTTTTGCCCCTGTTTTGCCACTGTTTTGCCTCTGTTTTGCCCCCATTTTGCCCTGTGTTCCCCCTGTTTTGCCTATGTTTTGCCCTTGTATTTCCCCTGTATTGCCCCTGTTTTGCCTCTGTTTTGCCCCTGTTTTGCCCCTGTTTTGCCTCTGTTTTGTCCCTGTTTTGCCTCTGTTTTGCCCCTGGTTTGCCTCTGTTTTGCCCCTGGTTTGCCTCTGTTTTGCCCCTGTTTTGCCCCTGTTTTGCCTCTGTTTTGTGCCTGTTTTGCCACTGTTTTGCCCCTGTTTTGCCTCTGTTTTGCTCCTGTTTTGCCTCTGTTTTGCCCCTGTTTTGACCTATTCCCCCTGTTTTGCCTCTGTTTTGCTCCTGTTTTGCCTCTGTTTTGCCCCTGTTTTGACCTATTCCCCCTGTTTCGCCTCTGTTTTGCCTGTTTTTCCTCTGTTTTGATTAATTTATGTTGTTTAACTGGGTTTGTTTGTTTAGTTGTCTTAATCATTTTTGTTTCTTTAGGTTAAGTAGAGTGCCATTGTTGGGAGGCACCTGTGGCGAGGTCCCTACACCTTATGCATGTGTAAACACTGGGATAAGAGTGTGGACTGCACCATTTCTGTTGTGAGGATTGCTGTGTTGCACCTGAGGTGAGTTACCGGTAGCACCCCTGGGCACTCCTGTGTAGTCTGCCTCCCCACTAGTGGCCTCGACTTAAATCGACTTATGTTGGATAGGACATTGTAGAACAGTAGATTGTGATGTAGTTTTAGCGTTTTTAGTCGGAGGCCTTTTTACCTTAACGTGTGAGGAAGAATTATTTAAAATCCCTTGTTGGTTCTTGTCATTTTCATTTTTCCATTAATATTCTTTCCTCCACCGCAGCTCCCGTCCCTGCAAATTTGATTCTTTAAATATAACCGTTGGTTAATTTTTACGAAACACGTCTCTCTCTAATTTCAGTAACGAATCTGTGTGCCTTAACAATTCAAAAAAACAATATCTTAAGGTTGTTAAGCTTATATTTCCTGGGGTGTCAGTACCAGCTTATAAAATATTGCCAGTAAACAATGAGTCCAATGAGCTCGTAATCCCAGAGTCAACAGTAGTTAATTCCTCCTTTCCAGATCTACAACTTTGCCACCTCTCATTTCTTTTTCATCCATGAGCATGGACCCAGAAACTCCCTCCCTCCATCACTGAGGTCACCCAAACATTCTGAATGATAAAACAACCCTGCATGGTGTGCCTTCAATCCTTAAAAATGCATATATACTCCACAAACGTAAGTACTGGGTATACCTCAAAGAACTCATTCTCAACTACATTCCCAGAAAAGACTTAAGTCAAATAATCCTAAATCTAAATTTGTAGCCTACTGTATTTTGGCAGCAGAATCCGCTTTGGCTGATCATTAAGAAAGACGGTGTGTATTTGGTGACTATATTCACAAATGTCATTTCAATCAGGAGAGACTTGTTTTATAATTTAACAATGATTTATTATACAAGCGTCAAATATGAAAAGTGCAAAGTCTTTGGCGATTGGACTCCATCCTGAAGTACTATCACCGAGGGTGGAGATACTGAGGTCCAACAGGCCTAACCCCCCCTGGAGTCCAGACACTGGTGGTGGTGATGATGAAAGGAGTTGCTGCAATCTGATGATGAATCAGGAGCACGACTGTGCTGCTGACTGGAGGCGACTGGGGTGGAGGCGGGACACATCTGCTTAACGCTGAAATGACAACTGACAGCAGCAGGGAGGAGAACACTATTTAAAGTTTGACAGCAACGATCTGATTGGCTTAAGGAAACTGTGTGCCGAATCTGGTTGGTTGCTTAACAGTGCACGCCCCCAATCAGCTGATAGAGTAATTACAAGGAGAGGAGAGACAGAGATTACTAGTGAGTGTCTTCCTGACTGAACTTGCGCTTGAGCTACATTTACCCGAAACTAATGGCACATACAAACTGGTTTTCTTTACTCATGCAGTGAACTGTTACAGTATACACGCATACACTGTATGCGTGCAAAAGAAGGCTTAAGTTTACCTGAGGCTAAATCCGTTAAACAAAAGCTGTTGAGTCGATCAGGAATATTATTTTATTACCCACATTGCGAAGCAACTGACTAGCAGAGCAGGTTTGAGTTTGTCGTCCGAGTCATTTAAATTTGTATTCATTCAAACATATGAACATTATACATAGATGCAAAAATCAACAACAAAAAATACAGTCAGCACTTAACTGAAAGGCCGCGGGTGTATGTGGGCTCTGGCATTGGAGCACTCCCACAGAGCCTGGAGAAAAGTTTCCAACATTTACTGTCCTGCATTAAGCACATTTCAAACTTTAGGGGGGTAAAATAATATATATGCACAATTTTGTAACGGTTAAACGTTCTTGCATCCCTTGTAGCCCAGCCTACATTTTAATATTGTGCCCGGTTTGCTCAGCACAGCCGGAAAGCCCAATAAGTCTTTCATTATCTTTCATAAAATATATATTTAGATACAGAAGCAAGTACACAGGTATACAGCTCCTACTGGTCTTGCCTTACTAATATTTAAATGTAAAACGTAAAGCATTTGGCAGATCACACCGCACAGAATTGCACTCCGGGACAAACAGCCTTTCGTTAACTGCAAAGTCAGCAAATGTTGCCTGCAGGCATTGTGGGCTGTCTTGTCTGCACCCTTACTCAAGCTGACTTTCACTCTCCTGGATCACTCCCACACAGGAGATCAAGCAGAGTGGACGAGATGAGGACCATTCCCCTGCTTCTGTTGGTAGGCATGACATTCTTAATAATCGACAATCATAGTCAGGCGCCATACGAGCAAATATTTGATTGACAATGAATGCGAAAAACAAAGTAAATGTTAACTTATTTGTTTTAATCATAAGCTGTTGAGAGTTGTAGCTGCTTATGATTACTTGTAAGCGTGAGAATAAAGGCACATGTAGCTATTCAGGTTAAGAAGTCTGCAAGCAAACCGATGAGTTGTGTTGTGTAAATGCAGTGCATGTGTACGTGATAATATGAGCCCATCCACGGCCTCAAACCCTGTGGTGTTTTGGCTCACACACTTCCAACTCTCTCATCTTTTTTGCGGTTCTGCTGAAACCGGCTTTACCAGTTTAGTCCTGTAAACTGGAGAACTTCTTTAATTTCCTCAGAAACATCCCGAAGTACTTGTATTGTAGCTTAGTTCACTGGGACATGGCTTCGGTCTCTGCCTGAATGAACTAACCGTGGGCATTAGGTAGATGTCATACCTTACGTTCCAGTGAAATTGGTTTTAACTGTCCCAAAATTCCTTCACAAAGGTTTTTGCAAACACACACCTAGTCTAGTAATACGCTGACTCATAGATCGACATTGGAGTCAAGAGGGGAACGCCACATGCGTGAGGATTATACCTCTGGATCTCTGCCAACATCTTCGATTTCGTTCAACAAGTTTAAATAATGAAAACAAAACAGCTTTCACTCTTTTGAATCACTTCTTAAAACAGATTGGCTTTTATGTGATGTTGTGGCTTTAGTGCTTTATTATATTATTGATTTTACAAAATGATTTCACTAAATCATCATTTATTTTTATCGTATCGATTGGTTTTATCGTTTTATCGGACTGTTTTACCTCTTACCTTGGTTTGTTTGCTTTGTTGGGCCTCACTGCTGAGCTTTCTGTTGTTGGAATGCCTTTTATCTTGCTTTTCTTTGTCTGTCACTTCATGTCAGTCCGATGGTTGGTAGCTTTTATCAGAAGAAGGCAAGTTGCTGGTTGCCGTCCGGCCTGAGACCTTTGTTGTACGTCATTTCCCATCTTTCTCTCCCCTCTCCGTTCCCGTCACATCTCTACTGTCAGCTGTCTAAAAAGAAAAGAAATAATGATTGAAAATTCTGAAAATCGAGGCTCACTTACTAACTTCTTTTTAGAATTTTTGACCGTCGGCCATGGAGTTCAGCTTTAAGAAGGCCGTGGGATGCGATCGAATGAATGTAAAATATAAAAGTGTACGTGATTCTCACATCACTGTCAGTAAAAGGATCAGTTAAATATGTCGTGGCTGTGGGGTGACACTGTGGCTTAGGAGTTAAAACGCCCAGAGAAAAATCCACAAAGTTACAGATTCGTATCCAGGCAGGGACATTTACATCTCTCTCCTTCCCTCATTTCCTAATTCATAAGTCATAAGTCATAAATAATCATAGAACTGAACAGAACAATAAGAGCAGTGACTCACATGCTTTGATGTTGATTGAAGTTTTTGATTTATGTTTTTTCCATTTGTAGCTGCCTTAGGGGTTCATTGTCACTGTCTGTAAGACTAATTTCAACAAAGTGAACTAAACTGCTGTCATTGTCTCTCAATTAGTGAATTACTGGTAATTACTGGTAATTACTGAACACGATGCAGTCCTGCTCAAAGGCAAACTGTGGGAAATTGGTTGGCAGCACTGGTTTCCTCCCAGAGTCGAAAGAAGCGCAGTTCAGATGAATAGCAAGCTTGAAGTTGTTCTAAGTGTGTTTGCTCTGTGACAGAATGTTTTATTAACCCTTTTTCTGTTGTAGGTTGCATTAACAGCCCTGGCAGAGTCTCACCGCGGCCAACACATCGGGCGTGCAAAGCGGGTAACTTCCTCTTGTTTGGAAATCCAAACTCCTGCCAAAATGTTTTCCTTCCAACAGAAAATGTAACAATGTTATGTTTGATATACATGCTGGTTTCAACAGGAGGTTTTGGTGCGTACCAAAAGAAGATGGGTTTTGTCTACAATTGAAATCGACGAAGGAGATTCTGGGCCTTTCCCGAAGGAAATTTCGAAGGTAAGGACATCAGTGAGTAAATTAAATAACCAATCAATATCCTGGCTGGGCGAAATGAAGCAAACTGTAACAGCTCCATGGTGTTTGTCTTGACCCCAGATGTATAATGACAAGACGCATGCTTCGGGGGAAAAGTACAAAATAAGTGGGATGGGTGTGGATGAGGAGCCGTTAGGAGTGTTCTCCATCGACGAAATCACCGGAGTCGTCTATGCCCATAAACCTGTCGACAGAGAGGAACACGAGCTCTACAATGTGAGCTACCAATCCCTGTGATGATGAATACATTTTATGCAGATTCCTAACCATTACAAATAATTTTCACATGTGTACCTTTCCCCACAGATCCAGTTTGATATCTTAAGCAAAGAGATGGACGAACGTATAGACAAGGAACTGTCTTTCATTGTCGCAGTAAATGACATCAATGACAACGCACCAATGTTCGAACCTGACTTGCAAGCCGATGTGGATGAAAATATTGCAGAAGGTGAGTAGCACAAATGACTCTATAGAGTGCGCATATCATCTGCTTGTAGTCACTTCTAAAACACATCCACCCTCTTTTGCTTCCTTACTTCTTGAAGGGAGCGCTCTGGTGCCGCTGCACGTCACGGACAGAGATAAGAGGAACACGCCCAACTCTACATTCACCGTCAGTGTGGTTTCACAGAACCCGCAAGAGCCCAAGATTGAATTGGTCGTGGTGTCTCCCAGCATGGCCCACCTCTCCTTTAAAGGATGTTTTAACTATGATGTGAGACTTACTTATATGATACCTACATCAATGGGCAGCTGTATGTACATGGAAACACACACACACATACACATACTGATTTGTTCATCTAAAATATCATCTTTTATATATGTTTCAGAAAGTAAAGAAGTATGAAGTTATTGTTCAAGCAAGAGATCATGGAACACCGGCCCTCACCTCCACCGCCACTGTTACTCTCAACATTGTTGACAGAAACACTCATCTGCCGACGTTCAAGAAGGAGGAGGCACTGATTTTTATTTTTTAATTATTAGCATTCATGAAGTTGCTTTTTAGAATGTTTGATGTTAAATATGAAACTGTTCTGCTTGTCCAGTACAAAGGTGAGGTGAAGGAAGGAATCACCAAGGACGATATTTTGAGAATTGCGGTAGACGACAAAGACGCTCCCAAAACTCCCGGTTGGCGTGCCAAATACTTCTTCGTCAAAGGGAATGAGGGAGGAAACTACAAACTTGAAACTGACCCCATCACTAATGAGGGTATTCTGAGTGTCATCAAGGTAATTCTGCTTCAATTGTCGACTGTGGGCCAAGCTAAAAGTACAAAATATAAACAGCAACCTAAACTTGCGTGTTTCTTTCTCAGATCAAGGACTTTGAGAAGAGAACTTACACTGACCTGGTGGTCAGAGTGGAGAATGAGGAGGCCTTGTTTGTTTGTGGCACAGCCACACCTCCAACTCCAAATACAGTCAAGATCAAAATGAGAGTGATTGATATCAATGACCCACCTCACTACGAGAATAATTTGTATAAGGTGTACAGGGTAGAGGAGGAGGAGCCAGGAAAGGTGCTGTTGACTCCGAAGGTTTACGACGCCGACTCCAACGTAACCCGTATCAGGTTGGTGTCTACATACTGAATTGTGCTTCCTTGGCACATTGTGAATAGAGGCCGACACATGCTGGATTTTTCAGGTAGTTGCCGATATGCTTTTAAATAATATGTTCTGCTCCTGTTCCCCTTTTCCTTCTGTGATCAGGCATGTGCTGTTGAAAGATCCAGCTGGCTGGGTGAAAATAGATGAGAAAACAGGAAAACTCACGACAATTAAGAAGATGGACAGAGAGTCGCCCTTTATCGACGGCGATGGCGCTTACAAAATCGTCATCGGAGCCATAGATGATGGTATAAAGGAGCGCGACTGGTTATTCACCATGATGATGTGTTCCACTGGTAAACTTAATGCTTGGATGAATTAAATGTTTTTTTGCCTTTGCTGTGGCTACACAGGTGAGCCTTCAGAAACAGGTACAAGCACTGTTCTGGTCTACCTACGGGATATCAATGACAACAAACCGCGCCTGGTCAACGAGGGCGCGATTTTGTGCGGAAACAAGGGCAACAAGGTCATGGTGCCTGCCGCGGACGCAGATGTCAATCCTTTTAGTGGGCCCTTCACTTTCTCCCTGGGTGCTGATGACAAAGCTGTGACGCAGCGATGGAAACTCGACCCTACCTTTGGTCAGTACATATCTGTGAACCCTCATTACTACACAAACATAATTCTTAAAATTGAAGCGACACTACGCGACTCTCTTTACACCCTTCACCAGGTGAGGAAGCTGGGCTCGTGAGCCTGGGGACACTTCCTTTTGATAACTACTCAGTGCCCCTGGTCATAAAGGACCAGCAGAGCTCGATTGGACTTCACACCGTGGAAGTGATGGTGTGTGACTGTGGAGGGGGAGATGTTTGCCTCGGCAAAAAGCCGCCTTCATCCAGCCTTGGGCCAGCGGGCATTGGACTTCTCGTTTTGGGACTCCTCTTATTGTTGCGTGAGTATGGTAATCATTGCCAACATTTACAAACTCATCTTGCTCATGGTGGTAATGAGGGAGGAGCAAAAGCTGATCTTTTACTGTACCCCCCCCCCCCCCCCCCAGCTTTATCTTAGCGGTTAATTTAGGTCGACTTGGCACTGATGTGTCGGCTCAAAAAACAGCGTGTACACATTATTTAACAGCGTGTACATTTTAATGTGTGTCTGCAGTGCTGCTCCTCATCTTTAAGTGTCAGTGTGGAGGGAAGGATTTCAATAAAATAGCCATGGTGCAGGATGAGGGCAACCAGACCCTCATCAAGTACAACCAAGAAGGAGGGGGGTCCGCAAGCATGGTGGGTTGTGTTGTGTGTGAGCAAATTACACGGAGTAAAACAGTGACAGTATGTGAATAAACCAGTCACACCCATTTCTGGGATCTATTTGTTCTTTCTCTCTCTTCTCTGCAGAGTGAGCCCTTTCTGCTCCCGACTCCTACAAACAACTTTGATGTGACAGATGGCATAAAAATGGGCAACATGCAGGTACTCCTCCTCTCCCCCCTCGGCCTCTCGCGCCCCCTTTTTACGGTTGACCTTTTCTCAGGCCTCAGGTGTGTCAGCGTGGGAGCAAATTACAAAAGGGTGTGTCAAAAGGCAAGAGTCTTAAAGCACTCAAGAGAAAAACAAACAGCATACATTGTTGCTGAAAAGTTAATGACAGCTATAATCCAGTTACTTCGGTACTTTTTTCTTGTCTAACCGAAGCGACGACAGACGGCATAAATTAGGGTTCTCACAGCGTTGTGAAACAAGTAGATCAGAGGTTGACTTTAAGCAGAACTACGATACAAAGAAGACATCTTGTATTGCCGGAGTAGTTTGCAAAAGGGGATTACCTGAGCTATTGTGAAGGCACATTATCACATTTACTGCAGTTAGCCGCAAAGCATTATAATAGTTTGAATGTGACATAAAGTTTGGTTGTGCACCAGCAGACATATAACTGTGTCAGAAGTTTTATTTTCCAAGCGTTGATCTTGTGGCTGGATTTGCCGAATCAAACACAATGCTTTGTTACATACCGTTTAAAAAAACAAGCAAAAATAGAACGAGATTTTTACTCGCCTCGGCTTGCAAGGTTTCTTTATTATTTTTGCATCTCTCACCTAGGAGACCAACATGGCTCCAGTCATGACCCAGGACATGTATTCGTACAACAGCCCAGCGCTCGGCATGGTGAGTACCAGGACTATAAATCGACTCCTTTTGTGTGTTTGCAATTCTACAAGACAAAGAGTTACCACGATTTAGAGTCACGTTTACAGCAGCTGGCTGGACTTCTTTGAAGGCTGATTTCCAAACAATAAAGTAGCTTCCTGTGGTGGGTGCGGATAGGACTTACACACCTGTAGTTGGTATTAGGCAGGGCCTGTTGCTGTCCTAACCTGGCTGTATGTCCTCTACAGATGAACTCGAACATGAACCGGCAGGGCACGCAGCACCAAAGAGACACAGCCAGAAGCCACGGAGGGCAGAGCATGGTGAGTGACTGCAGCTGTGATTTTAAAAAGTTGCCTTTACAAATGTTTTATCGCGTTGCTCTGATAGGTGTGTTTTGTAGAAAGCCTGCACACAGCCTCCTTAAATCCACACACACCGGATTTGCTTTTTTGGGGCGACCGTGGCTCAGGGCCGGTTTTCAATCAGAGGGTCGGCGGTTTGATCCCCGGCTTTGGCTCTGCCAGTCACATGTTGATGTGTCCTTGAGCAAGACACTTCAACCCAAAGTTGCTCCCGTAGCTGTGCCTACGGTGTGATCGAATCTGAATTGTAAGTCGCTTTGGATAAAAGCGTCTGCTAAATGACTGTAATGTAATGTTTTAACGCTCCATGAACAACGACAAGAGGCTTTTTATGTGGTCCCATTTGTTTGTTTGTCTTTTTTTCGTTTCTGAGATTTTGAAAAACAACCTCACCAGATTTCTTGTGATACACTGTATCTGTTTGTTTTTTGTTTTTTTTAATCCACAAATACACTGACTGTAAGTGAGGATCAAGTGAGGGTAGTAAAGACTGAATCTGTTTATTTCCTTAATTCCAGTACGCTACATGGGCTTCAGACAAGATGAACACCCATCAGGTAAATTGTGGTCTTCATTGAATTAGTATATTTTAATAAGTAGATCAAATATAAACATCTTTGACTGCACTGTAAACACTTTCTAATGCTTATACAGTGTTTCAATTAAGAAGTAGGACGCTAGTACATGTACATTATATGTTTACCTGTGGGTATACATTATAACCTCTCTCTCTGAACAGGGAGGCTCCTCGAGATACAACCGCTCTGTAAGCCTGCGGTCAAGTGAACACATTTCAGACCACATCGAGAAGGTGAGAGAGGTTTGGACACCGTAGTAAGACGGGCACATTGCATCTGCATTAAACTTCAGCAATGCTCATATACAGTTTGTAACATGGATGAAAACAAAAATCACCATAAGGTTGTTTAAATCTGCTTTAAGCAATGAAATAAGTAGAAAGTTACTGCGAGGAACTTTAACTGGTCTCAATTTAGCACTGATGCCTGTGTATGATTTGCATAAGTAAACATGACGATCAGCACGGCAGAACCAGGACTGTGCAGGGAAAACATTCTGCAGTAAAGTGACACAGGGATGTTCACAGGGACTGCCAGAATCAAAGTTCCTCGTAGTCACTTTAAGTCCCATGATTATAAAAGTATACTTCCAGACTGAATGGCTTAATATATGTATTTTTGATGTATGTTTTTGACAAAATTACCCAGAAATCTTTTTATGATTCCTCAATCCCACAGAGAATGCAACAGATTGATGGAAACCATGTAGGCCAGCCAGAGGACCAACCCTACGAGTATGCCTACGAGGGACAGGGCAGCAGATGCGAGTCGTTGGATAAGCTGTCACTCAGCAACCTGGGAGATGATTTGATGTTCCTGAATGATTTGGGGCCAACGTTCAAGACCTTGGGAGGCATCTGTCACCGGACAATTAAAAAAAAAAACATACAGCTTTAAGCTGCTGGACTGAGATTTTTTTACCAAGAAAGTTGCTCTTCGACTCTCGTTTTAGATCGTGACTATGGACTGATCTGACGAGATCTTTGGAGAAAAGATGCACCACAATGGTTGGATTCTGTACTCTGGCATTTCGGACTTAAACGTCCCACATATTGAGAGGCAGCTGTTTCGTATATCAGCGTCAACCCATGAAACAAGGATTATGTGGTAGACGCTGTATTTTACCCGCTTGAAGAGGAGATTAATGCATTGAACAAACTGTCATGCTTTGGCGATTTTGAAATGTTGGGCTTTGACAGGAACAGGGTGTGTTCGCTTGTTTTTTTACTTTGCTGCTTTAGGAATGATTGGGCGTCAGTGCTGTAGGTTGTGTCATCGCACTGTTTTTTTTAAAAATTTGTATGCTTTAAACTGTGTTTATCTGTGGAAACTGGAAAGAGAACCCCTTTGTTAATAAAGACCAGCAGAAATCAGTTGGAATCAGTCCTGTGAATCAGTAAATGGCCAGTGGTATTGCTGTGGCCTGCTGTTCATACTCTGATACAGTGGTGCGGAGTTTATACTGTGTATCTTGCAACAATACATAGTCCATTACTTGCTTTGTTTTCTTGTATGTATTTTTTGCATCTGCTGTCTGAAACATGCATTCTTTGAAATGCTGTATTTGGGAGGAAATTGGCCATCACTAAAGGATGTGCTGGTAGCAACCTTTTGGGGTGAAATCTTTTTACTTTTTACGATTAAAATAACTATAATAAAAATATACAAAAGAACATCCTGTTTCAGTGGTTACCACCGTTGTTTGGGAGTAGTAATCTAATTAAACGAGTAGTTCATGATACTTTTGCAGTTGCTTTCTGATAGTTCAACTACATTCATATTTCTAGAGTGAATCAAGTAGTTAATTTACTTTTGTGTCTTTTTTTTGTAGTTAACTACTAAAACGATGAAATAAATGTGCCATTCATGGTAAGTGTGTTTTTATTTTTATGCTACTGTGGCTTCTCTGCTGTAATTGAACCAGGCGCCAAACCTCAGGGTCAGAAAAGTGAAGCCAATGCTGAAGTGTCTTAAACTTACATTCTATCTAATGGCCATCAGGGGGCGACTCCTCTGGTTGCAAAAAGAAGTCTGATTGTATAGAAGACTGTGAGAAAGACTGTTGTTAGCTCTGCGTTGTCTGGTCTGGGAGTTGTCTCTGTTTTACAACTTTAACCATTTCACATTTCATGCGTTTAACATTCATGAAAGTTATTTGTAACATTATCATATTCAGCGTTGTACTTTGCTGCAACCGCTCGTGTCACCGCTGGTTGCAAAACAACGACGGCCAAAAACCAAACATGAGGCTTCAAAACGTCAGTCCACTGACGTCACGGTGACGGCGTCATCTTCTTCAGCAAGTTGTGAAGATTGCACAAGCCTAATGTTACAAACCTGACAAGTAAGACAACAGGACGAATGCTCAAGTTGGTCAAACGATCTTAAAAGGTGCAAGTCATTTCTTTCTTTCTTTTGGTTTATGTATGATTCATGAACAAGTGGACACATTTAAAAACTAAATTAAGTGACATTTGTTGCTGACATGTGACTTTTTTTTCACATGCCAGCAATATAATTTAAGAACCTGTAGTTGGTATTAGGCAGGGCCTGTTGCTGTCCTAACCTGGCTGTATGTCCTCTGATGAACTGATGAACACGCAGCACGCAGCAAGGTGTGGCATAAGAGCATCAATATAAAAACAACCTGACAACCTGACCTCATTTGATTCGCACGCATAACTCAGTAACAAAGGACATCCCTGGAATGAAAACCAAAAGAGACCAGGAGGCATGGAAGTAATTCCAAGAAACTCAAAGTCAACTTTCAGTTTTCTTTGGTATTGACGTAGCAAATACCGGTTTTGTTCTGTCACAGTTCTTGCCTTTTTTCTTGAGAACAAATACCATCGAGGCTGCAGGTAAAGGGTTTCGGATCTGCCTTGCGCAAACAATGACTTAACATTGACTGACATTAATTAGCTGTTTCCATGAGAAAGGCAAGTCCCCACAATGTGACTGTAAACTGATTTATGTCACAACTCCTGAAACACGCCTACCTACACTCTGCTCATAACTCAGAACATAACTGCTCTATCCTGTTTTTCCTTTTGTGATGAAACACAACATATACAATACATTGTCATACTATATACTGCATTTTATCATATATTTTATCTGTGCTTAATCATATGTCTTTCTCAATGTTTTATCTATTCAGTTAATATTACTCTTTCAGACCAAACTGCATTATATGCATTATATTATATTATTATTATTATTATTATTATTATTATTATTAAGCTGTCACTCAGCAACCTGGGAGATGATTTGATGTTCCTGAATGATTTGGGGCCAAAGTTCAAGACCTTGGGAGGCATCTGTCACCGGACAATTAAAAAAAAAAACATACAGCTTTAAGCTGCTGGACTGAGATTTTTTTACCAAGAAAGTTGCTCTTCGACTCTCGTTTTAGATCGTGATTATGGACTGATCTGACGAGATCTTTGGAGAAAAGATGCACCACAATGGTTGGATTCTGTACTCTGGCATTTCGGACTTAAACGTCCCACATATTTAGAGGCAGCTGTTTCGTATATTAGCGTCAACCCATGAAACAAGGATTATGTGGTAGACGCTGTATTTTACCCGCTTGAAGAGGAGATTATTGCATTGAACAAACTGTCATGCTTTGGTGATTTTGAAATGTTGGGCTTTGACAGGAACAGGGTGTGTTCGCTTGTTTTTTTACTTTGCTGCTTTAGGAATGATTGGGCGTCAGTGCTGTAGGTTGTGTCATCGCACTATTTTTTTTTAAATTTGTATGCTTTAAACTGTGTTTATCTGTGGAAACTGGAAAGAGAACCCCTTTGTTAATAAAGACCAGCAGAAATCAGTTGGAATCAGTCCTGTGAATCAGTAAATGGCCAGTGGTATTGCTGTGGCCTGCTGTTCATACTCTGATACAGTGGTGCGGAGTTTATACTGTGTATCTTGCAACAATACATAGTCCATTACTTGCTTTGTTTTCTTGTATGTATTTTTTGCATCTGCTGTCTGAAACATGCATTCTTTGAAATGCTGTATTTGGGAGGAAATTGGCCATCACTAAAGGATGTGCTGGTAGCAACCTTTTGGGGTGAAATTTTTTTACTTTTTACGATTAAAATAACTATAATAAAAATATACAAAAGAACATCCTGTTTCAGTGGTTACCACCGTTGTTTGGGAGTAGTAATCTAATTAAACGAGTAGTTCATGATACTTTTGCAGTTGCTTTCTGATAGTTCAACTACATTCATATTTCTAGAGTGAATCAAGTAGTTAATTTACTTTTGTGTCTTTTTTTTGTAGTTAACTACTGAAACGATGAAAAAAATGTGCCATTCATGGTAAGTGTGTTTTTATTTTTATGCTACTGTGGCGCCAAACCTCAGGGTCAGAAAAGTGAAGCCAATGCTGAAGTGTCTTAAACTTACATTCTATCTAATGGCCATCAGGGGGCGACTCCTCTGGTTGCAAAAAGAAGTCTGATTGTATAGAAGACTGTGAGAAAGACTGTTGTTAGCTCTGCGTTGTCTGGTCTGGGAGTTGTCTCTGTTTTACAACTTTAACCATTTCACATTTCATGCGTTTAACATTCATGAAAGTTATTTGTAACATTATCTTATTCAGCGTTGTACTTTGCTGCAACCGCTCGTGTCACCGCTGGTTGCAAAAAAACGACGGCCAAAAACCAAACATGAGGCTTCAAAACGTCGGTCCACTGACGTCACGGTGACGGCGTCATCTTCTTCAGCAAGTTGTGAAGATTGCACAAGCCTGATGTTACAAACCTGACAAGTAAGACAACAGGACGAATGCTCAAGTTGGTCAAACGATCTTAAAAGGTGCAAGTCATTTCTTTCTTTCTTTTGGTTTATGTATGATTCATGAACAAGTGGACACATTTAAAAACTAAATTAAGTGACATTTGTTGCTGACATGTGACTTTTTTTTCACATGCCAGCAATATAATTTAAGAACCTGTAGTTGGTATTAGGCAGGGCCTGTTGCTGTCCTAACCTGGCTGTATGTCCTCTGATGAACTCTAACATGAACTGGCAGGGCACGCAGCACCAAAGAGACACAGCCTGAAGCCGCGGAGGGCAGAGCATGGTGAGTGACTGCAGCTGTGATGACACAAGTTGCCTTTTTTGTCCTGTTTTTCTTGACAAATGTTTTATCACGTTGCTCTGACAGGTGTGTTTTGAAGAAAGTCTGCACACAACCTCCTAAATCCACAAGGAGGCGCCACTACATTTGTGTTTCCCACAGTCTGTATTGCACAGATACTGAATCGGTTTATTTCCCTAATTTCAGTACACTACACTCTACAGTCAGATGTTACACACCTGACAAGTAACAGGACGAATGCTCAAAGTTGGTCAAACGATCTGAAAAGGTGCAAGTAAATATGTTCATGACTTGTGAACAAGTGGACAGTTTTATTTTAAACAAATGAAATGAAGTTGCATTTTTTGCTGGCATGTGACTTTTTTTGCATTCGATTCTTTTATATTGTCACATCGCATGCACTTTGTCAATTTGATCTTTTATTTTTTTTTAGCAGCAGCTTTAATTAACCAAACCATATTTCTGTCCAGGGCAGCTTTGCTTCCAGTGTAAAGTTAATTATAGCTTGCAAAGCAGCTTTCCCTAACGCCATGCAGACTGTGATTAAAAGATTTAAGACTGCTTTTACCAGTTCATCTTATCTGCACGCTAGACGAAGAGGTTGTCAGTGAGGGAGTGTTGACAGCAGAAATGTCACACAGCCTGTCAGAAGGTTATCGAGTTGAGTCGGGTTGACTGTTTTTTCATCCTGCAGCTCATTCAAGTGATAATCCCACTTTACATTGTGTTGCGTACTTCAGGCAATGTCCTTGTCAACACCAATGACAGCGGCTGTCTACAGTGTTGGTACATGTGCGGCATGATGGTTGTTTGGCTGCCAAAAACAATCTTATAATAATGAGTTTAATTTTGGAAACTGTTGCTGATAGTTATCGTAAATGCCCTTCAGTCTTTTAGCAGAAGTGGCAGAAGTTGTTTTTTGATTCATCTACAACTGCATCAAATAGATGCCAGATGCAGTTAAGGTGTGGCATAAGAGCATCAATATAAAAACAACCTGACAACCTGACCTCATTTGATTCGTACGCATAAGTCAGTAACAAAGGACATCCCTGGAACTATGCAGGATTTTGGAAAATATTTTCTGCAGCAAAACAGCATAAAAACACAAAAAAACAGAAAAACATAATTGCACAATTGAAACACAATAAGACATTGAAAATACTGGGAGCAGGAAATACGAAATATGTAAGTGCCAAACAACAAAACACATTATAAAGACTAATGAAAACCAAAAGAGACCAGGAGGCATGGAAGTAATTCCAAGAAACCCAAAGTCAACTTTCAGTTTTCTTTGGTATTGACGTAGCAAATACAGGTTTTGTTCTGTCACAGTTCTTGCCTTTTTTCTTGAGAACAAATACCATCGAGGCTGCCGGTAAAGGGTTTCGGATCTGCCTTGCGCAAACAATGTCCTACAGTGCTTAGTGAGATGCTGGCTGGAACCTTAGACTGTACAAAACATGGCCGTAGTCTCCTCGAACCCACAGGTTTCTGAAGAGCCAAAGTGAAGCTCAAAGCGGGCGGCTCCAGCCGTCGCCATCTTAGCCGAGACAACACAGTTTAATCCCAAAAAAAGGGCAACACTATCTCAAAGCTACCAAGCTAGCTAAGGCTAACAATCCAGGATGTTGCTACATGGCTAACATTAACCCTGTGGTTTTCTTGCTTGCGGTTGCCGTTTGGTCCTGGTGCTTAACGTTAGAATTTCACTCAATGGAAAAATTGCAGCACAGACTTCATCAGTCTTTTGTCACAAAAAACGTTGCAAATCCAATGAAATGTGATCCCCTCAGCTCGTTGTCTTTGTGCATTAGCATTAACGTTATTCACCATAAAGCACACGCGTCCTCCTTTCTTCTTGCCAGAATCCTTGCATGAAAGCCCACACATCAGCCACCAGGAGCCTTATTATTTGTCCGATATTTGCATGAAGAATTCTCCAAAAGGCACCGTCACTGCAAAGACGGAGCCGAGGTTAAGTCCAGTGACTCGAATTAGCCAAGGTGACGCCTAGCAGACAGCTAGCGGCTGCGACGGCATACCCCTGTCACTTTAAGCGGCCATTGCCTTAATTATACACATTTAAAATTCACCCTCCGCACAGTTGTTATGAATGGGGATATTAGCTTCAGAGACCAAAACCATTTTCTTGTATCAGGCTGTAAACATGTTTATTTCTGCTGCAAAGCTGTGCATTTTAACATGGGGGTCTATGGGGATGGACTCGCTTCTGGAGCGCTTCATCAGCAATTCCGTTCTGTCTTCATTGCCGCCTTGCTGTGATTGATGTGCCGTGCTCTGCTGTCCTTGTTTTTCTGCAGTTGTCAAAACAATGGCTCAGTATGATGAAAACCGTCCCAATGGTGCAATATTGAGCTTAATGAGCCTGATTTCATCTTTGTAGATACAGATACATACAGTAAAACAACTGCAGTACAACAAAAGGACAGCTGAAATACCCTCCTTAATTTAACATGTGAACATAAGAAGAAAAGAAACATGAGTAAATCATTTGCTTATTATTTGAAGATGACTCAATAAGCTTTAATGGAGCACTCTAAACTAGAATTGAGCTGTAATGTGAGTACAACACTTAAATGTTTCACAACTTTTGGAGACTTAACATTGACTGACATTAATTAGCTGTTTCCATGAGAAAGGCAAGTCCCCACAATGTGACTGTAAACTGATTTATGTCACTCCTGAAACACGCCTACCTACACTCTGCTCATAACTCAGAACATAACTGCTCTATCCTGTTTTTCCTTTTGTGATGAAACACAACATATACAATACATTGTCATACTATATACTGCATTTTATCATATATTTTATCTGTGCTTAATCATATGTCTTTCTCAATGTTTTATCTATTCAGTTAATATTACTCTTTCAGACCAAACTGCATTATATGCATTATATTATATTCTCACACACACACACACACACACACACACACACACACACACACACACACACACACACACACACACACACACAGTATTTTGTACACACCCAGCTTTATAGGTCTGGCTACAGGCCAGACCTATAAAGGTTCACGTGACATCGTTTATGATAACAGGCCCTCCCACTCACAGGTACACAGGCCAATGCAGGTTCTGGCTGCAGTGTACCTGTGAGTGGCATGCAGTTGAACTTCCATTCAGCTGCATCCAAGGACTAAGATCAACGAAGGAACTAACGACTCTAAAAACACATGATCCAGATTCTAGATTAACTATGGAGACAACACACCTCTGGCTTTTCCTGATGCTGGTAAGAACGTATCTTCAGTGTCAGTATTTCTGGACAGAAGGGTTGAAAATATAAAGGTTTTTTTTGGGTATGTCAACAGTCAGAACAGCTATAGTATATTTTTTAAATTGTTTTTGAAATCTCCTTTTCTTTTGCCTTGTGTTTTGATGCTTTTATGTTGTGGTTTTATGTGAAGCACTTTGAATTACCTTGTTGTTGAAATGTGCTATACAAATAAACTTGCCGTGCCTTGCCTTGCCTAGCCTATAAAGTATAGTCAATTTGGAAATACTCTTACAAAAAACCTCGTAAATGTGTTTCTGCAGTGTGCGGGAGTCCACGCGTCATCTTCAGAAGTTTTGAAGCGACAAAAAAGGAACTGGATCATTGATTCCTTCAGTATCGATGAAGGCTACAAAGGAGTTTTCCCATACGTCCTGGGCAACGTGAGTATCTATCTGTAGTCGGCTACATGTGACAAGATGCAGAAAGATCATTGCGAAATTCGCTGCTTTTGTGTTTCGACAACCTTTTCAGGTTACAATTGAAAAGAGCATCCCCTATTTCAATATACACGGTGAAGGTGTTGAAAAGGAACCCAAGGGAGTATTACAAATCAACAAACTCACAGGCGAGATTACAGTCCACCGCCCTGTCGACTTTGAGAAGTACCAATTTATAAAGGTTTGAAGCACTTTACTAAAACAGCATTATTACGGTACTGGACCTGTGTGTGTGTGTGTGTGAAGCGCAGTGGAGGGTTTCATTCTTTCACAATTCTTACATTTGCATGACAGCTAACGTTCCAGGCACTTGACAGACACAGTCACGTCATAGACACGGAGCTGGGCATTGAGGTATTGATCATCGACGCCAATGACAACACTCCAACGTTTGACAATGAGAAGCAGGAGATCAGCATAAAGGAGTCAACATCACAAGGTAACCTGCTGTTTCTTTTTCTCATGTTAATCTCTACTGCAACTGCTATGAAATGACAACATGAAATAAAACAACTCATTTCTTCTGATACCGACAGGCACAGACCTGATTACCGTTCGGGCAACGGACAATGACAGAAGTAAGAAGTATCAATTATTTGATTTACAAATAGTCTCAGTCCATCCTGACCCATCTGATCTGGAGTTCGACATAAACCAGATCGATCTAAGCGGAACCATTTCATTTAAAGGATGTCTGGACCATGAGGTGAGAGGACACATTGCACCATTCTCTAATCAACAACATCAAATCTGTTCATCACATAACTTCCATCTCCTTAAATTTGAATAATACAGCCAAATCAAATGCGTTTCATGATATTATTTTCATGATATTTCTTTTTTTACCGACCAGACAGCAGAGAAATACACCATTATAGTGGAGGCCAAAGGCCGTGGAGAGGGACTGCAGCTCTCCAGCTCCAGCACCATCACAGTCAATATAAACGATGGGAATAACCATCTCCCTGTGATAACAGGACAAACAGTGAGCCATTACTTCTTCACGGGGAAGGCAATGAAATACTTGAACAGTTTCATTTCATAATAAATAAGCATATTTTTTTTTATTCCAGGGTTCTGGGAGAGTGAAAGAAGGAGAGGAAAATGTTCTTGTTAAACGTCTGCAAGTTACGGACAAAGACAGCAAAGGAACAGCGGCCTGGAGAGCCAAGTATCAAATTCAAGGAGACGCAAAGAAGAATTTCAGAATCACGACTGATCCTGAGACAAACGAAGGACTACTGTATGTGGAAAAGGTATGCTGTCTTCTTTTCAAGCTACAGTCCAATTATGATTTGGTAAAAGTACACAAACCCTTTTTTGTTTGTTTTTAAAGCACTCACAGCTCTTCAAACCTCAGTTCAATTTGTTATCTTAAAATAATAAACACGAGAGAATAAAGATCTGAAACAATACGTTCTACACATTCAGTCACACTCTTTAAAATGGTAAAGCAACCACCACACGGCTGCAAGAAAATATCGACTCACAATTAAGTATCGCAATGTTATCTTTAGCGATACTGTATCAATTCTCAAAAACACTATTGATTTTGAATGAACTTTAAAATAGGAAAAGTCTGTCCATATATATGTATATATATACATATATATACATATATATACATATATACATATATATATATATATATATATACATATATACATATATATATATATATATGTATATATGTATATATGTATATATATATATATATACATATATACATATATATACATATATACATATATATATATATATATATATACATATATATATATATATATGTATATATGTATATATGTATATATGTATATATGTATATATGTATATATATACATATATACATATATATATATATATATATATATATACATATATATATATATATATGTATATATGTATATATATATATATATATATATGTATATATGTATATATATATATATATACATATATACATATATATATATATATACATATATATATATATATATATATATATATACATATATTTAGTGCTGCCAAAGAGAGTGAACCTTAAATGTATTTCTTTGAATGTGGTAATTCATACGATTTTAGTTTTTTTGCACTGCATTGAAAAACAAAGGGCAGATTACCAGTGATGAACTTTATGAATTTCAATATATCTCGACTTCACTTTCGTGTTTTCAGCATCTGGACTACGAAGACGGTCACATGCAGAATATGACTATCAGTGTGGAGAATGAGATCCCATACTCCTCTTGTAAGGTGGTGGATCGCAGCGTCACTGGTCTCTGGAAAGTAAACACTGAGACAGAGAAACTTGGTACGACCACCCACCGCGTGGCAGTGACAGTGATTGTGGAGGATGTCAACGAGCCTCCGATCTTCCACCCGCTTAAAAAACAGGTTACGGTGGTTGAGAATGCCGAGGCCGGAAAGTATCTGGTAACATTTACAGCTAGCGACCCTGATAAAACCGGTGCCAACATAATTGTGTAAGTCACGAAGATACATCTCAACAGTGTTCCACATGAATAGAGAACTTGAAAATGTTTAACACCACACGAGTGTGTTTCAGTTACAAAAAGGGAGACGATCCAGCTGACTGGGTTTCAGTGGAGCCCAAGACTGGGAAAATAAGCACCACAAAGATCGTTGACCGAGAGTCGGCCTTTGTGAAAAACAATGTCTATACGGTCCCAATATTTGCTCTCGACAATGGTATGATTTATACATATTTACACAGTGTATGTGTCATTGATCACAATTTCTTTATCACATTACTGAAAGTGCACAACGTGTGTTTTTGGTCACCAGGTCAACCTGCATTGACGGGCACTGGAACCCTGGAAATCCTTATTGCAGATGAGAACGACAATGCCCCGTCCCTGACTGCAAGCAACATAGACATGTGCCAATCTGATGGACTCTCGCTGGCCAACATCACGGCCGTGGACCCGGATGAAGAGCCCTACGGTGGACCGTTCACCTTCAGGCTCCAGGAAGAGAAGAAGGGCAACTGGAAGCTTGACTCTTTGCAAGGTGAACTCCAGCTCCGACAAACGTATAGCCGAGATCGTTGCTGAACGAACCTTGAATGTGTCAATGTGTCAATTTGTTTTGGATGTACAGGGTATTCAGTCAACCTGGTGAAGGAGCCCACAGTTCCTTCAGGACAATATGAGTTGTTGCTGGAAGTGTTAGACCTCCAGGGCCAGAGATCGGCACACAACCTGTCGGTTACTGTGTGTAACTGCAAAGAGCCAGCGAGGCCAAACTGTCGCCTCCGCAAAGCAAGCTCCTCATTCGGAGGAGGAGGCATTGGGGCTGCTGTGGTTGTCATGCTACTGCTTGCAGGTAGGACAAATCTTCATAATTGTGAATGTTGTGTGAGGATTATGAGGTCTTTTTGTTCAGTTGAAATGCTTTCACACTCGAACACTATCTTCTAAATGAAACTGACATCATCTTTTATGACATGTTGATCCTTCCTCAGGTAAAAGATGAATTTGATTTGTGTGTGTGTGTGTTTTTATCACAGGTGTGCTACTTTTGGCTTTGCTGCTGTCATGTAAGAAAAAGAGCTTAACAATCACAGATACAGAACAATACCTGATGAAGAGTAACATTGAGAACCCGGGAACTGACTGCAAAGTAAATACTTTTATTGCAGTTATAATTGTCTAATACAAAATACGCACGGACACACACACACACACACACACACACACACACACACACACACACCCACACACACTTGTCTTCACTCTAATTAATAATTTACGAACACTTATTAAATCATTTTTAACTGTAAAGTAAAATGTAATTTTCTTTCGTATATATTCTTTCAAGTGTGACTTGTTGTTGTAAAATCGTAAGACATGTATTTAAATTGTCAACAGGTATTTGAGCCGTTAAACAACGTATACGGCCAAATGCCAGCACTGCCAGTAAGTGATGGAACATACACATTCATTTAAGCCTATGAAGCAAACTTTTATGAATCTGTTATGCATCATATAAAAAGAGCACTACTTATTGTTCTTCAGTTACTCATGTATGGTCTTGACTTTACTTGAAATTGCCTTTTTGCAGTTTGTGCCAAATGGCCAGATGGAGCGTAGAACGTCCCAAACTAAAATCTCAACAGACCAAAGGGACTATTTTGAACAGGTACACAAATTATTTGTATTATTATTTTTATTGTTGTGATTTCTATTTTTATTTTGTAAAAATTAGCAACATAGATTAAAGGAAAATACAAATCCCATTGAAAGAGCTGCACCGTTGCTCAAATATAAATCACATTGCACTGGGTGACATAACAATGAACATGGGTCCGATAGTTTACTTTGAGTTGATCCCGCAGACACCGTCCCGCTGCTGTAAATACTCTAACACACCAAAAAGCTCACTGATAATAATCTTTTATACATACTGTTTACTCTCGAATAATGTTTTAGGAAATTATTTAGCCTTCTTTATGATAAAAAGTTCATATTTGTGAAAGGTTTTCAATGTTTTTATTTACATTTTCATTGGGAATGAATGAACTTGGGGCTTAACAGGAACACACTCTTGGTTTTGGTCTTTTCATTCGATTTGTTGACAGCTAGAAAATTCTGCAATAAATTGCAAACCTTATGTTTATGTTGTCGAGTGACAAAAGGGCACTATTTAAAATGATTTTGAAAGTGATATTTTTTTTCCACAGTTGCCAATTAACTCAATGTCGGAAGGACACTTTTGGCGTTCAAGCTCTTCTCGTTGGGTACTAAAATTGTTATTATTGTTATTATTATTTTGTGTGAGTAACGCGCAGAAGTTTAAAAAGGCAAATATCAAGAATTTGACTCAGCCATGACATTTGCAGTTATTTAAATTCTACCGTATTTGATTTTCCAGTCAACAGGAATGTCATCGAGAATGAGGACTTCGCACAGAAACTCTATGCGTGAGGTATGTGCCATCTACATGACTACCAACCCTTTAATGTTCCATTATTTCATTTATTTCAATATATCTATAGAACTTTGACATTTTAAGTTAGACCTCTATCTGCTTCTGATCTCCCAGACTTGGAATGGACGCAGTGGATATTCAGCATCTCAAGAGAATGCTGTATTCAAGTCTACAATGCTGCCCAAAGTACTAAATATGGTAATGATACGAGTTGAATCAATCTTTCAAACCTAAGGTAATGCTTGTTCTCTTTAGAAAACACATTCTCCTTTTTCTCCTCTGCATTTCAAAGATGCTGTCCAAGCTCGAGGCACCAGGAGAGGAGCTGGGTGATTACGCTCCTCATGTGTATGCTGAGGAGGGAGACGCAGGGGCCGACTTCGAGCCCGACGCCTCCTCCATCCCTGACATTTCCTTTGAGCCAGACTTGGACTTGGACCTGGATTCCAACTTCAATACTCTGGCCTCAATCTGCATGCCTAGTGGAAGCGCTGCCCACAGGAATAGTTGAATATGAATGTAGATCAAAACTGCACTGATTTTATCTGTAATATATTAGAGGAGACAACATGCAACCTGGTGGGAAAAATGGCTGCGAATTGCGTCTTTGGATACATTTGGATACGTTTGTTTCGCTGTCAAACTTTCCGTTTGTTGAACTGCACAGTTCAGTTGAACTGCTATCGAGACTTTTGTTGGCGACAGAAACATTCATCCAGCATGTTACTCAACCTGTTTTTTTTCAAGGTTAAATGTCATTCCGACTGAAAGTCGATGAAATTTAGGGCAAACATATTCTGGTGTTGGGCAGGGAACAAGGGATTTCAAGTGTGACGTGGAGAGCGGAATTAACTGCTTTTAAATGTACACAAAACTTTACTCTATACCATATCACGAGGCCATTTTTTCTTTGCAGCAGCGGCATGATATGTCACGCATATGTAACTGGGTGTGTGTGGGGCAGGGCCATGGTATGTGGAGGTTGGATTTCAAACACTGCGTCTTCAATGAAGACACGGCTGTAACAACAGTTGCTCAAAGTCAAAACTTCAAGCAGGACATTTTCAGTCAACGTGGTAGACGGCAAAAGTGTTTTGAATATGTTTTCAACATTCAATTGAACACTGTTTTCTTTGGGATATCTTAAGACTTATTGTAGGACGTTTTTTTCATGCATTGTTTTAGCCTTTACCGTTATACATGGTACCGTCTATCCGTCTGTATTCACAGCAAGTCCATTCTTGAAATGCTGACCAATTTTTTTCAGAGGGGGAAATTCCAATCCCCATATGTGAGTGTTAAAAGTATGAAGGTGTGTCAGTGTGTGAATAAAGCACTTCCAAGGAAGTATGATAGCAACCAGCTCACCATAATTCCATGTAACTGCACTGCACTGCAAGCTTGTCAAGACAGTGTTCTTTCTGTGTGTGCGTGTGTGTGTGTGTGTATATATGTGTATACATGAATGAGCTTCTATGTGGGTACATATCCACATGTCTCTGAATATTTTTTTTTGTGAAGTAACCACACTGTATATTCTATATAATAATAATACCGGCAAGTGTAATTATTTTTACCTTGTGAGTCTGAGTGTGTGTGTGTGTGTGTGTGTGTTTGTGTGCGTGTCATCATGGAAATATGTAGCCTTAGTGACACCTGTTATTGTTGGATCTACCTAAGAGGCGGTTTGGAGTACTTTTCCAGGTGTTTATTTGTCAAAACACTTCACAGGAATCTAGTCGCGATCAAAATGAAGGCATAGTTCAAAGATGGGTGTGATCCAAACAAGCACCATGACTCAGTGTTGTATTTCATTTACTTGATGTGTATTTAAATGTGAAAATATGATCTGTTGTTGCCTTCAACACCTGGGCCCCGTGCCACGTAAGTGGTTCAGCAAAGTCGATCAAATGTCCTATTAGACAGCCTACATTAACGAGATGATTGATGTCAGGCTATGTCGTTTTCTCCAAGGCTGATCCTCTCAAACTGTCTCGTTAATTTGAACCAGACGATCAGGATCAGGATAATTGCGTACTAATAACACTGTCATATCATTATGAGTGTTTTAACCCAATGTATGCAACCAGCCATCAAGAGGACATGGGCGCAAGTAAACAGTAAGCACACACACAATTCAGACTGGTAGTCAATACAATATGTGCCATGGTGATGTAATGAACACATCCATAAGTTTATTAAGCGCCAAATGAACTGCGAACAGCACGGCATGCAGCGGCTTTCCCCGCATCGCCGACACTGTACTACAATGTGCCACTCGCACAACAGCGCAAGGCTGCATCCAGTCTGTGGGACAGTCAGTGCTCGGCTGCAGCGTGTGGTGTTCAATGTCTGCTCGAGAAGGTCTTATAAATACATGATTTCTTCTCGGCAGAATGGATCATGATGTGATAACGGATCTTGGCGATGTGGAAGAACTCTCTCCCTATAAAACGCTCATCCAACTAATCATCCAACTAATCTGCACATTAATGCAATAGAGGCTTCTTAGTTTGCTCAGCTGGTTTTAATGGTTCACCGTGTGTCTCACTTTACATGCATTTCATCAACTCCCGTATAACCCCCAGTATATGCGCAAGCGCATTAGACTACCGTATATGACAGGAGCTGCCATTTTTTTTTCCGGGGGAGTGACCAGCTTATCCAGCTCCCTTCACTGAGCCTGCGCTGGAGCAGGTTCAAGCTTTTGGATGTGTTGCCATGGTGATTTTGCCGAACTTGCTTCGTGGAACCGAAAAGCCTGATCTACGTCATCTTATCCTGAAGAGTATCCGGCTAACTAAGATAGACACGCACGTGGCACCGGGCCCTGGTGAAGTTGCTTGACATTTGGCTATAAATTAGAGTATCATGTTCCACCATTAAAAGTCACGTACTGTAAGTCTATTTGTACTCATGTGAATCATATTCACGTATAGTTCTCAGTAAAACCTGAATTTGTTTCAAATAGCACCACATAAAGAAAAGACACTTTGCATTTAGATGTTGCACCATGCAGTACTCCTGCACTAAAGGAAATGGCAGAGTAAAAACAATTAGACAACGACTAATAAGAGCACATCCATTTAATATGACTGCCATGTGGGCTACTTAATAGAGCTGTTCTGGCATCATGCTTATATTGTTCATATGATATTATCACCTCTATTAATAATTTCAGTTACCATACCTAAAGAAAGAAATACATAAACAAGTGTATTTTCATAGTATGTATAGCAGCATGATCACATTGTGGCCACTAGGGGGCAGAATAACACCCAAAACAAACAAAGACCCACTAAGTACGTTTATTATTTGTTACTGGCAAACTTCTCCAACGTGCACGCACATTGTGGCCGTAGAAAATCACCATCCCATTGTAGTTTGTCTTCGTCCAAGACAGTCATTGACCTCAACTATCAGGGTTACCAGCGCCTGAGAAAAGCAGATGTGGAAACTGAGACAACGTATTGTTGACAGTGGGTCGGCTGCTCTCTTCTTGGAAACATGGGCTCCCTGGATGCTCCCTGGATGCTCCTCAACAGCAAACAGACAGCAGGTCAGTGAACACTCATTGTTTTTTATAGTGAGGCTTTGGAGACACCTAACGTCACTGTAGCGTGAACCACCACGGAAGCGGCGTTGAAATATGTTTCTTTTTCTGTCTGTTGACATAATATGTGACCGTGATAGCATCGCAAAATATAGATATAGAAATAAATGTAAAAGGCAGTCAAGGTTTGGGTGAGACTATTTTGAAATGTATTCAGTTACTGAATCATTTTCGTTGACTTTAAGCACAAACATTTAAAAGATGGCACTTTATACTTAAAACAAATGGACGCAAACACAATCAATTCCACAATTATTATTATTTTCAATATCTTAGAATGTTTTCAATGCATATGAAATGCATTGAAAACATTTGTCAAATCAAATTACCCTTACCCAGTGTCCTGTCTGCACGCAGCTGGTTCACTCCATTGACTGGATTTGTATTATTTATGTATTTTAAAAGACTGACCCTAGACAGGCATTTGTCAATCCTAACATTTAAAAGTGCATCCTCTTCTCTCAACGTGTCCCCTTTGTTGTGCAGCATAAAGCTGTTACGGTTTCAAGACATCACAGATATTTTCAGTGTATTGCGCATCATGCTGCAAGCCATTAATCAACTCGCAAACTTTTTTTTGTTGATATATTTATTGAGCAAGTTGAATACATTCTATATCTTCCAGTACAAATATATACACAACACAAATATCACTTGAGCAAGAGGAAATAGTTTTCACTACCACCTAGTGGGCTTTCCTTCCCCACTGCCTTCTCCTTGAAGGTAGCCGTCATAAAGCTCTCTGAGGTGGAGGATGAGCTCCTCTGTGTTCTGACCCGTGAGAGCCGACACGGGGATGACCCGCTGGCTGACGAGGCTCTTCAGAGTCTCGATCTTCTCCCGGGCCTCGGGCAGGTCCATCTTGTTGGCTATGATGGCCTGAGGCCTCTGGGAAAGACCGGGCTCATACTGGTCCAGCTCGTAACGCAGGTGCTGAAGCTGGGTCCAGGGCTCCGGAGTCGACAGGTCCAGAACATAGAGGAGGAACGGACAGCGCTCTATGTGACGCAGAAAAGAGATGCCGAGGCCTCGATTAAGATGGGCCCCTCGAATGATGCCTGGGATGTCGGCAACTACACAGAGCAGAGGGAAAAGTGGAGCGTATATATTTCTCAGGGGAAAAAGCTGCAAATTATACAAAGCGAGATCCTTTTAAAACTTTCTCATACCTTAATAATAATTACATAATATATGAATGGTTTGCTTCAAATCCACTACCTGCAACTTGCTCGTGATCCCTGTAGTTGACGATTCCTACGTGTGGATTGAGTGTTGTAAAAGGGTAAGCAGCCACAGCAGGCCTAGCATTGGAGATGGCTCTCAACAATGACGATTTCCCTGCATTAGGAAACCCCACCTGATGATAAGAGAAAAAAATAATCAGTTCATTCCATTTTTGTGGGTTGAAAAGCAATATGGCACTGTATTTCAAACATGAGCGTGTTGTTTCCTCACCAGGCCAGCATGGGCCATGGTGCGGAGCTCTAGCTGAAGGACCCTCTCCTGGCCCGTCACTCCTGGGGTTGCCGTCATTGGGGCTCGGTTCTCATTGGAAAGAAAGAATCGATTCCCCTTCCCACCGGCCCCTCCAAATACGGCCAGATACTCCTGGCCGTGCTCAGAAAGGTCCACAACCGTCTCTCCGTCTTCCTTCACGACGGTGCCTAACGGTACCTTTTATAAATAAATAAAAACATCAAAGTTAGGCAGCAGGTTTATGGTAGAAATGTGCCCAAAGTGTTCATAAATGACATTCATACAGTCATTTGTGATCTAATTCATGGACTCACGGAAATACAAGTTGGGCCGCCATTCTTGCCGTAACAGTTCTTGTTTCCCCCCGATTGTCCATTTTCTCCCTTGTAAATCGGAACCACTTGCGCCAACGATTTCACAAACTTGTCCGCTGAAAGCAAGTAAATGAGGAATTAATGATGGCAGCTCGTTTTGACCCGATGCCAAACAGAGCGATCTCTGTCAGGGACTGTGTTGACATGGTGAGGGGAATTGTTTATGATTGTTGACTAAATCTTTTTATGTTCCAGCTAGTAGAGTGGTCAGCCCTGAATTTGAACGTGATTAATGTCCGGCGTCTAAAGACAGGAGGGGGGTGATTGTAGAACATGCATGGCAAACAGACTACACGTTGCTTGACGGACACCCGACTTACCTTTGATCATGATGCTTCCTCCATCACCTCCATTGCCTCCGTCTGGTCCACCCCACTCTTTCCGCGGCTCACTGTGAAAGCTGCAGGCCCCTTTACCGCCTGACCCAGCCAGCAGCTTCACACGGCGGTGGTCCACAAAGTAACGGGTCTACGAGCAAAATCCAGAAAAATATGTCAGACGGTTGGCAAATCCACATCGTCATCAACAACACGAGGACGGATTCAGAAAATAATTTCATTTATATAGTTTTTATTGCTTTAACAAAGTGTACTGCAACACTTCCACCAATGGTAGATCAGCTGGAGATTCATTTGACAGTCGTACATTCATATGGGAAATTAATAATCAACAATATTATGTTTTTGGGCATCACCTTATGGACAATTTACCTAACTTTCGATACAGATACATATGCCAGTTGTACAGGTTTCTTTCAGAAGTATCCATGGGTTACATCCAGTGAAACATATTGGGAGATATTATTGTACTGGAATACATATACGTAAATTACGCGTTAGCGCAAATTCTTACCAGCTTCTTTTCAGACAGCTCTCTCTTCTTCGGGTTTTCTCGGACCTTAGAGAGCAGCGAAGAGGAGGTGCTGACATCTCTGAAGCCACCGGTGACCCTCCGCCTCCACGCCGCCGGTATGGAAGAACAGCTGATCAAACTCGACTCTTTCCTTCTTACCTCTCGTGCTAGTATGTCTCCTAAAAGTGTGTCCGGAGACAGCCACCGCGCGCTTTTAACCCTCGACAACGTCGCCAACATTGTGACGTTCAACGGACAGAGATATGATTCTATAATCGTTAAGACATGTCCAGTAACACATGTATTACATACAGCGTGAACATATAGCACTGGCACCCAGGAGAACTACGGAACCGGTGAAGGGACAGTTATAATATGCGATTGGTAATTATGGTATTCTTTGCCGTTGCAATTTGGTCCTCTACCGCCACCGTCTGTGCGGGAGTGTGTGTGAAGATCATGGTTATGATTCAGACGTGGCGAAAAGAAAACCTGCCAACTTTTTAAAGGTATTTTAATTAATTGAGCGAAGGCTGTAATATTTTTTTTAATTATATTTCAGTTATTGTGGTTTTTTTAAACTTTTTTACCGAGTTAATATTCTTTACTGTGTATTTGTTAATTGAAGCAACTGATTGTGTTCCCAATTATTGCCAATGCATTTCAGGTGTGAGTGTGTCATGTGACTGTCTATTTAAGCTGATGCACCTGCGCAGAATAAAATACGTGTTTTCTCAGAACTTGACCCAGTGGCTGCAGATTGTTTGTTCTCCCAGGTTTAAATGTGTTGAGTCGATATATCTCTAGCCAAGCTCTGCAGAACAGGTTATGGGCCCAGATGCGTTAGACGTTTGTGCAAAGAGATATCCGGCGTGAGTAGCCACTGAGAGACATTTGCTTGTGTGCGTATCTCACGGATTGGAGTGCCAGCACCATGAGCGGACATACGAGTTCACGTTGGTCTCGTCTTGTTTTTAATGGGGACGAAAAGAACTATGAACTGTGGGAGACAAAGTTTTTGGGACATCTGCGGTTGCAGAAACTGAAGGACACCATTTTGAATCAGCCCGCCGATGGCGCAGAAGAAAACGCACTGGCTGAGGATGCGGCGAAGAACGCGGAAGCGTACGCGGAACTGATCCAATTCCTTGATGACAAAAGTTTGTCTCTGGTCATGCGAGAGGCAGCGGATGACGGGCGTGGAGCGCTCAGGATTTTGCGTGACTATTATGCAGGCAAGGGTAAGCCCCGCATTGTATGCCTGTATACAGAACTGACTTCTTTGCAAAAGATGAGTAGTGAGAGTGTGACTGACTATGTCATACGTGCTGAGATTTCGATCACAGCGCTGCGTAATGCTGGAGAGGTTTTAAGCGATGGACTATTGGTTGCAATGATTTTGAAGGGGCTGCCAGACTCATTTAAGCCTTTTTCCATTTTTATCACTCAAAGTTATGAGACTCTCTCTTTTGCGGAGTTCAAGACTAAGTTGCGCAGTTATGAGAGCACTGAAGGTATGCGCACAGCTGCGGCCGACGACAATGTCATGAGGGCCCAGGCGCATCCAAGGAGGGCTGCCCCAGCAGGCGCAGGTGCACGCAGCACCGAGAGCGGGGACATTGTGTGTTTCCGTTGTGGCCAGAGAGGTCACAAGGTAAGAGACTGTCAGCGTGGTCAACAGTGGTACGGCCAGGGCGAGAGTACCGGACGGCGAGGAGGATGGCGACAGTGGCAGCGGGACAACGCGCGTGGAGTGTCCGAGGAGATGGATGACAACACCTTCGTGTTCAAGCTGGTGACCAGCGAGCCAGGAAGCGGTGTCACCAGAAAGGGCTTGATGGTGGACACCGGTGCGACGGCGCATATCATCACTGACCTGGCGAAGTTCAAGAACTTCGATGACCGATTCCAGTCCGAGACGCACTGCGTGGAGCTGGCCGATGGCACAAGCTGCACGGGGGTCGCGGAGCGCAGAGGAGACGCCGAGGTGTGTCTGATCGACAGCAGGGGGCGGCACCTCAGTACCACACTGAAGCAGGCGCTGTACATCCCCTCGTATCCCCAAGACATCTTCTCCGTGAGAGCTGCAACTTATCGTGGGGCAACGGTGATCTTCAAGGAAGGAGAAAACGTCTTGCAGTATAGAGACGGTACGCGCTTCCTCATTTATGAGCATAACAGACTGTTCTATTTGCCTACTGTGTCAGTAAACAATGACTGTGATGATCAATGTATGAGCTGTCATGATATTCAGACGTGGCACGAGATTTTGGGGCACTGTAATTTTGATGATGTCATGAAGTTAGAGAATGTTGTGGATGGAATGTCAATCAGGGGTAAAGCATCCAAACCCATGATATGTGAAGTGTGTACTCAGGGCAAGTTCACTCAGAGCAGAAACAGGAAGCCTGATGTGAGGGCCAAATCAGCCTTAGAGCTGGTTCACACTGACTTGTCAGGCCCCATTGACCCAGAGTCCAAGGAAGGGTATAGGTATGCACTTTCCTTTACTGACGACTATTCAAGTGCAGTGTTTGTGTACTATCTAAAGTACAAGAGGGACACTGTAGAAGCCACAGAGAGGTTTCTAGCCGACACAGCCCCATATGGGAAAGTGAAGTGTATCAGGTCTGACAATGGTACAGAGTTCACAGGGCAGGGTTACCAAGCTCTACTGCGTAGGAATAGAATCAGACATGAAAGATCAGCACCATACTCACCACACCAGAATGGCACTGCTGAGCGTAACTGGAGAACCCTTTTTGACATGGCGAGATGTATGCTCTTGGAGAGCCAGTTAGCCAAGGAGCTATGGCCGTATGCGGTCCAGACAGCAGCAGTGGTGAGGAATAGATGTTTCAACAACCGCACTAGAGAGACACCTTACTTTATGCTGACAGGAAGGAGACCTAATGTCTCCAGGATGCAGAAGTTTGGTACTGTATGTTACGCCTACAGGCAGGACAGGAAGAAGCTAGAGTCAAGGTCTGACAAGGGCATCTTCGTTGGTTATGACAAGAACAGTCCAGCCTATATGGTCTACTACCCTGACAGCAGGAAGGTGATGAAGCACCGACTGGTGAGGTTCATGTCCTGTGTTGAGGGACAGCAGACTGATGACATGTCCGACGATGACACTGGTGTGCAGTCTAACGCAACCAGACCTGACCCTGACCAACCCGAGCAGAACGACATCCCAGAAGCTAGGCCAGGTCCAAGCCAGATAGGCCTACAGACAGGTGGAGTCAAGCCCGAATCCCAGTCTCCACGGAGATACCCTGCTAGAGAGAGGAGGAGGCCAGACTTCTATGGGATAGAGAGTGATCAGGCTCAGATCAACATTGATTATTGCTACAGGATGGTTTGTAATGTACCACAGACGTTCAGAGATGCTGTGTCTTCATCCAACTCAAGTAAGTGGATAGATGCAATGGATGAGGAGATGAAGGCACTGAGGGATAACAACACATTTACTCTGACCACCTTACCTGAGGGCAAGAAAGCAGTGGGGGGTAGATGGGTGTATACTCTCAAAACCAATGTTGATGGATCTGACAAGTACAAGGCCCGCTATGTAGCCAAGGGATACAGTCAACGGATGGGTGTAGATTATGGAGAAACGTTTTCTCCTACTGCCGACCTGACTAGTGTGAGAGTGTTGATGCAAAAAGCTGCCCAGGAGGATCTGATCCTGCATCAGATGGATGTTAAAACCGCCTACTTACATGCACCAATTGATTGTGAGATTTACATGGAACAGCCAGAGGGTTATGATGTAAAATCTCAGACAAATGGGAAGATGGTGTGTAGACTAAAGAAGTCACTATATGGGCTTAAACAATCAGGTAGAAACTGGAACATAATGTTGCATGACTATCTATGTGAAAATATGTTTGTACAGAATCCAGCCGATCACTGTGTTTATGAGAGAGAAACGGAACATGACAAGGTGATCCTACTGATCTGGGTTGATGACCTGGTTATTGCAGCCAGTGATGAGAGTGCTTTAAAAGCAGTGAAAAAGATGCTTGCTGTGAAGTTCCAGATGAAAGATTTGGGCAGACTGAAGAATTTTCTTGGTATCACTTTTGACCAGTGTAATGGATGTGTGACCATGTCACAGCAGAGCTATGTTGACAAGCTGCTTGACAGGTTTAATATGCAGGATTGTAAGCCCAGGTCAACACCTTGTGAACCAAAGCTGCATTACACTAATGAGAAGCTAGGTGACCCCAGAAAATACAGAGAGGCAGTGGGTAGCCTAATCTACCTAACCTCATGCACCAGACCTGATCTGAGCTTTGTTGTAAGCAGACTGTCACAGCATTTCAGTGAGCCGACAGAAGAGCAGTGGACAACTGTTAAGCATGTACTGAAATATTTGAAGGGCACAAATGACAAAATGTTGTGTTACAGAAAATGTGATGAGCTGAGGTTGTTTGCTTACAGTGATGCAGATTGGGCAGGTGATGCAACTGACAGACGCAGTACAACTGGTTATTGTGTTAGTCTGAGTGAGAATGGTCCTCTGATTTCCTGGAAGACCAAAAAGCAGCCAACGGTAGCACTGTCAACTTGTGAGGCAGAGTATATGGCGTTGGCCGCAACCACACAAGAGTGTCTTTACTTATCTCAACTGCTTGAACATCTTGATGACTGTCTGTATGATGTACCTAAGATTTTTGAAGATAACCAAGGTACAATTGCATTAGCCAAGAATCCAGTGAGCAGACAGCGATGTAAGCACATTGATATAAAATACCATTTTGTGAGATCAACTGTTAATGACTGTAAAGTATGTTTGGAGTATTGCCCAACAGACCGGATGGTAGCTGACCTGATGACAAAACCAGCTACTAAAGCAAAGCTACTTACTTTTTCCATGTTCTTGTTTGGGGCATAGCCAGTTAAGTGCAGTTAAGTGCAGTTGGTTTCCATGTTTTTCCCCTTGTATGATTTATGGTTGTCAATAATGTGTGATCAAGTGGGGGTGTTAATTGAAGCAACTGATTGTGTTCCCAATTATTGCCAATGCATTTCAGGTGTGAGTGTGTCATGTGACTGTCTATTTAAGCTGATGCACCTGCGCAGAATAAAATACGTGTTTTCTCAGAACTTGACCCAGTGGCTGCAGATTGTTTGTTCTCCCAGGTTTAAATGTGTTGAGTCGATATATCTCTAGCCAAGCTCTGCAGAACAGTATTAGTTATTTATAATACTTGCTTTGATCTTTTTTCTTTTTTTTACTATGTCTTTTATTTGCACTATACTATATGTAATCCTGTAAATTTCCCTACTGCGGGACTAATGAAGGATTATCTTATTTAATCTTATATTTCATACAATATTCCTAGAAGTTTGAACACTTCTCAGGGGCAAAAAGGTTTATAAAAAGTCATTTTTGACAAAATCACATTGGCAACAACCTCTCTAAATTTACCAGAATTTGACAACCTCTAACCCAGTGGAATTAATTTTAACTATATTTCCATCCATAACTAACACAATGACTATTTTGTGGATTTCATGCACTTTTTGAAATAAAATGTCTAAAAGCAAAAATCCTATCCGATGGAGGATCCAAGTTTGGGAACCACTGCTCTAACCGATGCACAATTGACCTTAAGACAGACAAAACTAAAACCTGTGTGCACATTGTTCATCCTATAACTGTAGGATGATAATAACAGCAATATTATTGTGATGTAATTTACTTAATAAAACCCCAAAATGCAGACATGCAAAAGGTGAATGTCAGTTTATTTTTGAATAGAAGAAACAGTAACAAAAGCCAGCAGAAAAGATCAGGCAATGCAGTCTCACAATAGATAAGTAGATAACATTCATATTTGTATTTTGCACACCGAACCTGACTCTCTCTCTCTCTCTCTCTCTCTCGCTCTCTCTCTCTCTCTCTCTCTCTCTCTCTCTCTCTCTCTCTCTCTCACACACACACCAACATAGAACTAGAAAAGTCATGTTCAGTTCACAGTCAAATGAAACACAGATACAAATCCAATGTCGTATAGAGACGCCCATGATTGTCATTGTTGAGTGGTACATAGTTATGTGACTGTTTGACAGCCATGTTTCTCCCATTATTTATTAACCCTTCAACTAATATTATTAGCATTTTACCCCTCTGAGATAAGTCGAGTTACAGAACATACTGCAAAGCTGGGGCCTCACAGCCACAGTAACAATCAGAAACAGCGATTAGTGAAATGACCGGAGGTGTAGTCTTGACTTCTTTTCAATAAATCAATAAACAACATAATATATACCCATTTTGTCAGCACACATGGACAGATACAAAATTGCCTTCTATACCCCTTCACCACTTGTCCTATTTTTAACATTACTTTCTTCATCGAGTACAAAAGATAATGAAACAGGTTTTTACTGAAAAAAAAGACTGTTGATGTACTAAGCTTTATGTGTGTGCGCTGAAAGACTTCACATCGTCTGTCCATAAGTTACATAAATACAGAACATAGCCTTCTTAAATATGACATGTCAGTTGAAACCTGCAACATAACATTTAATAACATGAGACAAACCAGCCCTAGTCTTTGCCATCATTGTGTGTCAACAAACTACAAATAATGACACACAGCTTAGCCATGAGAAGCAATCTCAACATGACTCACTGAGTGTATTGCACTTGTTGAAGTGGAGGTGCAGGACATGCTACGGTTGTGTTTCCGAGTTACTTTGGCTTTCAGAGGATCATTCGTTAAAAACAGCCCGCATTGCACTGCAATACAAAATTTCGGGCAATATACACTGTCACTGGAAAATAAAGTGCAGACAAAGTGGCAACGTGTTTTTCATGTGAAATCTTTACTGATTGGCGTCAGAGAAGTTTGACTGCCTTCCAACTCTGCACAACAATGTCGTGTCTGTGGGGAGCAATACTGCCGAAAATATATGTCAAAAATACGACCACGAGTGACGCACACTTTAAAGTCCGGATCAGTCGGCTAACGATTGTGTCTATTACCTCAGAAAGACATACACAAAGAGTGAAAGCACATCATGTCAGACCACACAGCAACACATCAGTTTGACGAACACGGACAAGGTCAGGTTTAAGGACCAACAATTTCACCTTCATGACATTTATTTCCCTTATCGTGAGACAGAACAGTGTCTCATAGGAGTTAGAGCAAGAGCTGCAGACCTAGTCTATTAGATACATATCAAGGAACATTTCCTTTGAGGCTAATTTGCTTTTTATAGCCTCAGCCTCACAAACCACGGGCCCGCTCTGCGCACCGGAAAAAGAATCAAGAAAGAGGCTTGTTAAATAAGACAAACATTAAAAGCCGCGGATGGGATAAAGACAAGTGAAAGGCGAAGACAGAAAAGAAAGAGAAGGATACAGGCAATTTGTGAGGCTCATTGACGGACTTAACTGCTCCTTCTTAGTACCCTATTCAATCCATTTGGAACGTTTACATTAACCGCCTTGATTCCACTGAAGCACCCTGACTTTTCGCAGGGAGGCCAGTAGCACTTAACAACTTCAGCTACACAGCCCTATAGTGCGCAAAACAGATGACGAAAGCATCACATTGTATTATGTATTCTTAGCTAGAATGGCGATTAATGAGGCTGATGAATCTGAAGCAGCCAGATCTTCTAATCCGCAGCTGAGCCAGTGCGTCACTGTTGAACCGTTCCTTTTTCATTTCCTTCCAACAGGACAACGATGTGCTACCTTATTGCTGATAATTTCCATACTGACCCTGCAATGTAAAATGATTTACACCGAGAGTTTAGATTGCATTTCATACATTGTGATGTTGCTACTGATACAAACCGCACAAACGTATCATTTCAAGTTACCCCCTCATTCCTACATGTATCTGCTTTCTAGATGTTTTATCCTCATTTAAGAGTTGGATTTGTTTTCGATTGTATAATATTCATGCCTGAAGCTACTTAAACGATGGCTTGTGTGTGTGCTCTAACATCCACCATGCTACGTCATTAAATTGGTTAATCAGAGATTAGCAGCATCAGAAAAACATCAAGCATGGTAGGAAGCACCTGCTGCCGCAAGCAAAGGATTAAAGCCAGTAACAATGGACAGGTCAATTCCATCCAAAACAAGCATCTGTTATATAGATTATACACATATTTACCTGTATGTTGAATGAGTAGTGGTCTGTGTTGCAAAGCCAGTTTCAGAGAATCAAAGACATCTGAGATCTGATCTACTTTCACGTACCTGTTCATAAGCGTAGGGCCTCTGCGTCTGCGCTGCAGAGCCTCCCTGGGAGGAGCGGTAGGAGCCATACTGTTGGCTTTGACCCTGCTGATACTGAGAATACTGAGAGGACCCACCCTGGCCAGGACCTGTAGCAGAGCGGTCACATTCAGTTAATGCGTTCAATTCTTTGATGTGTATGTGCCTGTGTGTGTGTCACAACGTGCACAGTAGGTTGAACGGGTCGTTCTGACCGTATCCCTGTGGCTGTCCGCTGTAGCCTTGTTGAGAGGAGTACTGCTGCTGGCCAGATCCCTGCTGGTACTGGGCCTGCTGCTGACTGTACTGAGAGTTACCTGGAGGTACATATGCACACACAGGTATGTCAGCTGTTAATGATAAGAGGTAGTACTGTACTATAGCTTTGGTTGGACACGTTCAGACAAACTGAGGGTCGTGAGGGTGCAGGAACATGTGAATGTAAACACATGGTTTAAAGTTACAAAATGAACGACGACTACCTCCTTCATAGTAATGTGGTGAAGATTCATCAAAGGACCTGTCGTAGCCTTGCTCACCATATGAAGACTGTTGGTACGGGTACTCCCTGTGACCTGTAGAGAACACCGTTAAACACGTGCACAAACTCTTCTGCAGCAAGGCAAAACCCACTCGCCAAAGAAATTATTATTTGCAGTTTGAATTTAAAGCATTCGTAACAGATATGCGACGGCAAAATGACAAGCGCAGGCAACAATTCCAAGGCTTCTCGCTTCAATGCACAGAGCACAAAGAAACGCCCTGGAGGAAGTTTGCGCTCTCTCCTCAACACACACTGCTTTGGCACTCTCTGAAATCTGAAATTTCGGCACACCATATATAGGGGACAGTATGGACACAGACTCATTGGGAGGAAACAGTTGAGGCCCATGCACATTTTATTCTCCAGTGCTTTTCCTTTCCCACAATAAGGGAAAAAGAGAGAAAGACGGGGAGGACGAGCAGCAGTAAATCTGTCTCAGGCCTGTGGGATAGTGCTGAAAGGGAAATGCCACGACCTATAATGTGGCTTTGTGCGTCTGAGAGCTGTGTGTATGAAGTTTATGGATGTGCACGATTACCATCAGGGTAATATTGCCGGTTTATGGGCTCGCTGGAGCTCTGAGTGTGTCCGTACTGCTCTCCGTAGAACTCGTCTTGTCCCATGTACTGCTGTGCAGATCCTGCAAGACGGGACGATTTGTTAAACAGTTGGTTGGACCAATTTGAGTTGGAGACTGAAGGGGCTGTGCCAGGACATTTGGGCAATTCAGGCAGCCTGAAGGTGTGTTTGTGTGCATATGTGAGTATGAAGAATAATGAAAGACGGAGATTATTATCGACAGCTTTCTTGGGGAGCCATCATCGATTTATGAGGCTATCATGAATAGTACAGTATAATTGTCTTTATAACTTACTTATGTCCTGTACAATTTCACTGGTGATGATTATATGAGTTAAATGGATATTATAGAGGAAGCTATTGCGGGCCAACCCCAAAAAACACTAATTAAAGTGGAGCAATTTCAATGAACAATTCCATGACAATTTACAAGAGATGTAATTTTAGCAGAGAAAATGAGGATTACAGAAAGCCAGTTATCAGGGAGAATCTGATCTCTGCTTGGTGGTGGTGTGCAGAAACTCCAGATTCCAATACCTCCCTTTCCCTTTCAATTGTATCTAACAAACTCAGAAAACCATCAGAACAAAAACCCTCTGGAAGATGCACCCAAGAGCCACGCAGGCACAGCCTCATCTCTTATACGAACCACAATTGGCCCTAACGTTTCCAAAAACAGATAAGAGCTGCAGCATAAGCGTCATCTCAACTTCTGCAAAAATAGCAAAATCATTTCATAAGAACATATCCGATAGTTCCCGATGTGACCAAGGAGCCACGGTTGACAGAGGAGCCCTAGCAACAGCCTCACGGCCAATCAGGGCACAAACTCGCAAAGAACACCACCTACCTTGCTGTGCGGAGCGGTAGGGTCCCATGGGTCTCTGAGCCATCATACTGTTTCCTTGGCTGCCCTGACCCATCATGCCCATGGCCTGTTGTCCCTGATAGTGTTGAGCCCCAACCTGGGCTGAGGAGTATTGTGGAGTTGCAGACTGTTGATGCATCATGGAGACTGGGAAGGAGTTGTGATTATGGGGGGAGAGATCTAATACATTAATATACACGGACACACTCTGCACATAGCAGCATTAGCATTCAACAGCGTACGCCGCATTCTCAGAACTGAGACTGGCAGAAATGTGCATAATTTAACTGACAAATAAACAGCAATTGGGGCACAGGGAAAAGCGAAAAGGGGGGGGGGGGTTCATCAGTCAGGGGCCTCATAAAAGAAAGAAAACAACTCTTCGAAGAGATGCTTTCAAGATGCTGCTCTGAAGTATAAATGCAAACAAAGCCAGTGAAGTCAGCGCATAAACAGAGAGATCCAAGCAGACATCCAGGGAGAGCAGGGCTGCATCTCAGGGTCAGGAGTCAGAGATAGGCAAAGCCTGGAGCAGAGGGAGGAAGGGAGGAGGCAGGACGCCTCTTTGATGAACTGAATGTGTTTGCTTCTTTCGATTTGGAGGGGATTTACAGACCGATGAGTGCAGAAATGCATCCAAGCAAATGTTTTAAGCAACATCCAGAGGCGGTTTGACATTCCGAGGTGGTTCAGACATCATCTAACTGTTTTACTGGTTTCTAAATCGCTCTGAACACTGAAAAGGCATTACTTTTAACACCCCCTTCCTCGAAGTGACAAATCTTGCATCATACTTAAAAAACAACATAAAGACAAATGTGACATCTTGCATCTTTTGTGAAAATCAAGTCCTAAGTGTTTTGGCGTGTTCACATCATAAGCCTGAAAGAATTCCTTCCCATGAAAAAGAAATAGACCAAATATCCCAGCGATTAGGCTCCTCTATACCTGGCTCACCTTGGTTGGATTGCATGTTGAGGTTGCTGTGGGAGGAGGAAGAGGAGTGTGTGGAGGAAGAGGAGGAGGGGGAAGAGCCATAGCCAGGCCCGGTGCCCTGGGAGGAAGGCGCAGCGTGGCTGAAGCCGGAGGCTGAGGCCGAGCTACCGTAGCTGCCGGCTTGCAGGCCGAGGGATGCGGAGGGAATAGCCGACTGCGCCTGACCAGCATGCTGCTGCATGGGGGCATGGCTGGGGCCTGGCGACACACACCCACAGTCAGAGCAGCCGGGTCCCAATGCGGTGCCATATCGTGTTAATCATGGGCCCACATTCAGTTCATCTTTACAGGAAGCTTGCATGGTTGTACGAGGATTGAGTGATGAATGTCAATGACGTGTGTCAAAAAAGAAAAGAAGAAAAGAACCAGAGACAGAAAGTAGCTGCAAACAAATCTGACTCGCTGAACATCATCAGATGTTTGCAGGCAATGAAGACGATAGACAGACAAACAGTATCTGCAGACAAACATGCAGCATAGTCAGGGTTAGAAGAGCACTCAAGACGGACAACAAGATGGAGCTGCATGTGTGCACATCAGGTCCGCGTTGTTTTTTGTGAGGGGAGATGAAGTTTGAGCAGACCAGAGTTTATCTGTGAAAAGCACCTTCTCACCATTGCTCATTTGGCTCTGCGTCATTGATGCGGGGGGCGGTCCAGGTGCCATGTTGTCATTGAGGTTGCTCGGAGTGTGTCCCCCACTCTGGCCCATCCCTGCAGGGCCCATTGACGTGGGAGTGGGAGGCTAGAAAGTAAAAAGACACAGTTGATCAATGAAGATTATGTTTCCTAATCGATGTCCTCCATTGTCTCGTGCTCTTATTTTATATTTTATATATTGCCTCCTATATTTTCTCCTGAATTGCAATATTTGTGTTTGTCCTATGGATTTATGAGTGGACAAATTGCAAGAAAAGTGAATTTTGACTTCTATTAAATCAGCTTTGTCTACCCAAAGACTGGTCTCAAAATAGATTTATTATGAACGTGTAAAAAAAACTAAATAGGTGCAGAATGAAACTGACAAAGACGGTGAATATTTCTTGTTAGGCGACTTGTTACTGAAACAAGGACTCACTGCGGGAAGTAGTGACTGCATGTTCTGATTTGAATCTGCTATCGTGGCCAAGTACACAAGATTTCTGTGCAGGATCTGCTGATACCTGTCAAAAAGGGGGAAATTCAACATTATTTTCTCACATTTACCTTATTTACAAAGCAACAAAAAGGAATTAGAAAAAAAAGAGCACTTACTGTGTGCATTCAGCTGTCTTGCCTTTGCTTTGGTAATCCATTATAGATTGTATTAAATGATGATTTTCATCCAGCATCTTTGGGAGACAACAAAACAACTTCAGCTCAGTGTCTCAACTCGCAGTGCAAGGAAAATGATACGCTTAAATATGCAGTGTGGTCCTGGATTTCCACAGATCTTCAACCCCCCTTTCTGGGTCAGTTACTGCATTTTTACCAACAAAATATGCACCCAGTCAAAGCTAACAGCAGCAGCAGTGAGGAGTACAGGGTTCAGGGTTTTCCCGTGTTGCTCAGTTATCCTTCCATCATACACTACCATGCATTTCTCAGTGGATGCTTATTTAAGCTGTATGCTTTTTTTTGCAACAAAGCGGCTGTCCGTAATAACCGTTGAAACCTGCCGGGACGCTGTGTGAAGGAGCTTGCATGGCACCTATAACTCATAATAAAGAATAAACAAGTTCAAGTGTTGCGCTTTTAAATTGTTGGAAACAAGTCACACAATCTAAAGATGACATTTATTTGATCATGCAAATAAACGTGTTGGTAATGAGTCGGGGAAAAGCGGCGAGATTGACAGCATCACATGGAGATCGCAGCTCCGGACAGTGATGCGCCGTTTGTGAAGCGGTCGCCTTCATCGCCGTCGCGGCTTTGTTTGGTTTCGCACCTACACTTGACTCTAACGTTACAATACCAGTTGCTATTTCTTCTGACATTCACCACAGGCTACTTTCTTCCGCACTGGCGGCGGAGCAGCGCACACTCCCATCCAGGCCAGAATATTTCCACCACAACAAGCGACGCGACGTGGATGAAGCTTCTTTTTTTCTTTTCTTTTTTTTACCTTTTGAATCGTTTGTTGTGTCACCTCCCCTTTACTCCTGGGGCGCGCCGATGAAAACGCCACCGACATTTTGTCATATGGGAAATAAAAGCGCGTCTTTTATTCTAATATTTCATCCCGAGCGCAGCGCTCGACTTGGTTACACAGTTTGTCCATTACCAGGAAATGGGGGGGGGGGGTGGTATTTACGGTGAGATCTCTCCCGTCACGAAGGAAGAACAATAATAAAACACTGGATTTCTCCAGGGTGTAATTTAACATACGATTCTGCTGGGTTATTTGATGTGTGCATGCGCATAATGACAGGTATGATGAACGCGTTACGTGACTGGGTAAATCCCGCTCCCTCAGTGTTTGGTATAACCCGCACAGTGAGTCGGCTACCACTTTCCCTCTCTGTACGAGGTGTCCTTTGATTCATGAAAGCCAATCAGTCCACATTGTAGGCTACAAGTTGTTTTTTAGCACTTTCAGAGAAAAATGTGACACTCCATGATGCCAGTCGTGTTCATATTCGATACAATATCTGTCCATTTCTCAATCTGGGACGTCTGAACAGTTTCCACATCAAGCTTTTTGTTGGTTGTGATATCATTGGACAGTTTACAGTATGAAGAAAAACACGTTTATACTTAAAATACACGTTTAATAGAACAAGATTAAAGTACATCTGTATATCAGTGGAGTGTGAACCGTCACATTAGCCTTAAAGTACATGTTACAAAAAAAGTACCCCCGTTTTTAGCTTTGTGGGAATGCATTTTTAACCCTTTTAAATCACATCCCTGTTCATTTTGTGCACCTTTGTAACAATTTGCCAGATGTAGCAAGTGTGTTGCTTTGAAAGTTAATTTTCTCCAGATTGGTCTGTCTTTGAAAAAAGAAAAATGACATTATAGTGTCAGAATGTTTGGAAGGTGCGACTAGTGCAATATACAGATACAGGAAACCAATTTTCAGTGGGGTGCAAGTAGCATAGAATCGTATTTCTCAAGTACCTCAAATAGTTAACTGTACTCATTTCATATATTAGGATGGTCCAACCCAAGGTTTACATGTTTAAAGCTTGTGCATATAATTGTGATGCATCCTCAAAGAGCAGAAGACAAGTGCACCAGCAACTTCCAGTTTATTGACATTGGTCACTTGTTGCATCAATATGACAAGACAGATCAAGATTAACCTTTAAATACATTTAACTTCAGTTCATATTCATAGTTTACAACATTTGCATAAATGTACTCCAAGAGGCAGATCCTTTTTTTTTTTTTTTTAAACAGGAAACCAATACACGTTTGGGAGTGAAATTCTTCCAAGTAGCAGCAAACATAAACTTAAACACTCCCCATATAATTGAAAGGTAAAACCAAAACAAAACATCAGGCCAACATTCAGAGGAAAAACCAATTAGTCACAAACTGTGGACCTTTTAGTGAGGCACGCATTTAAAATGGGGCCAAATGACAAATAAAAAATACAATCTTGGCAATATGGGGCAAGAAAACTACCTCAGGGAGAACAAACAACATGTGACAACAGAGCTGCTTCGGTCATCATAATGGGCAACCGGCCCATAAGGACGCCATCGTCACAGGAGGATGGCGTCGCATGCTTCTCTACACTACACTCCTGGTTCTGTAAGGATACTCCGTCTGGGCAAGGCCCCGTCCTCTGCGTCCAGTGTAGCCTCCTCTGAAGCCTTGGCCCCTCAGGAAGCGCCCAGGGACCCCGAAAGTCTCCAGATTGCGCTTACGCTCCTCCGCCCACGTTAGTCTGAAACCGTTGGTCGACACAGACAGAGGCCCAAGCCTGTAGCTCAACATACATAGTGTTTACAGTTTGAGGATGAATAAAAGGCCACTCGTTTACCTGAACTTATTATCAGACGAGATGTTGTCAAAGAAAGACTTTGCTCTGTCGTAGTAGCATTTTGGGCCAAAGTGACCATCCTTTGCAGTCGAGTGCAATTTCTCCTTCTCGTCTCCCTCATGATTTCCATCTGCAGACAGAAACATGCACTGCAATTAAACTGGAAGGATACGCTACGGAAGACCAAGAGAAGTGAAGGTTTCTTCAAAATTAAGCAGATTACATCATCAACTCATGCTTAATTCAAATCTCATACTGAGCAGTAGCAAATCTGGCTTTTGAAGTCCCACGTCTAGTCCTGGTTAAAAATGTGTTTGTGGTTATGAAGCAAGGACCTGTGCCGAAATGGAAACAAATCTTTACACTTGTATTGAAAAGACAGAACAAATCATGACACTGTCAACACAGCCACTTCCGTGACCGAATTCTGGTGCCAGAGTCTGGTCTGTCTTGCTACTGCAGAGTCAATACCGGCAGTTTAGAGATTTAGAGATTATCTGCAACACAGAGTATTAATAAGTGCATGTCATAGTATGACGCAGTAAGGTTTAAACTGTCCATGTGGGCTTTTAAGAAAAAACTAAAAAGTGTCAAAAAACAAAGCACATAACTTGCATTTGTGATGACTTGAGTTGATTAACCGACCTTTCGTCCTGTCCCGCTCCAGCTCCTCCTTAATAAACTGAGCATTTGAGGAATCAAAATCAAAGTCTGTGTCAAACTTGAGGATGGCAGATGTAACGTGAGACACCATCAGCTGGCCTCTACTACGGTTTCTGCGCCGCCGAGCTCCTACGTTTTATTTAAACAAAGAAAAAAAAAAAAGAAAAAAAAAGGCATTGAATGTTAATCAGGACTTTGTTTATTGTATCCAGAAAATTCAAACGTTCACAATTACCTTGTCTTCTTCTCGGTGGTGGCCCGTGTTCATAATTCTGCTGCCGAGTTCCCTGCTGAGCACTGGGTACACCGGGGCCGGACTTCACTTGAAATTAAAAAAACATCACTCACTCTTAAGATTGCTCGCAATTGCACAGATGGACATTTCCTGAACCCCTCCCTCCCAGACAGAGTTGTAAAATATTTCAAGACTGCCAAACAAGACGAGCTTCTCTCTTTTCGGTATATGAGTGAACATGGTATTTTAATTTGACTTTCATCATTGCAATTCTGTATGCTTACTGCTGGCTCCGGTGCCCCTTCTGGTCAGGGGACTCTCTGGTCTGGGCCTCTGGGGCCTCCTCCATTCCCACTGCTGCGCCCGCTCCTGGGATGCAGTCACGCCTTCGCTCTGCCTAGCTATCTCCACATGGAGGGTTTGAACAGCCTTTTCCACCATTCGGCCCCTTTTGACTTGTAAACCAGGAAGTACAGACCCTGCATGATAAAAAAAAAAAAAACAGATAAAAAGACTTTAGTGTGCAAACAACCTACTTTAAAAAGTGTTCAGCTTCACTAAGGGTGTGGGTTTATGATTGACCAACACTGCATTTGTGTTCATTGACTAACCAAGGCCAAGAGCTGCAGCATACTGTTGGTTAAGCAGAGAGCTGGCAGCAAGCTGGTTGTAGGCGGGCATCCTTAGGGGGCTAAATGGTCCAAGAGCCGAGTACACACCTGAAGAGCCTACACTGGCTGACTGAACAAAAGAAGTTAGAACAACATTATCTACACGTACTTTGTCCTCTTTTGTTTTCTACTGCCGGATGCAAGCCATGCAGTTTTTGCATATACCTGTACTATTGCAGGATCCGAGGGAAGGCCGTGGTGAGATCTTGGGGGTTCACACAGTGCGATGTCCTTAATATCACTTCCCCGGAAAGTGATGTACTCATAGATATCATCTTTGGGTGGTGTTGGTCTGTCAGTGGGTCGTCCCTCCGTTCCAAAACACTTGACTTGTTAAAGAAATAAATGTGTATAAATTGTGCTGCCATCTTAAGACATCTACAAACAAACAAAAAAGAACTCAGGAGAACATATTCTTTTTGGACATGCTGACAGGCTACCAAAGGCCCACACCACTCACCTTTTGCCAGCACTACTGTTGAGTTCACATTATCAATTGTGTACAAAATTCCCTCATAACGATTATGAGCTTTTGAAATTAAGCCTATTGTGCAGCCAATGTACGGCTTTGATGAACTCATGGCTGGAGCGTGTTCAGGACAATCGCTTGCAAATTTCAACGAAAACTCAGGCGGCAGCATTTAAGCGGAAGCACTTTATAGGCGACCACGGCTGACTTTAAACCACGCCCACTGATTGAGATTTAAACGCACCTGGCTGCAAACGTCAATTTCAGTCCCTATGCTGAAGTTTTCATTTATGACTCATGATGTCTGATATTTAGCATGACTGGCAGTTGGGATTATTTGTAACATTTATTTGGATAATGCATGGTGTGTCTGTGCGCTATTTTTGTTCTGATAATTATTTTGATAACAATCCATAACAAGGTGTCACATTTACTGCACTCCTGTTGTGTCGAGAAGCCAGAGCTTAATGCTGCAGAACAACGATGTAAACTGGTAAATATTGATCTGTGCTCTCAATAGTTTGACATCCAGACCGCTTAACGTTGTCTGCGAGCCCCAAAGCAGCTGCTGCGGTTTTCCTGGAAAAAAATAATAATAGCAACAACGCAGCCATTTTGAGTCGTCTACGATGAAGTAAAATAGATAAAAATGCTTCGATACTGTGTGTGAATCTGTAAAGACGTGTTGTACGTCACAAATGCTCTCAGATACTGGCACATCGCACTGCAGCTCGCGACCATTTGTTCCGAGTTTTATTGTCCTCGAAGGAACCAATCACAGCGCCCGGAGAGGCCGCGTCACCGACGGTGCATCCAATCGGCGCATGCGTCTCACGGGCGAGCGCAGCTGGGCAAAGATGGCGGCGGGCTCCGATTTGTTGGATGATGTTTTCTTCAACACAGAGGTGGACGAAAAAGTAGTTTGTGATCTCGTCGGATCTCTGGAATCCGAACTAACTGGAGCGCGGCACGTCAGCGCAACCACCAAGCTCCAGGTTGCAGCAAATCACGTCGGCAACTCAGCTGTAGGTAGCAATTCCAATGTTCAGGGCAGCAAAATGGGACTTTCACAACAAGAGCTTGCAAAAGCAGGTAAGATAGCTGCCCTCTCTGGTTAGCTAACACTGGCTAATTTTGGTCACGTTCGACAAACCCCCCCCCCCCCCCCCCCCCTTGTTTTCATATGTTTCCGCCGCTGTAGGGGCAGGAGTGCACGGAGGTGTCATTAACAGTACGGGGTTCCGCGGTTCGAGCATGGAGCACGGAGCAGCCGGGACCACGTCGAGCGTGACAGCCGCTCAGAGTCCGTCCAAGCCGGGGTCAGCCAGCGGAGTCGTCAAACCCGGAGCGGCTGGTGTTCAAACTTTGAATGGAGGTGCCGTGGTGATGAACTGTCACATCAGCGGAGGAGGCGGCCACAACAACAACAACTACTCCTCGCAGCCCGTTGTCACGCTTGTCAACAACGGACCTGTTTCTGTGAGCAAAGGTAGCGCGACGGTTTTATCCGCAACGCCAAGTACTATTATTCAAACTTCACCGAATGCTGTGATTTCGTCTGTGAAAACTGTTCCCACTGTCACGCTCGTGAGGCCACCTATGCAAACTCCCACTAACGCCTCACACAACAGCGGAGACAACCCCACCACGGTGCTGACATCGCCGCCGGCAGTCGTCGGAGTTACCGGCGCGTCCGGCTCGCTCGTGAACAACTTCGACTCCACAAAAACCGTAATGCAGACTGGCGCGCACGTCGCGACGACGGCGATCATGAGGAGCCCGACCGTGTTGCAGAACTTGAGGACTTCGGTACCGTCACCCATCGCCGCCACTCCTCCCGCTGGAATACGAGCTATTGCTCCACAGGTGTTGGCCCCTCGGCTCGCTGTGCCTCAACAGAGCGCCCCGAACATCCAAAACATCCAGCTCCCTCCAGGTAACAACTTTGTTTTATTTCTTGACGTTTCTCACCTGCTGTTGAGTGAATAGACAAGGGAATGTTTTTTGGCACTTTGTCTTTTTAAAGCAAACAAACAAGCGATTAGAGGTGAACAAGGTTCCAGATAAAAAGCCTTGAGGGCAGTCATCCTGTTCATGTTGTATATCAAACTATTGATCCTTATTTCTTGTCTTGTTACAGACAACAACAAGCTATTATCTTATCAACAGCTAGTTACAGTGTATCTCCAAGTATATGTCCAGGGTGTGTGTGTTTAAAACTGTTTGCAAAGCTAGTTGTTAGTCTTGTGTCTGGTTATGCACAGGTAGATTTACTCAGCAGTACATTAATCGGGTTTTCTTTGGTGTAAGGAAGCAGGAATTTAGCTCATCCATACATGGAAATTAGCTCTGCTTTGGAGTCCTGTATTTAGAGCAAATACCTCAATAAGTTTCAACAAGTCAGGGTATAGGTAAACAACAACATTGTGGTCACACCATTCAATAACCTGTATCTAAAGCTCAGCACAAAAAGTTCAGGGTTCTGCTGCTAAAATGTTCCCGTCCGATGTCTCCGTAAGGCCGGTGTATTACTGCGTTCTGTAGCCCTAGTACTTATAACACAGGCGGTTTGATGTAACACGGGCAAGCAAAAACACCAGGCTGTGCATAGTAATACACTAGCCTACAATAAAGTATCAGCGGTAAAAAAAACAACTTTTACTTTGTTGTTGTGCTGTGTTGTGGAGGCTCACAACATCTAATTACACGCTGTGTGTTGCTGCTTGGAAGGTTTTTTTTTATTTATGGCACCGTGTTTGCGGCTCATTTTTGTGCGACCGGTCACTGAGGACCTCCCAGCTGAGGCAATGTCCGTACATCAATAGCCTACAGATGAGTAATTCATCCCCCTCACACACGCACACGCAAGCACACACACACACACATTAGTGAGTCTGACCAGGACAGAAAAGCCCTGATCTTCTGACGTCATTTGGCTGTTGCAGGCATGGTCTTGGTCCGCAGTGAGAGTGGGCAGCTGCTGGTGATTCACCAGCAGACCTTGGCTCAGATGCAGGCTCAGTCGCAGTCCCAAAGCGCTATGACACCACGGCCTCCAGCCCCCACCAGCACTCCACCTGTCCAGATCACTTCTCTTCAGGTACCAGGACCGCCGGACTCACGCACACGAAATGTGACTCATTCATGTCGGATAGGGATGGATCTGATATATCAGGTTTCAGCGTCATCAGTAACGTTAGGCCCATTGTGCCCAAAAGGACTTTAAGTATGTAGCTTAAAATATATGAAGCAGTAGCACATCATTAATTATTCCTTTAGTGTCATATGTGTAACACCTCCTCTCTTATGTCCGCTGCTGTTCTGCAGGCTCCAGGCGCGTCACTGTTGGCTCGTCCGCTTACCCCCACCACCATTATTAAGCAAGGGTCCGCAGTCCAGACCACCGTGACGGCCACCACCACATTGCAGAGGCCTCCTGTACTGCAGGTAACTCAAATTGCCATGGGATTTTCCACTATACATTGTTGCTGAACCTCATTAACGGGTCTTCATTATCGGCTTTGCAAACATTTAAATATCTAGCAGAACTCTTTCCTGGAAGAACAAGGCTTGGGGGAAGTTGAATGTACTGTGGTCCCGGGACCAGACGTGTCAAAAGTGTTATTCTGACCGTGTCACTCTCCTGACTCTCATCTCATGACTGCATATTCCCTGACTCATACAGAACACCATCATGCTGGGAGGGACGGCCACTACCCCGGGACAGCTGCTGGGAACGCCCACTCCAGTGCAGCCCGGTTCTGCAGCCACAGCAGTTACACAGCGGGTAGCTGGGACCCCTGTCACTCCAACAGCTATCTCAGCTGTAAGAGAGAAGTACTAACCTTGAATGCTTTTGCCTTTTGTAATCTTTCAACACCGAATGCACAGACGATTATTCATGTTACGGTTGTTTTTAGTGTTGCGCCTCACGTTTCTGCTGTTTTTCTGACGTGTGCGTTTCAGGGAAAATGACACTTGTGTGTATGTGCTTGCAGGAGACACTGGAGAATGTAAAAAAGTGTCGGAACTTTCTGTCCACGTTGATCAAGCTGGCATCCAGTGGAAAACAGTCCTCTGAGACTACGGCCAACGTCAAGGAGCTGGTCAAGAATCTGCTGGTACATTTCTCTCTATTCCTGTTTCTGTCTGTTTTATATCATCATCATCATCATCATCATCATCATCATCATCATCATCATCTCTCTCTCAACATCTTAAAACGTGATCTCTTTGTCCTCATCTTCATACCTTTTCTGTCATCCCTTCAGGGTGTTTTCTTAACTTAACATTTTTTGAGTGGGGGGTTCTGATCCATCCTCTGTGTTCATTGCACAACAGGAAGCGAAGATAGAGCCAGAAGATTTTACCAGTGAGTTATACCGGGAGCTCAACTCCTCACCACAGCCGTACCTTGTGCCTTTCCTGAAGGTGAGATCAGTATATGCAGATATATTGGCATCGACACCTGTTTTTTTTTATTGAGGGGCATATATATTGAAACAGACATAGGCCCATATTCCCCCTTTCCCCCTAGAGAGATAGGCCATGACAACAAATCGATCCTGTGTGGAAACGACTTCATCAACTTGTCCTCTGTCTGCCTGCAGAGGAGTCTCCCAGCACTGCGTCAGATGACACCAGACCCAGAGGCCTTCATCCAGCAGAGCCTGCTGCCTCAGCCCAGACCTCCGGCTGCTGCAGCAGCAGCCTCCACGGCCCTCACCGCTGTGGTGCTGCGACCTCCTCGCTCCACGGCCGCCGCCGCCGCTACGGCCACCAGCACTGCCGCGACCAAAACCACAGTTATCAGCCTCACTCAGACACCTCGCAGTAAACCCGGACTGGTAATTCAGCACCGACTGGATCTTTTTTTTTGCTTCTATTCTTGTCTCTGCTGTTGTTCTGTTTCTCATTCTTTTGTCTCTGAATGTGCACAGATAGTGCCCCAGCAACAGGTGACGCTGGCTCAGTCTCCCATGGTAACTCTCAGAGGACAATCCCATAGCCGCATCATTGTGGGACATCCGCTGCCGACAGGTGTGTGTTCAAAAGTCACCTGCACGTCTTTTATTTATACTATCAGGTGAACTGAATGTGCAGTTGGTTCCCTCTAGAGCAGAGGTCTTCAACAGGGGGTCCGTGAAAGTTTTGATTGATTAGAAAATAATAATAATTAAAAAAAAAAAACAATCTCTAATCATGAATGTGTCCATCATTTTAATAGTTCAGTGTTGTATGAAAGATAACCGGTATCTTTATGCACGGCAGTGGTACTAATAGGCCGGCACTCATTTTTCGTTTCCACGTTTAAAATGAAAACATCAATTTGAATAACTTGTATGCATGATTATCATGCAATTGACAGACAATGTTGATATTGGCATTGGTATCAGTTGACAAGGTAAGTTTATGAATGCCAGTGGCATGACCACCCTCCTCACTGTACCTGTTTAAAATGAAAACATGAATATATGAACCTGTGTATTATTTGAATAGCTGCGTGCTGAATGCACAATAAAGAGGTATGTTTATTCATGGCACTAGGCCCATTTAATATAAAACACAATTGTATACAATATATATAGTCGGGGGTCCCTGCTCCATCTCTCTATCAGTTTGGGGGTCCTTGGCCTGAAAAACGTTGAAGACCCCTGCTCTAGTCTGCCTGTATTTGATCTTCATAGTATGGAAGGGCTGCCACCTTGTGGAGACTGTCTGTAATTGCAGAATACTAAACCGCACAATAACAAATTTGATTCTAAAAAGAGTCTGATTTAGATTCCGTGACAGTGCATGCTTTGTAATGTAATTACAAGTCATTGTTTTTCAGCAATGATCGACAATAACTGCTTCTGTTTCTGTGTGTCTCTACTAAATCCAGCGATGAAGCAGGCGTTGGCTCCAGGAGCTAAAGGAGTGCAAGTGGTCGGTCAGGCTCCTCTCACTGCTGCTCAGAAGAACAAGCTGAAGGAGGCGGGAGGAGGAACCTTCAGGTTTGTGACACATTCAGATAAATATCGTCTCCAAATAGTCAGCTTTGCAGGAGTATTAGAGCTCCTTAGTTTCAATATTTGACATTCTCAAAAGCACCTCGCTCCTTAAAGTTTCAGGATGGGGAAAAACACATTTGCATTCGTCGGGCATTGTTTATTATTCATAAGGGAAAAAGCTACGGAAATCAAACAAACAGGTTTGTTTGTTGCACCGCGCAAAATTGAGTCAATTCAATTAGAAACTAGGAGAAAGGAGTTTATGAAAGACGAAAAAGAGTAAATCTAACATTAAGACTGCAAATACCGCTTTTACAGGTGCTGTTCAGTGTGACATCACCTCACCAGTGTGGAACCACACATTACAGTCATTGAGCAGCCATACAGTCATATCACATTATGCACCGTAGGCTCAGCTACGGGAGCAATCTTTGGGGGTTCAGTGTCTTGCTCAAGGACACATCGACGAGCCGGGGATCGAACCGCCGATCCTCTGATCGAAGGACGGCCCTGCTCTCCACTGAGCCACAGTCGCCATACTGTACATGTGTGTCCAGAATGTTTGAAATAAATGATTGTGTGTTTAAGAATGGTGGATTTGAATCGTCTCTCTTTGTGAGATGTCCTCTCGTGTACTCCTCCCGTCCTGGTTTCTGTTCATATTACACCTCCTCTGTGTTATTTAATGATGAATTGATTACCACGCACACACATTTGCTAATTAATGCAGTCATTATCGTAATTAATTACCTCATAAGCATAACGTTTTATGAGCAATATATCATGGCAGTTACACCTTTTCTGTCACAGTCGACAAAAAGCGAAGATTTATCTGCATTTACAAAGAGAGTAAATCTTAAATGTCACCTCGGGGTAAGTTTGTCTTGCAGACAGCTGTCACTGAGGGTGCCTACAGATATAGATATGAGTTATTACAGGGCTATTCTATCGGATTGAGTAACTACAGGTGTAGCTAATAGACTGGTTTATGCTGTGAATTTCTGAGCATCAAATATCATATATGTCATATAATATCATATATATACCTGATGGTTTCACATGTGCAGCTGTTCAGTCAGATCCGGTCAATAGGCTGCCTGATGAATCCTCTCAGTATCTATGTTGTTCTAGATCTTTGTTTGTTTTGTGAAATGGTTTAGTATAAATGTAAATTGTGTCACCGTTCATGTCTGACTCGCCCCCTTTTTGATCTCGTTCAGGGATGATGATGATATCAATGACGTGGCCTCCATGGCGGGAGTCAACTTGTCGGAGGAGAGTGCCCGTATCTTAGCAACCAACTCTGAGCTTGTCGGCACGGTGACTCGATCCTGTAAGGACGAGAGCTTCGTCTCCGCCTCTTTACTCACTCGGAGAGCTCTGGAGATCGGTGAGACTTATGAATTTAAGATTAAAAAAGAAAAGCAACAACGCGCGGCTCGTTTCTCGCATCTAAAGGCCGACTCTAAATCTTAATCGACGCCTCTTCTCTTGTGAAAGGTAAGAAGTTCGGTGTCGGCGAGCTGGGCACCGATGTGATCAACTTCATCTCCCACGCTACGCAGCAGCGGCTACAAAGCCTGATGGAAAAAGTGTCTCTAGTGGCGCAGCAGAAAAACACAACCTTCAAGGTGATTATTGATCTAACCCTGGAGCCGGTGAGACTCGTAGCCGCATACTCACATTTACATTTACCGAGTGTTCCTTTCACTGCCTTACTTGCAACGTCTTGCTTCCTGCATCCTTCAGGAGGATGAGCGGTCCGAGCAGGTCAGCGATGTGCGATCCCAGCTGAAGTTCTTCGAGCAGCTGGATCAGATGGAGAAGCAGAGGAAGGAGGAGCAGGAGAGAGAGATCCTCCTGAAGGCTGCCAAGGTAACAATATATGAACAGTGTGTAAAAGGATCACTGACGGGAAGAAGCCTGAACAGTCTCATGACTGCATCGACGAGAGGAGCGAGGGTGACTTTGGCTGAGTGTGATTAGTGTGTATCCCTCTGCTGCTAACTATGAGCAAGTCAATGAATAAAACAACGGATTGAATGAATTGAACATATCCATGTTCAAATATTAAAATGTCCTTCACCTTACCGCAGTCTCGGTCACGGCAAGAAGACCCCGAGCAGCTCAGACTTAAGCAGAAGGCCAAAGAGGCAAGTATACGACATGTGACTGTGTGATTTGTGAAGCATGATGAGTCCGTCTGCTGGACTTACCTGTGTGTGTGTGTGTGTGTGTGTTGCTGCTCGTATTCCAGATGCAGCAGCAGGAGCTGGCTCAGATCAGACAGAGAGAAGCCAACCTAACGGCGCTGGCAGCTATCGGCCCCAGAAGAAAGCGTCAGATGGACTCTCCTGTTAGGGGCGCCAGTGCAGAGGTGAGGGACATGGAACCATTTGGCATAAAAAGGGTTGTGCTTGTTTTTGAATTATTTGAGATCTGCAAAGAAAAAAGGTCAATAAAAGATTAAATGTGTTTGCTCCGCATTACGCCCCCAGGGCTCGGGGTCGGGCCCCTCTCAGCCCGGCGGCTCCGGCGGAGCAGGCTCCAGACAGTTTATGCGACAGCGCATCACCAGAGTCAACCTCAGGGACCTGCTCTTCTGCCTGGAGAGTGAAAGGGGGACCAGTCACTCTCATCTGCTCTATGACGGCTTCCTCAAATAGCACCCGCATTGAAATAACTCGTCTGGCTCGGTGGCATTAAGGAAGCGGCGTCGGCTCAGACCCTTTTCTGCCGGTGCTTTTATTTTCTTTGATCACCCGCTGCTGGATGAGGAGACGTCTATCTGTGGGAAGAGAATTATCTGCAGCACTGAGGAGAACATCTTCTTTTGAAAGCCTCTGTAAGCACAGGTCTTGTGTTTTATCAGAGGAGCAAATAATTGAACTCGGCCCTGATTTCAGAGCGCCTCTCAGCACGTTTTGCTCTTTACAGACTCTTCAGTCATGCACTGCCTCATGCTGCACACAAGAAACACGTCTTTAACTGAACGGAGCACTTTCAGACCCAAAGACCTCGTCAGTGTCGCGTGCACCGACACCCGTGATGTAGCAGAAAATCAGATTTTACGAAACCGCAGTAACGTGAGCACTCTGTTTATTTCAGTTCCTAACAGAGATTTGAATTCATCCCATTTCTACGATATTTTGTTCGAGTTCTAATGCCCGTGGATTGTTTTACAGAGACTAATCTTGCCTAGCCTTGTCACCTGCTGAGTTGCCTTCTTAACAAATTAAGCCATATGGATTAGAATGTGTTGATCGGCTTCCGTTTGCTTCATCTCTCCGGCAGTTCTCTCCAGACTTGTAGGACGTGTGCTTGGGTGTTTTGTTGCGCTCTTCCTCCGTTCGTCTCGGCTCGACTGGAAACGGAGAGCGACGGTTTGTATGTCACGTGTTGCGCATGACGCGTTTGTGAACTCTCGCCACTCTTTAGCATTTAGAAGATCGTTTAGAAGATCCAAGAATAGTGATAGATTTACATTCTGAGGACGGTAATGTGGATCTGAGTACTGAAGCTTTGGCGTAGTTTCGCTCCCTTTCACACAAAGAGCTGCAGACTTGTGTCCTGTTCGAGGAAGCTTGGAGTGAAGTGTTCACTGTGATGGATCTCATAAAGAAGTATCTGGGTGGCTGACTGGATCAAACACATTGGAACTAGAATAGTGTAGCTGTGGTTGTTGGTGATGTAAAGTATCCAGGCGGTGTAGCTCTTGGGCTACAATGTGAATTTTAAATAATTGCGGTTGGAGAAATGATATTATTGGTTACACAGATTTTTATATTTATGAACAATGGAGGATGACCATGTTGGGTAAACGTGGGCATGACTTGCAGGAGGAGGACTGCACTGTGACAGATCACTTTTCTAAAACGAGTCGATCCGATGAACATACACACTTTATATATTTTTATATTTTCAGCGCATACTAATATTGGTCTTTATACCATTGTCATTTTATGAGAGAATGTTTAACAGCACATTTTATCACTGTATATATTTAAGTTAGCTATTTGTAGGTTCATCAGTTGAAGACTTAAAATCGGGCGAATTTGTCTTATTTTCCGGACAGTAGACGTGACAAAGAAGACAGATTTATGATTGATGACTTTCTTGTACATTTTGCACAGCTTATAGTTTATATGTAAATATCTGAATTAAAAAAAAAAGTTTTTAATTGCTATTTTATAATGGATTGAAAGAGAATGATCTCTAATAAAACTAAAAACAACATATCTTGACTTTCTATTTCTGTATTTATTTGTATTATTGTGGCAGGTTCAGTCTTTCAGGATCACACTGGATAATCGAGCATTGTCCTGTATTCTCTTTGACGTGTCAGCAGTTTTTGTGAGAACAAACTGTCCAAGAAGCATCAATTTAAATTAGAAAGTGTTTAGAAGGCCCTGAGTAGAGATGATTATGATCAATCCGGATTTAATGCTAAATAGTTTTATCTACAGTTATAATGGGAAACAGTATGAAAGTAGTAAAACCAGCTCAGTCATAAATCACAATAAGTGAGGATATTACATTCATCTTGTATTTTTAAAGAAAATACTTTTACTGCACACGATTGTTTGTCGATGCTTAGAAGTGAGCTCAGTCAGAGAGACGCTGGCAACTTGTTGCACAGAAATGAACAATATTATTATTCATTATTAATATTACACTTTCAAGATGTGCAAAGAGCTCCAAGAGAAGCAAGCGGCAAAAATGTGCTGAAGGTGTAGTTTTCTGTTCAACTCTTCTTTGAGTGCTGTGGTTTCATTTAAATGCTTTTACTCACTGGTCCCAATCTGCTGCTTTTCAATTCTGAACTATTTCATCATTTCATGTTTCGACAATTGTACCCGTCCTTTAAACAGTTTAACAGATTTGACAATATTCCCATTTTCATCATCTACATGCTTCCACTAGCTCAGATTATGGAAAACAACAAAGTGTGTTATCATAATTATGCAGACGACACACAAATCTACATAACTATGTCACCAGGGGACTATAATCCCATACAAGGGCTGGGTAACTGCATTGAACAAACCAACAACTGGATGTGCCAGAATTTTATTCAATTAAGCAAAGATAAAACAGAAGTAATTGTTTTTGGTACCAAGGACGAACAATTGAAAATCACCGCTCAGCTTCAGTCACTGATGTTAAAACCCACAAAGCAAGCCAGAAATCTAGGTGTAGTTATGGATTCAGACCTCAACCTGAACAGCCATATCAAGACAATTACAAAATCAGCCTCCTATCACCTGAAGAACATATCAAGGATTAGAGGACTTATGTCTCAACAGGATTTGGAAAAACTTGTCCACGCATTTATCTTCAGCAGACTGGACTACTGTAACGGTGTGTTTACAGGTCTCTGTAAAAAGTCTGTCAGAAAGCTGCAGCTGATTCAGAACGCTGCAGCTCGAGTCCTCACTAAGACCAGGAGGGTGGATCACATCACTCCAGTTCTGAGGTCTTTGCACTGGCTTCCTGTCCAACAAAGAATTGACTTTAAAATCCTGCTGTTGGTTTACAAAGCACTGAATGGTTTAGGACCAAAATACATCTCTGATCTGCTGCTACCTTATGAACCATCCCGACCCCTCAGGTCGTCTGGGACCGGTCTACTTTCTGTTCCCAGAGTCAGAACTAAACATGGAGAAGCAGCGTTCAGTTTTTCTGCTCCACATATCTGGAACAAAGTCCCAGAAAGCTGCAGGTCTGCTGAGACCCTCAGCTCATTTAAATCAAGATTGAAGACTTTTCTGTTTGCTGCTGCCTTTAATTGAACCACGTTCAATTCATATATTAATCAATTTCTGCATTTTACTACTGCATTTTATTTCTTACACTGTTTCTTTAATTGTTTTTAAATCTCCTTTTCTTTTGCCTTGTGTTTTGATGCTTTTAATGGTTTTATGTGAAGCACTTTGAATTACCTTGTTGTTGAAATGTGCTATACAAATAAACCTGCCTTGCCTTGCCTTGAGAGTATATCTGATCCTTACTGAAACAGAGACAAGCTGTCGCTCTTAAATCATCGTGTCCTTTGTCTTATGTTCACACAAATGGCTTCGCCTATTTGAGGCAATAAAAAAAATAATATTTATGGGTTTGGGGATTGAATGAATGAAGCTGTTCATCTTACATTATTCACTTGCCGGCGTGACATTTTATGGATATGGGATATTTTAAAGTGATCTACTGCACAGCTTAAAGGCCTTTTGAGCTCCTTGGCAACAGTGTTGATGCAGAGATACAGTGCAGCGTGCATAAGCTCCTCATTCAATACAGTGTGGACAGGCTTTTCCAGGGCCGGATGGAACAAAATACATTTTTTAAATATGGTTTACGAGTATTTTATTTCATCTCAAGTATTGTACATAGCTGTAGCTATGTACAATACTTGAGATGACTCTTTTCTGGTGGCTTCTAGTGAGGAAGGCAGTCTACAAAACTAATAATCAGTTGTGTGCACAAGCTGTAAAGTGCTGTCTGTAAATATATTTATATATATATATATATTGTACTTATTTTGCAGCATAAATGTGTCATTTTTACACAAGTCATTTTAATCGAACATATTTAATTTGTACTGGTGTAAAATGCCTTAAAAGTACTTGTACTTGAGTCAAATATTCTTTCCATCCCTGCTCTTTTCGTTCAACACAGCTGCGATGGTGGAAGGTAACTAAATATATTCATTCAAGCAATGTAACTATGAGCAATTTTAAGGTACTTATACTTTGCTTGAGTATTTCCATGTTGTGCCACTTTACACGTCTACTCCTCTGCAGTTCAGAGTACAAACATTGTCAGCTATCTCATATTTAACTTCAGTAAAATGTCCGAGTGCTTTTCCCCTCCACTGCACAGCTGTCCACGTTGTTGTTGTTCTTGTTCGTGGCTTTTCAAGCAGAAGTCAAAATCTCATTTTTGTTGGGACTGTTGACAGCCGAAAGGAATTGTCTGTGATTCCTCTTTACACGTGGCAGGTCTCTGGTCAGTGCAGGAAGCAGCTCAGATGTGTTCGTACCAGAGGAGCGGTGCAGAGCGGCTCCACAGGAGGGCACTGTCGCACCACCTGAGAGCCAAACACATTCATGTCTGACTCAACATGTGTCACCTGTCACCATCGCTTGGATGACCTGAGCGCATGCGGCGTATATGTCTTTTATCACCATATGCTAGAAGTTGGAAAACACTAGAGTCCTATCCGTTAAAACAGTTCTTACTTCTACTACTTGTGAGGAGACCAGCTACTATATGATTTGCATTTGCTTTATGATATATTTTCAGAGGATCTCGTACACAAAACCCCCGCACACACAGATGGACTGCTCCGTTAAGGATCACACCAACGCACTTCCTCGTATTCCTCCAGATTTGGTGGATTTGAGGCTTAGAAGGTTGTTTGTTCTGCTCCCTCTGCAGACAAGGTATCTCATGCATGTATACTTGCCCAAACCGTTGTCTTCGTTGTCTTGATATCCAGGCATAGGCATCTAAGTCTTCTCCAATATGAGTTGTCAGGCTATATTTACTTATGTTACTCTGGGACACCAAACTCAATTCCACTGTCTTGTTTGATTTTGCAGAATGAGATGCTGCTGGCTGCTCACAGGATAATGTCATTGAGTGACAGCTGTGAAGATGAGTGAATACATTTCACACATTTTGATGTATTCTAGAATGCAGAACTGCAGTTTACTCCAGTCAAAACGTTGCAAACGAGACTTCATTGAGCCCAGATAACACTTGCATAGTCTTGCGGTTTAAATATTTATGAATGAGTTTCAAACATTTTTTGGAAGGACAGCTGAAAGTGAAACTCATTGATTATTATTAATGTCATGGAAGTTGGCTTGAATACGAAGGAATCAGTTAAACAGTGATTTCTGTGTACCATTTGGGACGAATTTGCGTCAATCGCGCCGCAAATTCGCGTCAATCGCGCCATCGCAAATTCGCGCCGCGCCAGTCTCATCGCATCTGTGCATAGACTTTGTATGTAATCTACCCGCGCGAATAATTCGCGATGCGTTTGGTGTGAACGCACCATAAGAGTCTACAGCCGTGCTAGCACCTCTTTAAAGCTGCACTCAGCCACAGTGCTTTGAGCTAAATGCTAACTTCAGCATGCTAACATGCTCACTGTGCTATGCTAACATGCTGATGCTTAGCATGTATGATGTTTACCAGTTTACCTTCTTAGTTCAGTGCTTTAGCATGTTAACATTTGCACCAAACACCGTCAAGCTGAAGCTAATCAATTTGCAGGCATAATCAAAGTATTGGAAAAATAAAAATTTTGACCTAATATTCATGAAATGTCTGGATTGTCAACGTTGAGGCATTTTACTGAAAACCTCTAATGTGAGCCTGCTGGGAGAAAAAGTCACAGTGAAACATCCTCTGGGGACCATGAACGTCATTACCAAAGTTGTGGACAGACGAATCTAATATCAGACCGACATTGCCATCCTCAGAGCCACACTGCTGCCATGGTTAAAATATCTCATGCGAAAACCCAGAGCTTACTTTACAGTTCTGGGAAATAAATAGAAACCACACAGGCAAATTATTTGTACGAATTAGCAAAGCTTTTGCCATCAGACCACCACATCATCATCATCATCATCAACAGTTTGGAAGCGATAATGGTTTTCGGCGCTTCCCTCGCTGTTCTCCGCTCAGCAGTGTTTTAACACAACATAATCCAAAATAATACACCAAGCCGAAATCCTCTATTAGATGTGGTTAAACTGTTGGTTGTCGACATTTACCACGGTAATCAGAGCAGAGGGATAAATGGCCCCAACAGTCCAGATAAAAAGCATGCATGACTTGGCATGAGTTCAATAAATCAGTTCAGGTTCAATGCCAGTGTTTGCTTTTTCCTTCTGATATTTCTCTGCCGGAGGATTTCAGGGGGCGTATGCGGTTTTGCCTTTACATCTGTCAGCCGCCCTGGATTTTTTAACTCTGCTCTCGGGGAGATGTTGCAGGTTGAGCCTTGATGGCTCCAAGGTGTGGACGGTGCTCCAGCTGTAGAAGAGGAAGGTTTTTATGGCTTGTAAATCATTTTTTTTAAACAAAAGCCAACAGAAACAACAATCCAGCATAGAAACTGGTAAGATTAGAAAGTAAACTCTGTACAAAATATGTTAACAAGATGGCAGTCTTCCAAAGCTCTAATACTGTACATTTTCACTGTTTGTTCACTGTTGCAGCATCCAACAGTGACCCCAATAGCAAAATATGCTCCAAGATGCACCTTTGACATTTTGAAACTCAGCACAGTGAGCTGGAAGGACTTTTAGAGATCAGGAGTATGGATCAGGAGATCAGGAGGTGCTGTAACATTAACTTGCACATCATCTGTAACTGAGACTTAGAAATAAAATACTATTCATTTTTGATTTATGATTACAATAAAACTAATCAGAACGAATGAATACTACGAAATGAGTTTTGTCCCTTGATGCGATATTACATTGGGCAGAATACATAAGACAACAAAAGAAAGACCAACACTTGCTTACAACAGCAAAATGTTACTGCGTATGCATCCAAAAAAAAACTGCCAGATGCAAAGAAGAAAGTCTGAAAATATCTAAAATTTAATTTGGACGTTGATGTGTTGAAAATGAAAAGATGGATGTCAAGATTATACATTATCTCACTGGATCAGAAATGGCTGTTTGATTTCCAAGCTAATAAATCAGCAGCAAAAAAAGCCTGTCTTGACATTCTGTAGCTGTCAGATCCGAAAGGTTTGGTTTCGGATTATAATGAGAAACATTTAAGCTTTTAAATACTTGCACAGTTTGCTACTTTTCCCCCAGCTCTGTGTGTGTGTGTGTGTGTGTGTGTGTGTGTGTGCGTGTGTGTGTCTGTGTGTGTGTGGAGCAGACTCTGAGAGAACTCAATGTCGATAAAAAGTTTATTTTTAAGTTTTCCTGCAATTTCAAAGTGATCTTGGAAAACAGAGAAAGACATAAAGGTGAAATGAACAAAAAACATAATTGTCAGATCTAGTTAATTGTGTATCTATAATATTTTAAAGCTCTAAATTATCTGCAACATGTTTCAATACCTCTTTGATAACTGCATTGATGCACTGAGTAATTCTTTTTCTCTTGACAAAAAACAACTGTTTATTTTCCGCACACGCTTGGTTGGAAGCAGCTGGTTATTTCCACAGGTGATCGACTGGTTGGAGTGCTTTTACCGGCTTGTAATTGCTGGACTGACAGTTGCGCAGTGACTTGGCAGCCGTGCAGGAGGCAGGATTCCAAATCACATTATTTCTCCAAAAGGTCAGGCCAAGCCCATGTTGTAGAGGAAACTTCATGGCATAAAATCAATCCCGGGCCTAGACAACCTTTCATCGCTAACAATAACATTCCAATTCTGAGTGATCACCAGCATCCCATGATGCATCTGTCTTTGTCGAGGCAGGCATGGTTATCCGGTGGTTTCTTGAACACGTCGTTCGGTGGAGCTTTCCGCTCTGGTCGCAGTCATTTATTAGTAAAACCGCTGTTATAATGACCAAGACCCCAATGATCACTCAAAAACAGCTCTGTTGGCCTCTGTGGAATGAATGTGCCACAAGAAACACCCGAGCATCGTCACAGACCCAAGTGTTCCCGCTGGTGTTTCCTGTGTCTTCGCCATGCTTCATACTTTGGATATGGATTTCCATTACTCGGCCTATCTTGAAAGCGAAGGGACAGAAGAGAGGAGGGTCCCTCGGGGGGGCCGAGAAACAACCTCCGCCTGCATCCTCTGCGCATAATTGAACAAATTAGCTATGAACAGCTGTTACCTGTTAAAATGACCCGCTTTCATTTTATCGCCGCGGACAAGAGGTCTGAAAGCATCTGCATGCTACAGCTGTCAGCCATTCTGATTCGCTCTCTCTCCGATTCCCGCTTTCAATATATCATGACAAACATAATTACCTCAACATCTCTTTTTATGGATTCTACAAATCGCCAGGCGCACAGCGCATGCCAAGTGTCCATAAATTACAGCCACGGTCTACTGGTAGCCGGTCCACTTGGCTGCTTGGAGTTTGTTAAAGCACTTTCTTTTAAAGTGGCAATCCTTAAGATTTAAGTCCTGGTTGATTTAGAATTTCTCTCTGAGTGAAAACAATGGAATTGTTCTCCGAGTTAATTGGGCTGCATCAAGTAATATGCTGTTTTTCAGAATTGTGTGCAGAGCTCACATTTTTTTGTTCGTATGCAATGGTGAAAAACTGTAACACAGCATATTTTTTACCGTAATTGTTATAATACTGCAAATATATAAACATGGCGATATGTTCATAGGCTCAATCCCCATTGTGTTGCCTCCTACAGCGATAATGACTTAACAGACATTTATTTCAATTAATATCTCCAAGATTGCCACTTTAAGAGAAAGGTCTTTAAGGTTAAAGTCTAATGCTGTTTCACTTTAAAAAGATAAGATGAGAGAGTGTCATTATTGTAGAAGTAAATGGACGTCATGGCTTTCCCTCCCTGCAAGGTCTCACTGTTGGTTCAACCTCCTGGTTGAGAGCACTGGCTGTGACATTCCCACCAATCAAGCAGAGTAAGTTCAAGAATGAAACCGTGGGCCATAATGGCCATTTATAAAGTTTAAGCCTTCCACGGTAGACGTTAAGTGGCTGTAAAAGTATAGCTGTACAGGTTAATTGCCTTAAAGTAGCAAGCAGAAGTGACCTGATGAGGGATTTTAAACACAAGTGTCCCCTGAAGGTGGAATTTCCACACTCCATTATCTGAAAGAATAAGAAAAGAAAGGAAGTAAAGAGCTTTCAAGTCGTTTGTTAAGGTCATAGATCCCCTGAAGGTCTGATTAAATAGTTAATATTTAAAGCATTATACATTGTGTCATCCAGGAGAAAAGAGAATAACAAGACTTTAAGCTGCACTCATTTATATTTTATGTTATCAATCTATCAAATGGCTTTGTGTAATGTGAAAACTACCAAACTCGTTCTCTCTGAAATTCACCTTTTTCTCTGGAAATTTAAAAGAAAAATGTAAAATGCACGTCAAAAATGAATCGTGAATGGACTGCATTCATATCGAACTTTCATCCAAAAGGCTTTACACTTTGCCCGTCATTCACCTATTCACACACACACACACACACACACACACACACACACACACACACACACACACACACACACACACACACACACACACACACACACACACACACACACACACACACACACACACACAGTTGTATTGTCATGACTTTTTGGGGACATCCATAATGTAACCATTTCACAACGTAAGTCTTGTTTTCGTAACTACTTTTAATACTTTTTATTCATGTCATGTATAATTAATGATTTTCAATCAATTATATTGACTTACATTCATTTCCTGGATACTTTCGTAACCCTAACCCGACCAGTCTAACTCTAACCTTTACCCTAATCCTAACCTAAACCCAACCTTCAACCAAGGCTAATATGTAATGATTTACGTTGTGACGACATGCATTTTTATCCTCAAAAAGAAGGCGAGTCGCCACAATGAAAACAGATTAATGTCCCCACAAGACCGGTAAAACACACACCAATGACGGAACGCTGCCAGGTGAGTGCCAGTACACTTTCACAGATATCACATTTCTACACCGTAGGCACAGCTACGGGAGCAATTTTAGGGTTAAGTGTCTTTCTCAAGGACACACCAACATGCAACTAGCGGAGCCGGGGTTTGAACCCCGACCCTCTGATTGAAAGACGGCCCTGCTAGACGGCCCTGCTATCCACTTAGCCACCTGAGGAAAACAGAATGCCTTTAAACAGCAGATGTCCAAATGGAGGATCTCTCTCTCTCTCTCTCTCTCTCTCTCTCTCTCTCTCTCAAACAAAACTCAGCGCTCACCCTGCTGGTGTGTGTTTATGGTGTGTTTATGAGGGCCGCCACTAAGTCATATTTAAGATTGTCTTGAGGTGAGAATATTGATCGGTTCCTATGTAATTAGCTTTTAGATGGCTTGTTCTTTGTTATCTGACTTTCAAGATGTGAAAGAAAGGCAGAATAGTTGTTGAGATGTGTTCACACATGAATGCTTACATTTGGTTACATTGCTATTTGCTGTCATTTAAAATAAAATGATAAAATAACAATGTACCAAACTTTGGAAAAAAAGTTACTTTTTTAGTTACTTTGGAAAAAAGTTACTTTTTTAGTTACTTTGGAAAAAAAGTTACTTTTTTAGTTACTTTGGAAAAAAAGTTACTTTTTTAGTTACTTTGGAAAAAAAGTTACTTTTTTAGTTACTTTGGAAAGAAAGTTACTTTTTTAGTTACTTTGGAAAAAAAGTTACTTTTTTAGTTACTTTTTGAAGATACTCAACTGTATCAACTGTTACAAAAGTACTCCAGGCTATGACACAAATGTGAGACCTCAGAGCCCTGAAGGTATGCTGTAGATCAGGCATGTCCAAAGTCCGGCCTGCGGGCCAATCACGGCCCGAGGTCAGATTTTATACGGCCCGCGCCTTCTGTCTTAAAATGCATTATTTATGGCCCGCCAGCACAGTCAAAACGGAATGAATAAATCATACAAATTCAACATGCAATTCCTATTTTTACCTCATGGTGGCAGCACCACTCTGTAACTGTCTGGCTGTTTGAAATTGGCTCTGACCCTTGAACTGTCATGGCTACGGCAAGTAAAAAAAGGAAAGTCGATAATGAGGGCCGCCGCTTCCAGGAGAGGTGGAGATCGCAATATTTTTTTCACCGAAAACCGAAACAACTGTGTCTCCCTAATTTGTCATGAGACTGTTGCCTTGTTTAAGGAATATAATGTAAAGAGACACTACGAGACCAAACGTGCTAATGCTACAACAAGCTATCAGAGAGCGTCCGTGCTAGAAAAGTGAAGCAACTCCAAGATAACTTGGCCACACAGCAGCGGCCCCTTTCACATGAAAACATCATCAAAGTAAGCTGCGGAGTGGCCGTGGTAAACATGACAAACCTTTTACGGAATGTGAGGTTATCAAAGACTGTGTTATCAGATACGAAGAGACAACTTGATTTTTTTCGTGAGCCTGTTTCATGTGTGTTGAATTTAAATGTTAGACAACTTTTCATCACCCTCACTAAGTCATATTTAAGATTGTCTTGAGGTGAGAATATTGATCGGTTCCTATGTAATTAGCTTTTAGATGGCTTGTTCTTTGTTATCTGACTTTCAAGATGTGAAAGAAAGGCAGAATAGTTGTTGAGATGTGTTCAGACATGAATGCTTACATTTGGTTACATTGCTATTTGCTGTCATTGAAAATAAAATGATAAAATAAAATGTATGTATAGGCTACTTGTATTGTTTAAAATAATGTCAGCAGGGACTGTTGGCCCTTGGGCATTTTCACATTATCAAATTTGGCCCTCTTTGAAAAAGGTTTGGACACCCCTGTTGTAAAGGGATGCAAACGTGGAATTGATGGTCCGTTTCTCCCAGGAGCAGAGCAGCACCAGACAGTAATTGATTTGTAATTTAAAACTTTATTATAGCTGCGTGTGTATGTTTTTAATGTTCACTTATCATTTGAACGAATGCTTACTGTTTCCTTGGGAGCTGGAGGGAAATTCAGCAACAAATGAGGGAAATCTTTTAAAAAGATCTCGTGGCGTAAGCTTCACCCGAAATACAGCACATTATTCATTGTTATCTCATGTTGTTAGAGGCATCTCAGTTCCTCCTGTCCTTGATTATGTGGTGCAGTGCACCAATCAACAGCTGACCTTTGACAGTCATAAACGCAACGGGGGTTTGATCGGTACATCTTCAGCAGTCGGGGAGAAGCAGAGAGGATCGGTTATCTACAGATTGTCTGGTTTGTGCAGAATGTTAGATTTGGAATAGATATCTTTTGGACAAAACGCTGCTGGGCGCTTCCAGTCCTCGAGGCTGCAGTGATTATACAAACCATCATGAAGTAACATAAAGCAAGCCAGAGGAAGACAGAGACTAAATTAGTTAAGTCCCCCGTATGGGAGACTGTAAACTCACGAGACCCTATCTTGTGTGGAAATGAAGGAAATGGAAGATTTGGAACGGAGCAAGAGAGTACAAAGGGGATTTGAATGTGAGACATTTCACACCCAGCAAAACAATAAGAACTTTTTCATTTTCTGGCGAGCGTTTTCTCAGCCTGCCTATTCTACTCTTCCAACTCCCACTACTGTTACTTCAGATTCATGTTTTAGTCATGGAAGCAAAGTGTTTATCGTCGCGCTAAGATCTCACAAATCAAACACGTCAGTCCACTCTTTGGAGAACATTTAATGGGGAATGAATCGGATGTAAATTTCTTATTTCTGATGAAAATAGGTCATCAGAAGTAGGAAAATGCTGCTGTTGCCCAACGCAGCACCTTCTTCAGGGCCATAATCTCGAAGCTCTGCGTAGGTAAGTACTGGCAGATGGTCGGCTCATGTTGACAGTGTGTGTGCAGCCTATGTGAGTGATAGATAGCTGCTCTGTGAATAGCTGTGGAGCGTAATATGATTTGGATGTAAGAATGGAATCTAAATCTGATTTCAGGCAGTACTATGGGCCCAGAGCTTCACTCCTTTATCTCTGTCCCTCGCCAGCCATAATGTGGTCAGCTGCAGCTGTTCTCTCCGGGGTGTGGTCTCGCTGACCCGGGAGGAAACATTATCGCTTCCAATCTCTGCTTTTGGACGCCTTTATGCCTCTTTGAAATGGCTCTCATCGTATCATACACTCCTCCTACCTGCCACTGCCCGTACAAAACTGTGGTTCCTTTAGAAAGCTCTGTGTGAAGCAAATAGCTTTTGTTGATGTGATGGGTGGAAAGGCCCGTGTAGACTTTCAGGACGGTTTCCCTGCGTGGTTTTGAAGTTGTCTTGACTGTTTGAACCCTCTCTCGTATCTCACGAGGGCCCACTTCTCCCCCAAAAGAGCAGTTACTCTCTGGAAGGATTAGATGAGGAGTTCACTGCGGGGGCATCAGGCAATCTGCATGCAATAGCCCACCACAGCTGTGAATAAATCAACATTGATGTAAGACAATAAAGCCAATACGGTACGGCTATTTGTTTATTCTTATTACGCAGAGCGCCGCACTTTGGATCGTTCCGAGTATAAATGCATTACTTGGAGAGGACTCGGAACACAGGCCATCTCTTTTTCACTCTGTGTGTGCTACGTCTGGGTCCAGAGGCGGTCCGGCGGTCCACTAAAGCAGCCATTAGATAGATATCCAATCGGACCTGGGCCATCCCCTCCTTCCCACATCCTCCTCGGTCCCTCACATCCTCCGGCCATCATAGAGGAAATGAAAATCACTGATGGAGAATGGGAGGAAATGGTATGGATAGATGGATGACTGGTCTAACTGTGTCTATAGAGCTCCCTCAGGGAAGATGCAGTGTATATATATATATATATATATATATATATATATATATATATATATATATATATACATATACATATACATACATATGTATATATATATATTTGAATTACAGTTTCTAATCTTCGCTAAAATGTTTAGTGTAATTCATATTCGAAGCAAATGGAAAAACATCTGGAACATCAGTTTGATGTACGTCATCAACTCTGATATTGAGACACACTCTCCTCTTCTGACAGTCTATAAGTTATAAATGGTTTATGACTTTTGCTTTTTATTGATTCAGATTCTTCCCGTTCTGTTGTAGTGTTCATCTCAGACACCTAATAACCAAAGCCTTGAGTGAGAAATGTAAAGTCAACAAGAATTCTAAGTCTGTTAATTCTCTCTGGTAACGACATCTTTTATATCAGTCATGTTGTCTGGTTCGTCGTCGTGTGAAAGCAGGAATTTGGAATTAGAAACTGGCAGATGTCTACGCAGTGAAGCAGCGAGCATGAACACTGAGGAAATGTCACATGTCATAAGTCTCTCTGGATATGTTTTTGAACGTTACTTCTATAACAGTATAGTGCTTAAAACATGGATATCCATCATTCAAATGTAATTACATTTATTTCAAATACTTAAAAAATCTAAACTGTACTTTATCTTAAAAATACTGCTGCAGTTGCTTCTTCAGTAAACTTTGTCTGTCTTCCTAACCAGCAGCGTTTTAGTACAAAACTTCCGTTTCGCTTCTTATTAGCTTCACCTGAACTTTAAAAACAGTCGTTGCACAGAAAGAGGACTGTGGATTTTGTCCAACATCACTGACCCTTTACGAAGGGATCGTCTCAGGGCAGCATGGACAGAAGGAACAAATACAGGGATCAAACACGTTCACTGTGCATGCAGGTACTTCTGCTGTACGTTAGGATTAGAATGTATTATTGCTCATAGGAGTACTCTTTCCTTACTTATTCATAAGGTACATGTCGCCTCTACTTGAACTTCGGCAACATTTTGTGCATTGGGTTATTGCTACTTCCTCTCAGGTATAGGATCTTCTCCCACCATTGCAGATATCATTACACAACAGTTAAACCCTTTAAAAAATATAATTACATTTCAGAGCCTCTTGTCATATGAATGTTTGTCGAGTGATGAGATTTTATTTTTCTTGGAATGTTGTAGCGAGATGAGATCATTTTTAAGGAGGTTTCAAAAAAAATGATTATGATTATTAATGTGTATAGAACACAAATTCATAATTAGACTATGCATATTGTTTTTTGTTTTTGGAGTATTGAGGAGTCGCCCTCCCTCTCTGTGCGTTGTCATCCAAGCTTTGTTTGCTTTGTTCACACAGCCGAGCCGGCCGCTCGTGCATTATGGTTTCTGATGAATCTCTTCAGAATAATTTCAAATGAAATGTTCTCATGGTCACCCACAGGCACGACGACGACGAGAGAAAATGCAAAGCCGTTTGGTGAAATAGATGAGTCTGAGAAGTTGAAGGTTTTGTTTTATATTTTACAAAATACAGACTCATTATCAAATGTCACCATGTTTCAGGGTAAAGTAGCCCTCTGTCCATGTGCACTTGCTGCATTCATCAAGTCAAAAACATTTCTAGCAACACAAAGTAATACGCACTTCACTTCTCAGGAGTGAATCACTTTTTCCCAGTGTTTGTTGTGCCTATTTGTATCGAACATTCAGAGAACTTCAGAGAACCTTCCGGAACATAGTTAAAAAAAAAATGCAGCTATGTTAACGAAAATGGAAAATTTGATGAGAGCTTTTATGGAGTCTAGAGTTTTGTTAATGCTGCCCCGTTCAATCAGCAGACATAAAGTGAGCTTTTAAAACAAAAATGCAGTTACTGGTGATGTCAGTGACATCATGGTTTGCTCAGGTCAAGTGCACAAAGGGAGAAAATACAGCACTTCATCTCCCCCACTCTCACATTATATGACGATATCGCCTCGTCTACTGGTCCCAGTTCCATGTGTGCTTGTTTATGTGTTCGTTCTGTCTGGGTCTGCCTTTGAGCACTGCCAAAATATAAAATCCAACCAGACGGAGATTTCATCCACGACGATGCTTTGTGTGTTTAAATATAGAGAACCAGGCTTCTGTCTGTCAAGTTCAACAGATAAGCTGTTCTTCTGTCACTGTCGTTTTTACAAGTGAAAGGAATAGTTTGACTTTTTGGGAAATATGCTTTTTCTTTTTCTTGTCGAGAGTAGTTAGAGGAGACGGTTGATACCACTCCTGTAATTCTCCTCTACACTGTAAACATGAAGATACAGGCAGGAGACCGTCAGCTGAGATTAACACAAAGGAGCAGGTTTCATTTTATCCTCTGTTTTCTTGTAGTGTGAGGAGACAGAGTCGTGGGTTCATGTGTGAGCAGCGTGTAACAGCACGGCTTATTCCATCTGCTTGTGCTTTGACGTGCTCTGACAGGTCAATCGATGAGGAGGGGATGCAGTCCGCTGTAGGGTCATCTCATCCTGCTCCTCCCGCTGCCTGTGCCGACTACAAGCTGAGGTTATTTTCTACCTTCAGGTTTCTCCTGTTTTCACAGTGCCCATCGCTACATTAAAGGTTTCAAACGGAGCTGAAATGTCAAGAAAGAAGTTTTACTGTTGACAAGCAGTGGGCCTATGTGACAATTCACTTCAAGGTGCAGTGCCTGCAGCATACTCGTACTGTTCATTGTATCTTGATCATTGCCTAGGAACTGTTTCGAACACTCAGAATTTAAAGAAATACTGACATTTGGGATTTATGCAAGTTAAGCAACCCTACGACAATGAGATTTCCGTTTTAAAGAATTGTGATAATTTGATTATTTAACCAAAGTGCTTAAAACAATGTAGTGACTCCTCCATTAACTGTTTGCTTATTGTCTGTATGTGTTCCTATATATCAAGTGTGCCCAAGTCTATTTTCTGTTGAAGTAGATGCAGTTTTTTAGCAACGCAGAGCCAATATAACTTATTAAAAACATTAAATATACTTGGCTTGGGTGCAAACAAATGTTTTTTCTTGAGCAGCAACAACCGAGGCTCAGAGGAAGTTAATCCTCTTGAACACTGCCCCTTTAGAAGTTGAAAAATTTCAACTCGCGATCTTGCGGCGTCCACCGCGCCGCAATAACGCGTCCAACGCGCCGCGCCATCGCAAAATCGTGGCGCGCCAGTCTCATCGCGTCTGTGCATAGACTTTGTATGTAATCTCGACGCGCGTCAAAAAATCAACGCGACCGGTGTGAACGCAGCATAAGAGTGTTCAATAATCCTGATAAAGCAGTTTGACACCATTTGGAATAATTTTGAGCAGTTATGAATGTCATATCTGTCAATCATAAAAATATATGAATCATAATTTGTGTCTGTGTGACTGTGAAATGGACTGTGAAATGGACTGTGAAATGGACTGTGAAATGGGCTGTGCCTGCTCGATTTTCACAAAAACACATTTTTCGATGTGGGATAGTCCAACGGGAGCCATGCGGGGGTGTTTGACAATCTCCTTGTCTGTTTACTGACTAAAAATTGTAAAATGCTGGGCGAACCCCCCTCCCAACATGGATTGGTCCAGCTCACAGTTTCGTCTGCCATTTCCTCATTCAGTGTGCCAGCCCATTGATACCAGACACAGACACACATCACAACATGGCGGACACAGCGGCGCCAAAATCTGCTGGAAAAGATCCGTTTTTCGTCCATACAATCATCAAAACGTCAGGTTTTTTTTACCCAATATGTTTTGTCGTGACCTGTGGCTGATATTGGCATGTATCCCCATAACTTTTGAACGGTTTGAAAGAGAGTCATTTCGAAAACGATACACGAAGCGGGGTCGAAGCACGGTCCTCTGGATGTGCTCATTCGCCAAAATGGCTCCGTGCTTTCTCGTCAGATACCAAAACAAAGAGTATAGTACTGCAGTTTTTTGCCCAGAAAAAGATGGTTTTGTGGTAAAACATAGTATTCTTCTAGATATGAGCTTAGTTCATGTTTAATTGTGTTTTGCAGTGTGTAAAATGGCTCCCGTGGTTGTTTCGCCCAGAATGTCTTTGTTACACAGGTATTTTATTTATTTATTATTATTCGTATCGCAAAAGTGAATTGTACACAAGTACACCACCCCCCTATCCCCCTTTAAAGGGGGCTGTCGTGTTCAAGAAGCAAAAGGAAAATGTTTGCTGTAGGAATTCGACAAAATCCTAATTTTATAATTGTGTGGTTGTATATGGCTACGTCTTCCGTCACAATGATATGCAACGTCAATAAAAGCATTTGTCTAAATATGTGTGCGGACGAGCAAGTGTGCACACTTTAAGTGCATGCACATACTGTACTTCTGTCATTTGCTGTTAGTATTTTGTGTTTACTGTGAAAATGTTTTTATTTGATCACAATGTTTCTCTCTATACCTTACAGTACCTTCCACTTTATTGTACGATACATACTGCAGGGTTAGAGAGATATTCAAAAGACGCAGAGCTGTCACACTGAACATGAATAATAAAGTATTGTTTTTATTTTCAATTAATTGCTTCTTGCTACAATGTTTCACGACTGATGGGCGGAAAATATATATGTGCTAAAACTTTAAAAACAAATTGAAATAGTGGAAAGTTAGCCTGAGTGTCAGGGACACTTTTCAGTTAATGTCACAATCGCTGGTCAAAAATAACCACTTTAAAAATAAGACGGGTGTGAGGAAATGCGTCGCTTGCAGAAATCAGTGGGTGACACAGAAAAGACAGGAGGCACTGTTCTTATAAGGAGGGGGATCTTTTTATTTATAACACATGGTGCTGACAGGGAGTCCAGGCTCAGCGTCTATATTACAAGGTAGATCTGCAAGGCTGCGCATTTACTGTACGGTATTTGGAAACCAAGATTGCAGTGGCACTATAAACACACGCTCGAAACAACAGATTCTTTCCCTTTTTTTTTTTGTTCATAGTTTTCTTACAAAATGGTACAAACAACAATACAAAATATTTGTGCTGTTGACAATTTACAAAAAGTATTTTGACTCGATAACTGTGCAATCATTTTTTCAGCTTTTTTTTCCTCCTCCGCTTGAAACTATGCGAGTATGGTACACCAGAATCCCTTCTGGAGGGCAACCCTGGTCATGCGGGCTGCAACACATCTTAAAATGCTGTATGGTTACTGTAATAGAACTCATCTGTCCATTATAAAAAGACACATGCAAAAAGCTCCAATTGTACAGGTACAGTCTGCCTAACGTCGTCTGTTTAGCTTCAAGCAAATACTAAATTATGTACACTTGGACTTGAGCAGTATTGGGAGAACTCTTATGAAACAGCTGGCTGTCTTGTCTGCCTGTCTTTGTAGTTCTGGCGTCTGCTGGAGCCTCCCGTCATGTGTGTGTGTGTCCATGGTCAGGCAGTGTCCCGACTGAGACCAAGTGTCCTTTAACTGACACCGGTCAGAGAGGCAGGAGAGCCGTTGTTGACACAGTCAGAAGACAGTGGTGGACGACAGCAGGTGCAACAGTTCTTCCTTCATTACATTATTTGCTAATTCTCCTCTAACTTGAGAAGGAGAACGTCAATACGACAAGTAGACCAAGTACGTAACAAGTAATGATCAATAATCCTTCGTTTCCCCTCACAAATTGCATTTAAATGGGGAGTCAAGTGTGACCGACTCCGCTGATGATTAGCGAGTCATTGACAACATTCAGCATCATAATGGCATTGTGTCACGTATGTATGTATGACACAGTTATAATTGTTACCTTGCGTATAGTGTGTGTGTGTGTGTGTGTGTGTGTGTGTGTGTGTGTGTGTGGGGCCTCTTGCTATGTTTGGCCCTGAACCAGGTCTGAAAATCTGATCAAAAAGAACGCGAAATTCATTAAGCAGGTCTTTATGAACACTGAATGGCCTTCATGTTGCAGCTCTGCAGCTGAATTGGAACGACGCTGAAAGGGCTCATATAAGATACAGAACACTCACGTATATACAGTAAGGCCTAGAGGCGTGAGCGTGTGCTAGTATAGACCGTACAAGTTGGTTTTGAAGTGAAACCTTTTCACCGCGATGGAGCCAAACTTGGAACAGCCACGTATGGCTGTAAGCTCTCGGAGAATCGTACAGATTCTCTTAAATGCACATGGCTTTTTGTGGCGAGTATTCATTAAACACATAGCTGGGGTGAAAGAAAATGCATAGACGACACAGAAACGGATAAATCATGTCACCAAATGTATCAAAATGTTCTGTATATACACAACATGTCAGAAATAATCACAAATAGCAGAAAGTAACAGCTGTGTTTATTTTGCGAAGATATTCTGTCGGCTGTGGAGCAATCGGATAGACCAGAGCTTATCCAGCAGCAAGCGAGAGAAACGACTTCACGTCTCACGTCTACTCGTTTCCACTCTCAGCTGACAGCTATCCAGAGAATCACGCTGTCAGCTTCAGCACCACGAGGTGCAATCTTCCCCCATGTATGTATTCATCCAAATCAAGAGATTCCTACCGTGTCAACCTCATTAATTGTACAATGACCTTCCTTCCCCATCCTTATTTCATTATTATGGCACCGTGATTAGGTTCATGAACATGATGCATTTTCTATTCATATCTTGTGTCACAAGTAAATTCCTTTTAATCCCCTCTGAGAGAATAGTTACACTTTGGACTACCATTTGTGAAAACTAAAGATTTTTTTAGTTTTTAACCATGAGCATGGGAGGAGGAGTTGAAGAGCAGCTGGAGAAAGAATGAGAGGGGGGAGGATCCCTGTAAGCATTCTGCAGATTCATAATTAATAGATCTGCTCAATCTACGTCGAGCTATAACCGGCTACAGCGGAGGAGATTTCAATGGACACTCAGAAGATAAGGAATGATTAAACCTCTGTCTTTGAAATGTTTTGCACATTTAAAGCTCTTTTTTTTCCTCTCCAGGTCTCTATAAGCAGCTGTGGGGGTCTGACATGTGATTACAGAAGCCCATGGGTAGTGCTGCGTTTCCATTAAGACACAACGTAACTGTCTCTTAAAATGTTCGTCTTTTACGGCGCCATAACCGAAGCTTTAGTTTGGCAAGTCTGCTTTGATAAAATGCCGAACTTCATCACAGACTTTTCCCTTCCCTCTGTTTTCTCCTCAAAACCTCTTGAACTTGCAGCCAAAAAAATTTCAGGAGAAAATTTCAGATGAATGAAACGCCGCCTGAAGAGAGACAGATTGTAAGAGCGCTAAAACTCTGGCTGAGGCTCAACTTCCCCCAGTTTCTGTGACAGCGACCGGCAGCAAAGTCGGCACATTAAAAGTTTGCTGAGAAACAACAGTGAATCAACAAAAGAATGAAATAAAAATAAAAGAGAGAAAGCGATCTCTTGGCTCACAACTCTGCATGTAATGCTATCGCGGCTATTTGAACTCATCTAGACTTGTCTTTCCCCTGTTTGTACAGTTTACAGAGGTTTCTCGGACACATTTACCCACGCAGTAACTGGTGCCATGTCAACTACCTTTGGGTGACGGGATACACATGCAAACTTTGAATGGTCTCAAAGGCAACGTCTCCTTAAATAACCCTCATGTACGTACTTCATATACAATAACGTGAGAGAGGAAACACACATGACTTGTCAATCTTCAAAAAAAAGAAAGTTGTGCAAATACTGATAACTCAAAACAAACACAGCTGCTGTTGAAGCCACAATAAACAAAGACACGCAATGCATTTCTTCTCTAAGACAGTGCCGGAGTGTATTTCTGTGTGATTTCAGTCATCACATTCAAGTTGGCTGTGATCTAGGAGCACAGATGTGCCGGACTTGAAAAGGTAATGACTCGTCCATAACTTGCAGACACACTGTAGGCCTATGTACAGTACGTCTACACAAAAGCGCCCTCGTAAGCCAGTCAATGCTCATCTGAAATCGGCACTGACATCTCCTGCAGCTACCACAGCCCTGCAGGATGACAGAAATGACAAGGGAAGGTCTGAGTTAAAGGGTCAGGGGTCAAATATGGAGGCATGTAAGCCCAGAAAATGGCAACCAATCCTGAGTTAGCGGGAGTCTGCTATAATACGCACCACTGAAGGCACTTTTTAAACAACAGTGCTTCTGTTCTAAGTAATTCAAGTTCAATAAAGAATAAAGCAGGGCCCTCCGTGCAGGAAGGACTTTCATATCTGCGTTCTTCTTTTGTTCGCCCTCAGACGGAGCGAGCGGCTCAACCTAAAGCTTCTGCAGAGAGGCAGGCGGGGTCTGAAAGCGAGGGAAAAGTGAAAACCCTCAGCAATAGGGAACGGCTCGAATCAAAGGGGAGCGGTGACAAAAAAAAGAAGAAAAGAAAAAGCCACACAAACGAACACCTACATCTGGCATGCACACTAAAATAAACTAAAAGCACAAGCGCTTGGAAATACAAACTATGAGAAGCCTGCAATTCAGATCTTCCGCTGCAGTCTCAGACAGGCTTAGAGCAGGAGACGGTTGAGAAGAGCACCCGGAATGGACTCACGACACCGGCCCTCTGTGGTGGGTCATGTGATTGGTTGGTTGGTCAGTCAGTTGGTCAGTGTGAACATGTCATTGTTAACTTGTGTTCAAAAAGGGTGCAACAGCCCCGCGTGTTACAGGGACAGAGCATGGCAGGCCAGCTGACGGGACGAGGGTGTGTGTGTGTGTGTGTGTGTGTGCGTGTGTGTGTGTGTGTGACTGGTCAGATTTAATCATCCCCTCCACCGTACATGTCAGCCAGCTTCTTGAAGCGGGGGCCCCAGTCGTTGAGGTAGTCATAGTCCTGGTCCCCCGTGCTGGACGAGTTGAGGGAGCTGACGGAGCCGGCGGTGGAGCCGCTGCCCTCGTAGTCGAACACCAGCAGGGAGTCATACGGAGGAGCTGTGGGGTCGTTGTCTGCTGCTCGCAGACCCTAAACAGGACAAGGAGGAGGAAAGGGCGCTGTCAGTACTCACACACGCCTGCAACAAGCTGCTGGAAGTCAAGGCCGGCGATTCAACATCGCGCTCACAAGAGTTGGGTTTTTTTTAAAAACTCAAAATTGAATCAACAGATCAAGCTCTGGAATATACATTTCCCATGATGCAACGGAAAGCAGCTATTCCTTATACCTTCCATTCCTGGTAAATAGCAAACGGCTTTCTTTTTGTAAAAAATGTCCCTGATGACATCACTGTGACGCCATCGCGGTTGTATTTTTGTATATTCTCTACTGGCAGAGACGCATTGTGCTGCAGCTGGTCAGAGTGGAGTTAACGTTTATCCTGGTGGGTAATCTATAACAATGCAAACTATTTTATCAGCTGATTTCAATATTCTACTTCTAGGAACTATAAGTTCATGTAGCAGTGTAAAAAGTACAACACTAGTACATACATAGTATTAAAAGTACCATTTAATGGTACTACCTAAGTAGCTTTCTGCCACTGGTATTGATCAACTCTCTGTTCAAAGCCCTTTATTCTCATTTCTGTTTGAAAAACAGATACTGTGTGTAGTTACATTTTGTAACTACACGAATCTAATAACATATCCTGCAGTGTTTGTCACCATACTCGAGTTCTAAAATGAAATATTCAACAAGCTTCTTTGAGTGAATTTTCAATAAATTGTTCAAACCCTACAGGCTTCACAGGGGCATGTTACTATGGTAAAGCTCAGTGGGCCGAAATGATTGCAACCACTATTTAATCAGCTGTTCTCATTGAGATCAGGATCTCTCCTGTAAGAGAGGCCTGAGTGCAGCAGCAGAAATGAATCATGTATGCATGGAGTGTGCACACATCATTCAAGTTGTTCGTGTATGAAAACACATGAATATCGGGATGCGTTGGCCAAGTTTGATTCAGCGATGTGTGATCAAACCCCATTCGTCACTATCTCGTTACTGCTTCGTTAAAGGCGGGGTTGGTAATCTGAGCAAACTAGCAAGAGCACGCAAGATTTCAAAAATCATTCGAACGAAAAACAGCCCAAATCTTTTACTATGAAAGTAGCGAGCAGCACGGCCTCCAAAAGCTGCTGAGTGTAGCATGAAAGTCAGCAAGTCTGCAACACCGACAGCCCGTTATGCTCGTAGCTTGTGAAGACGATCACCAACCCTGCCTTTGATACCATTGAATGAGATTTGTATCTTTTCCCGCCGGGGTGCAAACCCACACTTGGCAAAGGACGGCCGATGACCCGAAGGTTCGGCAGGTGAAGAGCATGGACTTCATCCACTTCATCGAAACACAGAGAGATGCTACGGATAGAAACCTAAAAAGCCTCAACCCCCGGGGGTACAGTGCGTGGCAGCAACACCATGTGTTTGCTGTGTTTGTGTTTTACCAGACTGCTGGAGCGAGATCAGGTGAGTACATGTGTGAGCGGGAGAGGGAGAGAGAGAGTCAAGGCTGGATGGATCAAAGCTGAACAGCTGCCAACATCTCTCGAGTGTGAACGCGTTGTCACGAGTCTGTCAATCAGCATTTTCTCGCATCAGTGTGCCAACGCTGGAGTTGTGTGTGTGTGTGTGAGAATAAAGCTGGCGCCATGAGAGCAGCTGTAACGTAAAACAAAACTCTACGCTGTTCCCATCACCATACTGGAGCTTACACATCGAACAGCATCCAGAAATGAGTAATCACATTCAATGTCAGATCGATGGGAAGTGGAAGTGAGAGGCCAGCGAGACGAAAACATCTGCATCCGCTGTGTAAACTCACCTCGTGGATGAAGTCCCCGATGTCTCCAGGGTGGGGCACGACGGGTCTGATTGGGTACTGGGACTCGGGGATGATGGGACGTTCGTCCACCCTGCGGACACCAGGCGGCTTGCTGATGATGTGCTCCAAGGAGTCGGGCTGCTGCAGCTGGCTCAGGTCGTAGTCCTACACGCCCACACAGGAAAACAGATGGACGTTTGCGCGGGAGGTCTACCTAGAAAGCGTATTTGTGTGTGTGTGTGTGTGTGTGTGGGTGCATGTCTCCCAGGATCGTACCTGGTCTTCCTCGCCTCCTCCCTCTTCATCGTATTTGAGGATGTTGTCTCTGACGTCGTCTTCAGGGTCAATAAGCAGCTGCTTGGTGTGCCTCTCCTTCTCTCTGCGCTTGATCCACACCACAAACAGCAGCACCATGCCTGCACCGACACACACATGGACACGATAAACCTTCAGGGTACACTGCAATAGTCTGCATCAGTGTACCCCTTGCAGTCTGCATCCATTCTGTCCAAAATGTCATCAGCCAAAGACAAAGTGGGGGAGATCACATCAAATGCTTCAAGTCAGAGTAACGGCAGTGAGACGGAGCTGAGACGCACAGTCCCGGTTGCAGACATCTGCGTCGATTCAAATGAGATCTGTTGTGTGAGACACTTGCGGTCTAGACAGGGTGTGAGCCGATTGTGGGAGTCATATTTATCAAACATTTGTTATCGTCAAAAACGTGTTTGCGAGCTCACAGTGACCTTTGGCCACAACAATCAAATCCTATCAGGTCATCCTTTAGTCCGAGTGGACGTTTGTGCCAAATGGAATGAAGTTCCCTCGCGGCGCTCCTGAGATATCGCGGTCACGAGAATGGAACGGACGAATGGACAACCCGAAAACATGGTGCCAGCTATCACTTCCTCCAGAGGAAAAGTCAGAGGATCACCAGTGTCAGTGTTTGTTCACAAGTCCTTTACCACCAACAGTCACTGGTGTTATTCTTTTAACCCCGACCACCATCTTTCCCGAACTTGTAAGTGGTTTTTATATGTAAACCGAACCAAACTTTAACAATAGCGCTGGCAGATCAAAAGAAAATCATTTTAGTAGAAGTCATATGTCACGGTTTTGTAACGGCGTGCTCCTCCTTCTGTCTTTCTTCAATTTTTTGCATTGTCTCATTTATCATTTAACAGTATTTCTGTGACTTTGTTGTAACTTGACGTGCACCACTTGGTCAAATAAGCATGAAAATAAACAAAGGAAAACTTGTGAATTGAACTTGTGGTGGTCGTAGTAATAACGAAAGTACGGATGACACACAGTGTAACATCCAAAATTTAAAAATATGCTGGAAAAACCCTACAGCTCGGGAGGGAATCTTTCTCCAAGACTTGTCGATATGTATGAGCAATGTGGACCACAGCAACAAGGTAAGCCAACGGCATGAATCACTGGCAGAACAGACAGCAGCAGATATTCACCCCACCAGAAAAAGAAGACAGGAACCCTCCCTGTCAAGAGACGCGGGAGAAGATGCCAGCAGACGAGGCATTAATCCATAATACAAACCGTTGTTGATGTTGTTGTGTTGCAGCCTGGTGAATGTTTAATGACTGCGCCCTGAACTGCGTCCTTGTTTGGCAGAAAAGCAGACCAAAGCAAATCACAGGCAGCTTGAACTTCCCTTCGCTTTATGTATGCGTGTGGGCGTGTGTCATGTCTGAAAGTAGCGAGGCGTGTGAACTCCACGTGAACCGCTGACACACTCACAGAGGAGTATGATGATGCAGATGAGGATGGAGATGATGGCTCCGGTCCCCAGGCCGGCGGCCGCCACGGCCCCGAGAGTGGTGCAGTCTCCGTGTTCGTCGCAGGGGCACACCTTGACTTTGATGACCGACCGGTTGGACAACGGAGGGTTGCCCGAGTCCGACACAATCACAGGGACCTCATACACCCCCGGCTCTAAATATATCTGGTACCGCAGCCCGAGGCGAGCGTAGTTACCTGTGTAGAGTGGAGAGGAAAGAGACGAGTTACAAGATGCAACTAATGATCACATTTATGAAAGAACTAATAAAGACTGGTAATAAATGTGCAACACTAATGATGCTGCACACTCTCAAACCACTCCACCCACTGATCATGAATTCACTTTCGTATGTTCTTTAGTGCTGCTGTTCTCCTCACCGCTGATCCGAGAAATCGTCCAGTTGCGCCGGCTGCTGCTGGGAAAGTTGGGCAGCTCGAAGACAAAGGGTCCAGCGTTCGGGTCCGTGTCGGCGTCAGCGGCAGTGATGTTGACACCGTGGACGTTCTTGTTCACCCGCTCACAGATCTGAGACTCCCTGGGTATGAGCGCCGGGGGGTTGTCATTAATGTCTATCAGATAGATCTGCAGCGTGCCTGTTCCGCTGGCTGGAGGAGAGCCTGGGAGCAAAGGGAGGGAAGAGCAAATAGCATCACGATGGGAGGGAAAGATGACAAGGGAAGATGTGTGCAGTGAAAGTGACGACTGGGAGGGAAGAGGGACAGGAGTTGAAGGCCGACAGAGGGGGAGGCAAGTACTGAAAGAGAACAAAAGGAAAGAGAAGAGGTGGAAGGAGCTCTATTCACAATGGTGATGTTAGAGGTACGGATGCTGGAGAACCAGAGCAGAATATCTGCCCTTGACAGGAATACTTTTGACAGTTGTGCTCCCCAGCTCCTCGTTTAGCCTCAGAGCCAAAATCAAACCAATCAGAGTCGATCCAGATGCAGGCACGGCACGTCCAACCGCCGAGAGACGGCTTCGGTGCAATAATGATGACTGTAACACAATCAAACAAGTCCTTGTCGGTGTGTATTTACACAAAACTGGGAGCGCCAGCTATGATTCTGTCGATAAAGGCAAGTCTGCGTGCAATATTAACAATGCATTTCTGAGAGGTGGACTGTGCGCATGCAGTTCCTGAATTCTCAAATGCACGATGACCTAAATACACTCGCACATGCACATTATGTGTGTGCACATGTGTCGAGAGTAGGTCTTCGCTGCATGCTTGCATACGTACATATGTTATAAAATGGCTCACACATAATTAATCACTCTTGATAATGATTTACTTCGCGGGAAAAGCAGCAGCGACTTTCCCACGTTGCAGACTATAACGTCGTGCCGCATCATGTATTTTGTTTATTTAGCAGAGACAATACACATTCATTAACTCCACCATTCTGTGATGGAGCGTCGGATTCAGCACATTTTTTCGTCTGCTCTCCAGTCGGTAGTTTAAAGTTAGTGGACCCGCTGTTTTTAATTAATCGTTTAATTTGTAGCTAAATGTGATCAAATTGCCCGATAAGTGAAACTGACTCACTTTGGGAATCTGTTGAACACACAGTTGCTTTAGCGCTGGATTGGCTTATTACCTACTACACATGCAAGATGTCGCTAATCGGCATTAAACTTGTGATATTCTCTCTGATTAACAATCGACTTTGCACCAATGTTGCACAGTCCATGTTGCAAGTTTGTGAAAATGAGTGCGGCAACTGGAGAAATTTGGTCTGACGCTACAGTTGGCAGGCATTGCAGGTGTTGCCTCACGACAATGCTGTCAGCCTTGGACTGTAATAGCATGCACTGATGCACACAGACACACACCTCATCTGCAGACACAATCCTGAAGCCCTTTGCATTGATTGAACAGAGCAACAGACCATCAGCTACAGCATTTACAGAGAATTGGGAGTAAAGAATAGACACTTAAAAGAATCAGAGCGAGATAGTAGAGTGGGGGAGTGCATGAATGTGTACGTGAAGTATGAAAATGTGGCACAGAGAAATCTGAAGAAAAAAAACCAAAAGAGCGCTTAGCCGTATAAAGCTCAGAGCTGTTTATTGAGTGTGTGTCAGGGGGTGACAACCCTTAGCTGCCTCCAATTACCAGTCATTTCTCCGCCATGCCCCACTGGCGGAGCCATAGGATGGAATCAAGCGACCCCAGGGCCCATCCCCAGGAGGAGATAAGGGCGATGTAATTTACAAAGATTCATGCAAAGCTGACAGATCTGCCAATTAAACATGGCAATAGAGCAAGACAGTTGCCACGAGAAGAGTGAGACACAGTTAAAGACAGGGCCTGTAAGTGAGTCAGTCCACAGCTTGGCTGGTGATACGACGATTGATATTGCAGATGACTTCATGGAGTTCCCCTGATTGAAGACTTATCGAGTGATCGGTGATGGATGCGGCTCTGGAGCGCTAGTCTCGCAACAGTTTCTGCAAGAGTTTCAGAAAAAGAAGACGGAACTGAAAAGAAGGCTGCAGATTGTTAAAGGCTGTGTGAAGGAGAGACCAGTCAGGTTCAAGGTTTTACAGTCAGAGATGAATCAAATAGTCACTTCAAAGACAATCCACTTCCTGCCATTCATAGAAGTGGACGATTCACATACGAAATGACTAACAGCTGCCAAATTATGTACGGCAGAAGCACTTTACCTCGAGAAAGCGCCACACTTTAGCCGCCGCATAGCGGCGCGTTACAGTGTGATGTCAGTAGGGGGCGCTCAGTTAAACCCGCTACTGCACCGTGGCCTGGGACACGATGTCACGTCACCCCTGCATTGAGATTGCACAATACGCTTCACTGAAGATGTGAAATGTCGAGTGAACGACCAAAAAAGACGTTGGGGGGGGGGGGGGGGGGGGTGACTATATATAGCCACACGGTTCTACAACTGCCTTGCCACAGCCACATGCCTAATGTCGGTTTTGTCAGATAGAATATTTTTAATTCTCCCGCGTTTTATCGGCACATGTGCAAAGAAGAGCTGCACATTGGCACCATCTAGACTTTGTTATGAAAAATGGTAAACCACAAAGAACGATTGACGTTAGTGATTGTGAGCTATACAAACATCATTAAAATGTGGCAGAAGAAATGTAACAAAGATGTTTATGTGATACGTTGTTATGAGACAATGAAATATTATGTTAAAAATTGTGACTTTATTACTACCTAAGTAAGGCTGTCTAGTAAAATCCCATTACTTGATAGTCATACTTCAATTGTAGTTTCGATGGTTTGACTACATCATCATCGCTCATTGGGAAGTCTCGTTGTGACAGCTGGCGAGGTGACGGGTTGCCACAACGGTGGAAACGCCGGTGCCAGTCGAGCAGAGTTTCGGGTTGGAGTATAGAAAGTGTAACTTAGTTATCTAAAAGATGTTCAATGTCGTGGCTGAATATCTAGATGACAATATGGACGAGGTTTATTTGAGCCAGAGTATTCGGATGAGGAACTCCGACATATTGAAGAGAGGACAAGGAGAAAGCCTGTCAGTGGCACAGAAACAGCACAATTGCCTTCGCACCTCGTTTTGCGGCTGAAGGTTCACAGCATTGCCCCTCAAGACTGAGCCGAAAACTGTTGTCCGTATTAGTCCATTAGAAACAAAAAAACATTTAACGTAGAGTATTAAATGCAATTTGAACACGTACAGTGAACCATAAAGACGTGTGGTTCATAAACACACACACACACACACGCACTCGGAGGCTTTCCCATCCTGCAGCTTTGTTAATCCCAGTCATGTATGGGGGACATGTGGAAGCAGCTTGCCACAGCTGATAGGAGAATTATGTGGGTTTTAACCAGCTAAATAAATAATTATGTTTGTGGAAATTCCTCAAAAGGATTTGTGTTAACTCCTTTTTTTTTTTTTTTTGATGGCGGCTCAGAGATGTGAGGGACGGTGAAAAGACTCGTAGAAAGCCCACCATGTGTTCTTTGAAGAGCACGTAAAGACATAAACAAAAGCAGAGGTGATTGTGTGTCACAAGGGTCTCAGGCTGTCAGATTGTGTTGGGGGGCCGACGTAAAGATACGGTAGCAATGCAAGTGTACTTCTCCCCACCTCTCCATGTCCCGTCCTACGATCCTTGCTGCGTCATAGCACTTCTTACCATAATCCCTCTCACGTTAAGACAGCTGGCACTCCAGCAACACCCACTGCACGCACACAAACATGCACACACACACACACACACTTTAACTGCTGGCGTCTCATCCGCAGTTCCAATATCTGACAAACATTGCAGTTACACACGCTCTAAACTGTGCACTTCACACAGGTCAGATGAAGGAAGAGCTTCTTCTTCTTCAAAGAAAAAAACGTAACGTTTTGAAATGAGAATAAAGTCCAAGAAATAACAGGGAAAGAAATGAGATGTTTTTTGGGGTTCAAAGAAGGGGAGCGAGTCCACCTCTAATCCCGCTGCCTCTTCCTTCCCATCAGCACGGCAGGCTACACGTCATGGTGTCTGATATTGTCAATCATCGGCAATATAAAAAAGTACAGAAACACACACACAGGCTCACGTTAATGTGTTTCGAATGAGATCATTCTTCACACATGCTCACACCTATAAATACACCAATGTTTCAAAGCCAGCTCAACTTAATGTAAAAGCACCAGTGCACTGCACGTCACTGATAAGGCAATTTGGGGAGGAGGAAAAAAAAAACAACACAGAAAAAACACTCGCTTCCACTTGAGAAAAAGGGAAGCTATTTGTTTTCTGTGATTGAGTTTGTGCTCAGTTAAACTCGCAGTTTCAACTTTGAGGCAGAACAAATATATAGACGCCACATTGTGAGAGAGGGAGAGAGAAGGCAGTCATGGACAGAAGATAAGGGGGATGAGAGGAGAGGATCAAGAGTGTGAATCCAGGATTTTCTCTAACTCTGCACCGACTGCACTGCACTTGAATGCTGCAGAGCTCCCGTGTGCTTATATCCTTCTAACTCCACTCCAATGTCTTCATTTTCATCAAACAGTGAGCAACACTTTTCACTCTAGCGTGTATTTACCGACGCATTGGATCACTCCCAACAATGATTCAATCAGTCAGGTGACCTGTTGACTGACAGCGTACAAGACACGTGCATGATTTAGGATGTGGAAGTGCTTTTCAGTCACTGACAGACAACCTCTACAGATCAATGGATTCAGAACAGAGAAGGGAGCACGATCTCAATAATGTAAAAAATATTGGCTCAAATGTACAGTATGTCGATTATACAATGCAATATTTTTGTAAAACAGTCAATCCACTTACATTTATATTGTTATAATAACAGTAATTCAAGTCATAATACATTCAAATGTCTTTAGGGCTGTACAATCTGTGCAATGAATGCCAAACCGTGGGAAAAAGGACATAAACACAAACAATACAGAGTGCGAAGCAGCAACGTTGATCACTCTCATAAGAAATGTTCACTGATGAAAGAGGCTCTTACCATTGTCTGCTGCCAGGAACGTGGCTTCATATATATTGTTCTTGACATAGACGGACTCCCGGTCCAGCATGGCCGTTGTTACGATCTGACCATTGGTTCTGTTGATGGACAACCAGTCCGCCGGGTCGTTGAGCTTTGAATACCTGAAGACACACGAGGACAAATCGATGGAGGAGTTACGTGTTCCGTGTTTACAAGCAATTGAAGATTTTCTCTTGCGTCCGCGCATACAAAGATTGCCCGCGCACATGCACACACACTCACAAACTCCGCCTGACCTTCACACGGTTTAATTCTTCTTTGACGTCTCCTCCAGAGCCTGCAGCTTACAGTCAATTTCACCTCATTTTTCACTCCTGTGTACCAGGCATTGAAGTCAATTACCTCCATAGTTAAGCGCTGCTGCACCTGCCTCCGTGTGTGCAGCATGCACACATTCTAGGAAGTGTTTGCTTATGCTGGAGAGGGCTAAGCTGCCTGGCAGGGTTCTATACATGCATGTTTAAGTGTTTGTCTGGTTGCAAAGGCCACAGTGTGTGTCGGGGGGAAGCTGTGTGTAGGGCGGAGACGGGATGATCGGATCTCGGTACCGATCGTCAGACAGGAAACTGGATGTGGTAGCAGGTGGCGACATCCCCTGGGATAAAGGGCGAGGAAGGAACAGGGGATCATCTCCAGGATTGAATTCCAATCGCACTCTGGTCTAACTGTTCTTGTTTCTCAGGCGTTTGTCGCTTTCGGCTCGTTCCACACTTTCAATTCTATCAGATCTCACAGATCATGCCGCCTCACCTCATCTTGCCATGCTTTTGTATTCATCCCCGTCTGTATCTTCTCATCCTCGTCTCATTCCCTCTGTGATGCAGAGTTCATCAAGTGACACCTCTCTTCTGTCAAACCGTGGCCTCATACAAGGTTTCTACATCAATCCGCTTTCATATACTGAATGTCATCCTGGGCAATAAAGCCATGTTATGTATAACACATCCAGCTTTTAATTAAATCCATCGAAATTGAAATGGACGTGACCTCAACCTTGCATTTATATGTATTGAATTGCAGTGTACTTACTGTCACTTTATTTGCGTTTGATTCAATACTGCATGTACATTTACTTGCATGGAGGAGAGTGAAAGGCTGGGTGGTGGCAAGGAGGGTGCGGGGTAAGACAGTATAATCTCTCTCCTGCAGTGAGGGAGGTGGGATTTTCCCAGCATGCAGTGGGCATGATCCCAGGCGTAGCGCAGTGCAGGGAAGGGGATCACAGAGATGACATTCCCACACTCTAGACGGTTTCACACAGGCTAGCCAAGCCCACCGCCACTAACAGGCGGACTGTGAAATCACCTCCAGGACTACAGTGAGTCCATCGCAGTGGGAGGGTCGGATAAAAGAGCGAGGGACGTGATCAGCAATGGGTGGGAGGAGAAAGAGAGATCGGGACAGGTGCCATTCGTTAGAAGCAGCATGGCTGTGTGATCTGGTTTTAACATCCTCATTAGGACGGACTTGATCCCGACTGCTATTCTGTGTCCATCTGCAACTCCATTGGCTTTGCCATGGCAAACCAACACTCTCTGTCGAGGCTGAGATATACTGTATATATATATTTACAGTGGAGGGCAGACAAACTGCTGTACTTTTAACAGAGCAAAAGGAAATTAAAGGGTAAAGTCACCGAAAAACCCGGAACATTGTTCTTGGAAAAAAGACTGAATATTGAAATGGTGAAATGACATTTTGTTGGGCTTTCTTTCCAAGAGTTGGATGAGAAGACTGGTAGCACAATCTATATGTACATTAAATATGAAGCTTGAGTCAGCAGACAATTAGCTTAGCATTAAGATGGGGGAGCAGGAGTAAACAGCAGTCATGGCTCTGTCCAACGTTTAAAGAATCGGCGGACCAGCCCGTTTAAAGGTCAATAATTAACTCGGGATGCTGCATCTTGTTTGTTTAATCCGTCCACAAACTGGAGCCTGGAGTCTGCTAAGTGCCTAGCTGCTTCACAGTGACAAGACACTGGTCTCGGCAAAGAAATGGATTTGTTTTATTTGTATTCCTTGACAGAACCAGGCTAGCCGTTTCCCCTTGCTTCCAGGCTTTTTTGCATGATGGAATCATGATGGAACAAACAGCCACAGTGTTTTTCTTTACAAGTCCGAACCGTCAACAACGTTACTTTGGCAGTCCCCATCAATGACTTTCAACGAGGTGCTTTGCCAATTTTTTTGTCACAAATCTGTGTGAAAGTGTAATTATTCCTTCCTGTGGCTCATTTCCTGAGCTCTCCGAAGCCTGAAGGTTCCTCTCATTTGGGACTCGGTTGCTGTGCGAGTGTGGCTGGATGTATGATTAGGCATGGCGGGTTAGTGATCTTAGCAAGCAGCAGGGAGAGGTATGACATTTATTTTTCAAACCTCTGACCCCGAGGATGAAAAATGCATGTCTCAAGCTTTGCCAAGGAGGTTTGGCTAATCATTTATGCCAGTGTCTCCAGTCCCATGTCTCGACCTCACTGGTCGGGGTGTTTGACAGGTGATGCATGATGCCTCACACTCCCCCCCCTCTCCCCCCTGTCCACATCGGCCCCTCTGTTGATGAGCACCTGTAAAGTTCAAACCTTGACCCGGACTCGGCTCACCATCCTTAGCTTGTTTCCTCCTCCCTCCACGATCCCCGGGGTCTTTTTTCACTTTTTGACTTTTACGGCACCCTCTAAATCTTCTCCTCGTCTCTCTATGCATCTCCAACGTCCATTTACAAAGACGTACAGCTCTTTGTCATATTCAAAGGCATACGTTACAGATTACATGTAACTCAAACTCTTTTGGTGTCACATCTAAATGTCTCCCCCACGCAAACAGACGTGTCGGCTAACTATTTGATTGATGGGGCTTTGATGTGTGCACACTGGGATCAGCTGTGTGCGATAAAAGTTTGAAAGTGAAATGAGGTGACGAAAACACTGCACAGGGTTTAAGCTGATTGGCAAGAACGTGTCCCTGAATTTGTATTTTTCTTCAGAATAATGAGAATTCGAGAGACGGACAGAACAGCTGTGATTAGTGTCCTTGCATCACAGTCGAGAGAAGATACCTCTTATGGGACTGGTGTAAAGCGGGGGGATTGAGAGTTATCCGATCCAGATGGGTCTCAATGAATGAGGTCGGGGATTTGCCATCTCTCCAGTCTTGCCTCCTCGCAGAGGAAGGAGATTTGGTTTGTGTTTGGGAGACCGTGACAGACCACAGCATGCTTGTAAATGGCAAACTTATTTCCAAGATGTAAAGTAGTGCAGTCTTGCACGGGTCATGGACAAAACAGGAAGGAAACCAAAGAGGTCAAAGTGAATTCAACAGGGAGAGAGAGGATAAGGTAGAGCCCAGCTGGTGACTCTGGCGTCTTCCTAAATTATAACATACACCCAATTTGCCGGGAAATTAGCTGGGAAATTAGTTCAGATCTTTTTCCCGAGAGAAAATGGGAAGGAAGGGGCTGTTGGAGTGTGAGGGTTGGAGGGAGGGACTGCTATACTGTCAAGCTGACAGCAGGACTGAGGAAAGACCTGCTGGTCATGTGAAGGTTGGTTTACATTTAAAATCCAGAGAGGCTTCGCGCGGAGAAAGAACACTGCAGGTGGACATAATGCTGTGTCAGGCGTTTGGTCTCGGGCCAGCTGTTCTCTTTATTCTCCCCCCTCTCTCCATCCTGTTTTCTCTCGCTCTCGTGCTGCTTGTGTGTGTGTGTGAGCACCTGCATGTATGCGCTCATGCAATCTACAGAATGCACACGCTTCTGATTACCCCAGAGGCTGTTGCTCCCTATTAACCTTACCCTCCTCACTAAGAGTTCTCCGGTGGCTCATAAACTTCCCACAGTAAGACTTTTGAGAGATTGGCGATGCCAAAATACAGTCCCCTTGTTGAACTTCGACCCCTAACTACTGACATGGAACACATCCAAGAGTCTTTTTAGCCTGCTGTTAGTGCATATGGAGGCATTTTTGGCCAGTCGTGTGCTTACAATTCAGCTAGCCAGACTTCAACCAGGCTATACTGTTCTGGGTCCAGAGACTGTCCATATGTAACATAACTTATCGATTAAGATCCAAATGATTTTGCACCAGAACTTTAAACTAATGGCATGCTGTTAAAATGTCAGAATTAGCCCAATTAGGGTTCCAATTCTGTAGTCTGATGTAATTCTAGTCACTCAGTACCTGATCGTCTGCTGCATCTGTAGTCGGTCGGGATCGGAAGCTGAGAAAGTCGTCAGGCTGGTGCCAGCAGGGACGCCCTCCTCAAAGCGGATGTGCTTCGGGTTCGTGGGGAAGTAAGGGGGCTCGTTGACGTCCTGGACTGATATGGTGACCCCAGCTGTGGACTGGAGCGACGACTGGATGCCACTGGCCAGGTGGGCCTGGTTAGACACCACCACCGTCAGCATGAAGGCACGGTTCATCTCAAAGTCTACTGGCTGGAGGAAGGACGGAGGACAACAACAGCGTGTGAGAAGAGAAAGAGAAAGTGAATTCCAGCAGGTGCAAGATGCGAGATTGGGAGCATTTGGATTGCCTCTCTATGGCTCTCAACATGGCGAAGGCGGGTTTACGGGTCATTGGTAACAGTGATAACAGCGCTACGCACACACAGAGGCAGAGCGACTTCTCTCTCCAGTAGACATTACGCCCCGATATAATTATATCTTACTTTTCAGCAGGAAATGATGTAAATCTGCATTTGTGCAAAAAAAAAAGAGAGAATGCATTCTTCACTTTAAAACTACAGTCAAGAAAATAGAAAAGAAATTCCTGATCTTCTGGATTATTACTACCATTAGCATCATTACCACGATTACTTTTTATGAGCACACCATGTCATGTATTTAAGCATGATACTCGTGTGAAAACCCCTCTTCATATTTCTCTTTTGTGGCTGGGGAATATGCGTTGAACCTTGTTGATGATAAAGGACATGATAAAGGAATAGATGCCGTGTCAAGTGTTCCCCTGATGAAATGGACCCATATTCTCTCTAAACTACGAACCAACACACACACACACACACACACACACACACACACACACACACACACACACACACACACACACACACACACACACACACACACACACACACACACACACACACACACACACACACACACACACACACACACACACACACCCTGAGCAGAGGCAGAGGGGCTTAGACTATTCATAGGGTGCTGTCATGGCTCAGCCTTTAGAGCGAGTGTGTGTGTGTGTGTGTGTGTGTGTGTATACGTCTACTCTACAGAGGGTTTTACCGGCAGAGCCTAAACCAAAGTGACAGTTCCGAGCTTTCCTAATGAAGACTACACGATCAGGTTCAAATGACAACAACAACAAGCAAGGAAATAAAAAAAGGGAACAAATACGGTGCTTGCAGGTCCTGCTGGCACATTTTCCAAATAGGCGGGTGATGATTACCGCCGCACGCCTCGTGTCTGCGGCGTTTGATGCTGATGTTAATGACTTTGAGCACATCTGTCGGTTGCATTGCCTGAGTGTTATCAGTACACAGTAGCTCTGGTGTAAAAAGCATTCTCAATCAGGCAGTTTGGTTGACGAGGGCACCAGCGTGTATGTGTTTGTGTGCGCGCTAGCTGGTGTTACAGTTTGCATGTGTATCCACGATACGAGTAAGTGGAGGTGTGTGTTCGTGCATGACCCCATTGGTGCACAGGGAACCCATTTGCAGGCAAAACCATGGTCAAGGCTCTTTGATCTGCAGCCAGTGGTATTCAGAGCACAGGGGGGTCTAGAGTATAGCTGCAGGCTAACTCAACCATGCACACACACTTGTACACACACACGCCCTGAGGGAAGCCAGAGGGGGTGAGAGGTCAATAACACGGCTTCCATCTTTTTTGCCCATGAGCTTTACATTTCCTCTATATCGCTTCACTCGTTCCTCTCTTTCCCTCTTACGTAATTTGTTCTGCCGGACTCCGAATCCCCCCCCCTTCGTCTTCTCACCTCTGATCCACCGCCCCCCCCTCCCCCCGTGATCTATGCTCCCTGCATCTCTCAATCCTCTGAAATCTGTCTCCGCCTCGCTTCACGCCTCCTCTCCATTTCCACGTTTATCATAAGCTGCAATTTACATGTCTTAACGACTCGCTCGAACCAAGCGGCTCTGTTGGTGTATTTTTTTTAATTTTTTCATACGAGCTTGTTTGTCGACCGGCTCTATTACAGCGCGGCAAAATGAGAATGTGTCTCATGAACTCCCCGGAGAGCAGCGCAAATGCGTGACATGTCCTGGTTAAGACCTCAGCCCTTGTTTACAGCGGAGCCCAGGTCCCTCGTGGGAGATTGCCACGTTCTTTGGTGACAGTGTGAGGCGATGTGTCTGTACTAGCAGCCGTGGTCGCTGTGGTAAAAACAGGAACGCCAAGGTACAGCAGCGCCTTCTTATGGCTTCTTGACTTTACCTATATTGGGTCTGATGTGAACCATTCCAGCTTCCATTTCCCAGAGCAAGCCGAAGCCCCTCTGTTTACTTGTTGAGACAGTCTATTTCTCTTCCCAGGGGGTGTCCTGTCTCTTATTTCCTGATTTCCTGATAGCCTCCCATGGGTCTCTATGGAAGCTCGCGGCTACTCGGCTGCCTGCTGAATTTTACATCAGGGAGCGAGAGGACTGGATTATAAAAGGCAGTCATCTAGAGATAATGAAGAGAAGCAAAATGCCAATGCTCATTGCTCAGGGTGCTGTGGGAATTACAGGGTGATGTTATTGCTATTTTTTGAAGCATCATTGTAGGATGCGCGATGTTATTTGCAGGAGTCAGACGCATGGGGAGAATACCCTCGGGTCCTCAGGGTCAAATAAACAAGATGCTACAAAACACATGCGACGTGATGAGCACATTTATAGTGAGCCACTCACGGACGAGCACATAAATACAAACGCTGCTGGCCATGCAACAGGACACACATCTACACATTTACATACACAAACAATACAAGCTGAATAGCGGCTATTTCTTTTATTTTGTTTTCCCGAATGGGTTATAGCCCTCCGGACAATCTGTGTCTGAGAGGTTGAACACTAACACAGCAGGTTGTTACAAGACACGGTTTTGTTGTTGCTGTCATTTACCACAGCCGCCAGAACATTATGAGTGGATGAAAACCGTTGCCGTTGTAATTGAGAAATCAATACCTAATTTGCTACAGTGGTTCCACCAGCCATTGTGTTTAAGCCTGTGTGGGTTTTTTTTTCTTTCTGAAGGGCGCAGCAGCCTCCAATCCCTCATTTGGACATAAGGGGGCATGTGAAAGGCAACAGACCCCAGCCTGTTCCACATTTAACTCTGGAGTCTATTATTATTGCTCGTGCTTAAATCCAGAGGGGATGGGACGGCACAGGAAAAGACACGACACTGGTGCTGAGATGAGCATGCTGTGATGTGGCTGGCATCTTACCTTCACCACGGTGACCATGCCGTCGTTGGTGACCGGGTCAGTGCGGATGGTGAAGTACCCTGATGGGTCTCCGCTGATGATCCTGTAGATGGCGTTCCAGTTAGGCGAGTGCGGTTGGTCGGCATCGATCACCGTCAGATTAGCCACCACCAGATCCACGCGGTTCTCTGGGACCTCGCCGGAAAACTGCAGAAAGCAGAAGAAAATGACAGCGTGTGATCTTTATTGAGACTGTTGCTGTTTGAGTGTGGCCATTTTTTCCACGTTCCCAGTGCCCATTCTAGATGAGCAGTAATATTTCATTCCTTTGAAAGCCGGTGTGACAAAGGACGCGAGAATGAGTGAGCAGAAAGGAGCCAGCAGTAGGGAGGGTTAAAGCAGCTGTTTGAGTGTATACCAGTGGCTTTTAGTTGTCCCCATTGCTGTGCAAACACATGTGCTTTGTCCTGATAAGCCTGATGAGGAGTGAGCCGCTGTCTGTCATATGTCTGTTATGGTGGGGATTGATCAAAGCTGTACAGGCTCAGGGGATGAAGCCGACAAAAAGACGAACCAACAACAGCAACAACTGCACCGCTGCCCTATAAAAAAAACACAATTCCACCTCAGCCCAACCTACACGGACATCACCTCTCCACCAATTACGTGAGGGTCAGAAGGTGAGCACGTTGGCGTGTCTTCGCCCTCATGCGGAGGCAACAGGCGTGTGGGCGTCATACAGTTATCGTGTCAACATGGGTAACAGGCGTGGAAGAGCCACTGAGCCGCTTATGTGAGTGTCGGATATCAAAGAGCAAAGCCTCAGACCAAACACTCCGACAGACCATAATACCCTGCCTGGCAACCCGCGCATCACCCAGCAAACAGCCGACAGCAGCGGGGAGATTAGGGGGCTGCGTCGGGAGAGCTGTTCACAGACTCAATGACATTCTTAAGACAACAGACATGTCCTGGGTGGCCACGATGCGCTGCCTGCATTGGATAAGTAGGCCGGCTGTCGTATGTTCAGAGTGAGTGCGTGCATGTGTGCGCTTTATTACTGTGGTTTGGTTTAGGGACTCCCCGATGCCAATTCAATGAAATAAAAACTTCAGAGATGGCTCTTGAGCTCCTGAGGGCCCTTGAGCATCTTCTCTCTCAGCGCACATGTAATGAGTAAAGGCAAGAGTAAACCAGATATGATGGAAGACTTTGAAGGGTCAACCGCAGCACTTATTCTCAACAACCCAGTCTCAGATTGTTTCTCTCATTAGCTCTTTATAGGGGGGGGGGGGAGTTACAAGCATCCAGAGCTCGAGTTGTAACAGCCTTATTTTTCCCGTAGCAAATCTGACATGGTACGGCAGCTTTTTAACTCCCTGTAACATCAGTACAATCACTTAACAAATTAATTTCAGACAGTTCACTGCAAGCAATGGTGAAACTTACAAGACTGTGTAAATACCAACTTTACCAACAGAGCAGTAAGTAGCCTCAAATCACTGAAATGAAATCAACTGTGACATTAGATTGCGATGGTGAAGTGTTCAGAATATGCTTGAGCTCGGACTTAGACACAGACATACGGCAATAAAGCAAAAAAAGCTCCACCGAGTATTCGTTCAGGTTGCGTTTTAGAGTTAACTTTCAAATGAAGAACAGGTTTTTGTCTCATGCCAGCTACCGTATTCAGTTTTATTGAGCGATTGATCTATTTTCTTGAAGACTCCATCTTTTATCTGAGTGAGAACGGCGAAGCTTTGACGTCTGCTAGCGTTGTTGCCAAAAACGGATTGTGATTCAACATGTGTGATTTTGAACAGAGAGCATTTCAATGTGTCATGGAAAAACCTCGGGCTTGTTCTCTTTCTTTCACTCTCAATGATTTATTAGCCGAATGGCGTGTTGCACTGCACTGTGTATGCTGTGGTGGGGCTTGTTTTGACAGCGGATTGACGTATGACTGTGGTGTCTTTCTGCAGAGATTTCCCTCTGATCGGGTAGTTTTTCTTTCTGTGGTACTGTATCTTGTCCTCAACTGCCGGAGGGACGAGCTTTGACTGTGATTGGCACAGAGTGCACTTGGCTTTCTCGCAGCACTTGACAAAACACCTCTTGCCAACACTCTCACCCTTCTGTCATTATGTTTGGCAGTGGGCAAAGACTGAAAGAGGCGGTGAGAGGAGAAAGGAGACGTAACAGGGTACCTTCATCACAGGAACATTGTGAGGATGGTACTGAAGTAAGTCCTGCATTAAGAGATGCTCCTGATTGCACGAGGGTGGGTCTGCCTACGAAAACATCCCCTACCGATGTGAGATGCAGTCGTCGCCGCAGCACTGTATGCGCCAACAAACAAAAGAGATGAGTAACATTTCTTCGGTCCATGTCACGTATGCAGCCGCGAACGAGCACCCGGAGCCTTCGCATCCCGCACACACCAAACCCTCTGCCGCCTTGAAAGATAGGGCCGCCTCTGAGAGGCGTGATGAAATATTAATCATCAACATTAAAGACAAATTCCCAAAACTTTATAATTCCGGGACACGTTGAAAGATCTATGGGGTTTATTGCAAACACTAAATATTTGCATAATGGCCTGCATTCTCAACAAAATGGCTTTTATGTTACCCCACAACTAAAATGGGTGATTTATGAAGGTAGTGGGTAGAAGTGCTCTCTGCTCGTCGTGGCTCCAGAACCTCCACTAAAGTTGATCATCAATATCCATGATCGTATTAACTTCACTCCGTGGCGATGATGGAAATGCACTTAAACATGGTGGGATACAGTTAGAGAACATCAATCTATTGCTTGCCACTGTTATCAATACGCCACCATGAGTAGAGCATCTTAAATCAGAGGGGGATGCCGAGTCAGGAAGGGCCTTTGATTTACAACGGGGCATGTCTGTGCTTTATCACTGTAGAAAACAGCTCATGTGACCAAAATAATCCATCGTTCCTTCTCCTCTCCGCATTGTTCTCTCATCACTTTTGGTCTCGGAGGCTACATGGTGGTCCGCTCATCAACTCCCCCTCCCGCTTTCCTCTCTCGTTGCTCCCACCGTCTCCTTTGTGTCTGTCTTTTTCCTTCCTCTCTGTACACTTCCTGCTGTGTGTGATGTAGCAGCCCTCTGATGAGCTCTGTGGTCTGACACATGCTCGCCGCCAGTACTAACTCATCATCATAGGGGTCTTAATAGCCCCCAGGGCAAATTATAATGCTAACTCCTCTGCTACCACCTCAAAGAACCGAGCCTACTGTAGTGCCGATGCCGCCGCCTCAGCCGCCAGCTGCAGTTGCAGAGCTAAGCACCTTATCTCGCCAACAGGCCCAAGCTCTCATCACTACCAATACAACGTATGAAGCGCACATACTGAATAATTCTGACACCTGAAGCCAAACCGACACCGAGAGGGATTTTTCTTCATAGCGCGAAGCTAAAATGCAGTCACGTTGGCTCCACTTCTGACCGTCTTTACCTCTCTAAACAACTGCATGCCCCTGCCGCATCAAATAAAAATGCGACTCTGGAGGATTTCATTAAAAAACCATGCAAATATTGGCTCAGAATTGTATCCACTTTCCAGCTGCCGGTGAGAATTACTGCTGCCACCTCAGCTGTTCCACTGCACCTCTAAACATTAAGCAGCACTGGGAGAATTGACCAGTTAAGATCGAGTTAAAAGAGAGTGGAAGACATTAAAGTAAACTTTTTAACAACACAAAATCTGCCGCTTCACTTATTAATGTTGTGATGATGTTGCTGAATTGCACCACGTTGATACATGACACAGAGTACCTTACTTTGGACTTTTTTTGTTCCCTCGCTCTCAATAATGACCTTCTGTAATGTAATCATCATTTTAAATATCACCGTCGTGACAACAATCAGTAACGATTTGCTGGCTCCAGTTTTCTTGCTGATGAAAGTCAATGCTATGGATTAGTTCTTCCTTTGTGTGTGTGTGTGTGTGTGTGTGTGCAGCCATCCTTGCACTTCATAACCCTCCTTCACTGTCCTTGTGTAAATCTTCCTTTGTAACGACATAACAGTGTTGTCGTCATTTCCTTATTCTATCCCTCCCTCCTATTCCCTTCTCCTTTCCAGCTCTTCTTTAAAGCCCGTCACTCTTTCGCTATTTATTTTCCCCAAACACACCAATCATTTCCACCCTCTCCTCTGAACCCAAACCCTCTCCTCCTCCGAATTGATGCCCTCTCCCCACTCCCTTATTTGCAGCAACTCACGGTTCTGGAGGTCAGCATGGGAGGGTTGTCGTTGATGTCCGACACAGTGATGATGGCAGTGGCTGTGTTGGAAAGGCCAAAGTTCAGGTTGCCCTCCATGTCCGTGGCCTGCACGATGATGGTATACTGGGAGACTTTCTGTAAAAAGGCAGAAATAAAGAAAAAGAACCACAGTGTGCAGTTATTCATCTGCGAAAAGCTTTCTCTTCCTTACGTCTAAAGCAACATCCACGGAGTGAGATTCCCAGAGGAGAGCTCTGTTCTATAGTAGCTATCCGTGCTCTTATTTGAAACACGGAGTCACAGGGGTGAAGTCTTTCATTCGACAGAGTTGAAACCTCCTCAGCGGAACGTATCCAGACTTCCCACCGTCTGAAGGCTGCACTGTGAAGCCTCCCCGTGGGTATGTCATCAAAGACATTACTTATTCAGCGCCACTGATGGACAGATGTGAAGACAATGATCCAACTGACAGAGATGAATAGACTATCTATGGGGCAATAATACGAGGGAATGATAAATGCCATTTCTTCCGTTGAAATGACACGGGTGTCACTTCACAAGAAGCTGAAATATGGTTCTCTTATTTGTATTTCTGTACTTGAGTGCACTCCTCCTCTTTGCCAGTATCCTGTCTCTTCTTCTGTCCCACGGTGCAGTTAATGGGCTGCAGGAAGGATGGAGCCCGGGAGCCGACTGTCTGGGTAATGTGTCTCTTCACTGAGATTCCCAATTACATTCCCAGTGTCTCTCTCACCTGCTAATTACCGAGTAAATATCCCAATTAGGCCAGGATGCCACATCAGGAGGATTAGACAGCTCCTCTCAGTTCCTCTCATCTCGATGCTAGACGAGATGCTGAACTCCAACCTTGTACACACACTCTCATTAACACCCATACGCTCGCACACACACACACACACACACCTCTCTTTCTCCATTTATTGTTCAGAGGCAGCGCTTGGCTGACTGTCCCATCAGCCAGTGTACAGCATGTACACAACACTCTCACTAATTAGACAAGGGAGTAATTATGTAGAGCTCCTCTGAACCTCTCAGCATTGCAACACCGCAGCAGCATACACAGCTTCCTCTGGAGGACTGAGGGCTGTTACTGTCAACAAGCCCTTATAAGTCCACTGCAGACCAGTGGAAACCTTCAGAGGAGAATCAGTATGGACGGGAAGAAAACATTTCAAACGTGAAGAACAGAGGAGAGGATAAGAGACAGCAGGGGATGCAGCGAATGCGCAAGGGAGGAGGACTACCAAAAATAAATGCCTGTTTTTTTTTTCTTGGTTTTTTTCGTAGCACCTAACGCCTCCAACACCCCAGCCCAAGAAGGGAAGGGAAAGGCAGAAACTTCCAAAGTTTCAAAAGGGCCAAAGTGCTGACTAAATGTGGACCAGGTAAGCACCGCAGTGTGCTGTGTAGCATCTTTTTGTGAAGTTTATGTACAACACATGAGTTCCTTTTTTTCTGCAAGCTTTGAGACTTCTTATCTGCTGTATAAAGAAAACAGCTGCAGGAAAACAGAAGCGTGTATTTGTACGCTATAGAAACAGTGTTTGAGGGTACACATGTATGTGTGAGACCACATAATACAGAGCAATAGATGCATGTACTGGTCTACATGTAAGACAAGTACATGGATCTATTACATGGACGCTCTTACGTCTGTCTTTGTGAGAACCAATTTGAGTTTTACTCAATGATAGTGAAGGCATTTTTGGAAAGTGAAGACATGGCTGGCCCTCACTTCCTCATAGGGCTGCTGAAGCGTTAAAGGAATACTTCCCCCACAAAATGACCATTTTTGTAAATCAATTGTGAATGAAGAATGAAAACAAAATCACGATGAATTAAAGTAAATGTGGGCTGCGTTTAACAACAGCAAAACTATATCAAAACATCTGTTGAACTCTGACTCGACTTGTGGAGTCTCATTTATCCAGTCGTATGCTCACTACTTCCCAAACATGTGCATCTTTGCTAAAACCTTTCCTGTTAAAACACTTCTGCAGAACAACAGTCTCACGCTTGTGAGGCAGCCGCTCTACTCCGGAGTCAGTAGATTTCTCTTCAAGGTAAGTAATTGTTGAAGTACTCCTTTAAGACTTGTTTTTTATTCTTGGTGAAAGTTAGTATTCGGTTTAGGTTAAGATTAGCTTCCTGGTTTGGGTTAAGCATCATTTACAATGATATACTGTAAAACAGAGAAAAGCAGATGATCCTCATATGGGGGGAGTGCTTGCCCCTCCCTCATCACCAGTTAGGTGCCTGTACTCAAGGCTCTTAACCCAAATCTGCCTCAGTGGAGCTTCTCAGGGGCCAACAGATAACACTGAAGGTGTGCTGGGTATCTTCAAGGTGTGGACGTGTATAACCCAGTGACCGTGTTCATGGAGAGGGCTCTCAGTGATACTACACTGGGTACATAAGGATACAAAAAGTCAAGGGCTTTATGAATGATGTTTGCACAAACATGATTGTGCACATATGTGTGTGTGTGTATTGTGGACAGGAGTTTAATTTTACATTGGGGGGGGGGGGGGGGGACTGGCTGGATTGGAAGCATACAGAAAAAAACTAGTAGCTTAAAAATAAGCAGCAGATCAGCTGAGACATTTCACTGCATGTTCCACTTATACCGCTCTCTCCCTCCTTCTGGCACCCTGATGTCTCATCCTGCTTCTCTGTCTCCATCACCCTATTTCATTGCCAAATTCACACTCACTTCCTCCCAACTCATTGTAATACCCCGTCTGCCCGGCTCTGTTTTGTTCTATTGCTCCCTTCTGTTTTCGGTCCCCCCCCCCCTCAATTGCCTGTGTTTTATCGAGTGTAGATGTGATTAAATGGGCTTCTGTGTTTGCCTGACAGGTGTCGAGGGCATTCCATCTCAGATATTTCCACTTTATCTTCACCACACAAGCTCATACTGTACACACACACACACACACACACACGCTCAACACAACACGAGCAGTCTACTGCAGCGTGACGTGTTGTTAATAGGTCTGTCACCGGTGACGGTTTGGGAGGATGATCTGTCTCGGAGAGGTCTTTGCAGAGTTCCATGTCACGAGAACAAACACATTTGGATCTTGTCACAACTTTTACAGCTCCATAAACAAGGTGATTGCAGCAGAAGATAATTTACTGTATAAAAAAATAAATATGTGTGTGTGTGTGTGTGGCTAGACAACATTTGAGTGTCATCAGAGTAAACAATGGCGTTAGGAACAAAGATGAAGGTTTATCATCTGGCCATGCTTTAGTTCATTCCGATTGTGCGGACACTACTCAATTATTCACAGAAGAGAATGATTAAAAGAATTGTGAAATTCTTATTTGTCTTGATTGTTTTGCACGATTTTTCTTTTTTTAAATCTCTGGGACAATAGGTAGAGAAGACCAACCTCTCGATCGAGACCGGGCGCCACAGTCACGATATCGCCCGTCTCGCTGTTGATGGTGAACATGTTGGGGATGGGGCTGTGCGGCGTCTGGGACAGGATTCGATAGCGCACCATTCCGTTCGCTGTGGTGTTGTCGTCGCCGTCAAACGCCGACACGTGCATCACATACGTGCCTGATGGAGGAAATCATATTTGTAAAACATGTATGTCCAAGCAGCCAAAAGCAAGCAAGACATGGTGACTTTTGAAAGATTAAGTAACACAATCCTCCCTTTTAGATAATAAAAGTAAAGCACACTCCAATACATTCGGGGGCTTTGCTACTGCAGCCTTAACTTGGTGGCCAGTAGCTTAGTGTGGCTAATGTGTGGCTAATGCTAGCTAACTTTATATACTGTTGTGTACCTGACATTGCTAAATCAGTAAGCTGCCTTCATGACTCACATCTACTTTTTATACTGTTACATGTTAATGCTACAGCCAAAGATTGCCTCTGCACTTCAGAGCATAGTCTAATTTTCATTTTGTAAAAATACATCATCGTTTCCTGACAATAAATGACTCACTTTGTAGCGTTGATTATTTTCGTGCGGTTGTGTTTTTTATTGGATAGCTTAAAGTGAAACAAAAGAGGTAGAAGCTGATGAAATGCTCAATTCACTACTCTGCTTAATCAACCATCCCACCACCAGATGTTAATGACAGATACAGTATTGATAATAATCACACTGATATCCACGTTCGCGTCTACATAAACATGGATAATAAACCACCTGGATGTTCCATAGCAGTTCGTTAACACCTGCGATAGCGCGAATGTGTCTTTACAGGAGTCACGTTGGCATGAACACCTGTTCTGTAAATAATCAAGACTCCAACCACCACACGCCAGCACGGATATATAGTGTTCACAGATCTACAGGAGCTGTGATCAGATTCCATGGCTCACAGCATCATTTGCACATTGAACAAGGCAGCAAATAAAATGTCTACCATTTCTTCTCAGCTGATTTAAATGGAAGTGCATCCTTTAAGTACATTTCTATGACAGATATTGCTACTCACGTTGTTCCGACACTGATTACTATATACAAATAATAAATAATAAATTGCCTAGAGATTTAATAATCCTCGTCTACATTGATTGAACTGTTTGAAACCTGTAAATGATAATCAATCCAACTACAACCACAAGTGAGCACGGGCATATAGCATGAAGCAGATTCAGCTCTGCTGGAGAGACTAAGCCACGATCCGTCCATGAATGCACCACTTGTTTGCTGCATCCACACACTCGTATAACTCTGTGGGATCACCCAATCTCTCCATCTCTCTCCCTCTCGCTCTGCCTCTCTCGCAGCCGATCCTAATTGCCAGAGATAGTGATATCATGCCAGTGACAGCTCCTGTCCGAGGATAATTGTAACCGCAGCTCCCATTTCAAACTTCATTACATTTCAAAGCAACATTTGTCAATGACTCGGCCACAGGGAGCACTCAAAAGGCCTCTCAGCGAGACGAGGAGAAGAAAAAAAGAAAGCCGTCAGGAACAGAGGGAGGGAGAGGAAGAGAGGACAGGCTCCATATTTGGTTTGATTCCAAGTGGAGTGACTTGCAGTCCTCCACCCATCGCCCTGTTTTTTTCTGGCGATGGAGGGATAGAGAGAAGGAGATGAAGAATCTCAATGTGTCACACATCGCCGGGGTAATTTCATTAAGCCGCAGTCTTAGGGGGTTTAATGTGGACCCTTTGTACGGGCGTCCTAAGCTGTGCCTGACAGGATTAGGTCCCCATAATGACTCTTTAATTTGCAAACTAATTCAAGTCTGTAATTGGCCTTCCATTGAAACCACTGGAGCTCTAAACTCAAAAACTCTCCTTTTTTATGATTATTGTTCAGCTGAATTGTCATGCATGCCATAGAGACTTGTCTGCTGTGTGGGGCACCGCCGGGGGGGGGGGGGGGGGGGGGGGGTGGGCAGCGGCAGAGAGCTAAATAAAACAGAAAGAAAGAAAAAGGAAATGAGAACCTGAACGCCTGCTGAGATCACCTCTGGAGCAATAAAATCTGGCTCATCAGGCTCGCACACACACACACACACACACACACACACACACACACACACTCACACACTCGCATGCACACAGAGAGCTCATCTCCGAGAGTCTTCCGTTCGGAGGTTAGACATAAAATGACCCAGTGGTGCTCCAGCGTGGTACATTTAATCCTCAATCTCCTCTCCAGCCTGAGCACCCTCTTTGGTTTACGGCCGCTGCTGCAGCCGGCTCAATGAAAAGCCACTGTGGGAGACGGATTCTTCCTCTATCTGCTAAATCAAGGGGAATGGAAAATGCTCTGTCGAGATTCAGTGGTGTAGTCGTACTTTTAACGACACCGATCTCTCCTGATGGACTAGTTGTTCTTCCTCCGTCCAGCTATATCCAAACGCGTCACCCCTTCACACATTTCTGTAATCACTCCCGCTTCATCCTGTACTTCTTTGTTTCGTCGATCCATCCATCCACACTTCATCACCTGGTTTCGCGCCCTCATCCACGGAGCCATTGTAGACCTGGTTTTTGAACTCGGGTCTGTTGTCATTCATGTCGATGACGAAGATGTACAGATCGATGGGGTTCTCCACCTGGTTCCCATTCATGTCCACGGCATGGGCTCGCAGCTGGGAGACGGAAAGAACAACACCAGAAACGAGGTTAGATTATTACCAATATGGGAGCGGGAAGTAATGAACTGATGAATAATGTATGATGAGTGTGCGATGAGTGCTTGTATTGGTTTTATGGAGAAATTTATTCGGGGTAAACATTTAGTGTTTGATGGATGAAAAAAGTGATTTCTCGTGGAAGGAACAAGGGCCTATCCCTCTCACGTTTATTTACACCAGGATGTGATGTCCACGGAGGACGTTTAGCCCTCTCTCTGCCACGACTACGGTTTCACTTTGTTTCGTGTCTGCAGACACTACTCAGGGAGGAATTAATGCTCTGGCCTCCTCTGCATGGTGTTTGTGGGAAAGAGATCATGAAATGTGCGAAAGACACGACAGTCAAAGTCATCAGTAAGAAGTATTTATTTCAGGTGATCGTGTTTCAGATTTAGTTCAGTTTTAAGTCTTTGCATGCTTTCTTCATTTGCATATGTATACCGGTATGTGTGCTTCGTGGTTAGTGATGCAAATACTCAGACAACGTCTTTTAACAGTTGTTGGCATGCGTCTTCACATCACTCCTGGGATTGACACCCTCATCCTCTCAGCACAGGAGTGAGAGAGAGAGAAGCGACATGAATAAAACACCAACACACTGAAAGTGTTCTTATGCTTGAAGGTGACTTGTGTCGTTTCACAGAACCTCTAAAGCCAAACAAAAAGAAAAACACCTCTGCACTGTTTTCTGAAGTTTAACGCTGATGCAAATCTGCATTATTGAATTATACAGTATAAAAGTTTCAAAAAGATTTCCGACACAACAATATGAGATAGGGTCACAAGGGAAATCCTGGATATTTTTCATGCAGGAAATGGCCTTTGAGATCATGTATTTTCTCCAGGCTTCTTATCTCTTTCATACTTGGTCCCCAGAAGGTTTTATCTCACAGAAACCAAAACAAGAAACATCTAATTTTATTGGAAGTTGGCTCTGTTGCAAAGGCAAGGTGTCTGTTTCAGGATCTCTGTGTTGGATCCCGGGCCAACATTCTGTCGGCTTTTGTTCGAAAGAGAGTTCTGAAATCTCTTCACTTCCCTCTGAAGCCACAAGCAGCCGGTCCATCTCAAATTCGACTCAGATCAATGGAATCACCGGCTGGGATTTCTCACAAAGTTTGGACATGGAGTTATTACTGGAATCGATACATGCTGTAAAAAAAATGTATCTTGACTGCTTTCTCTCTTATGAAGTCGGGAGGAGAAAATAAAACGAGAGCGAGCAGAAAAACGACCTGAATTATCAGAGAAATGTTTAAATACTTGTATTTAACAGACTGAGAAGACATTTCAAAAATAACTCTTATCTCGAAAGCTGTGTGGATTCACTTCACCTTACCTGGGAATGTTTATATCCCTGCACAAGACTTATTCAGCGATATATCCTGTCAGCTGAAAGCACGGGGGATGTTTAGTTTATATCATACAGGGGGGGGGCTGCTATCTACATCCTGCTTCGAACCGCAGGCTGGTAAATATTTATTCAGTTAAAAATGCCAGCGATCAATGTCAGGCCTCTCCGCCTCATATGATGTTCGGGAAATACATCTAAAGGAAGGGTAAAGGAAAAAATGGCGCTATTGAAAGCGGCTGGAGAAAAAAAAATAAAGACATGTTAACAGACAAAATAAGAAAGATGAGAAATTGCAACATGAGCGTCGTCTTTTTCCCGTCATGTAGGGAGAATTGAGGGAATGGTACTCTTTACATCTGAGCAGGCCCGATGGGAAAACTGCTTCCTGCAAGAGCACGAGAGGTGAAAATAGCCTCCAGGCTTGTTGTGGCAGAAAAACCGAATAAATAGCACTCTCCATAGAGTCCTCCTCAGAGAGGTGAAGATCCTCTCCACTGATGCCAATCCTCCCCCCCTTACACTCTGCACCTCCACCAAAACCGGGTCTTCAGGTCCCCTTGAGGTTAATTTGACTCTACTTCTTCCACTGCATTGTCTGATCCGTCCTGCAATACCCGCACGCTGCCATCGCATCTCGCATCTCGCATCTCGCCGTGCTGTGCTGTTGGAGGCTAGGACCCACCCGAATTCAATAACTGCCAGAGTCAGAGATAACCGCCATGTTTAAAGAAGGCAAAATGTAATTCTGGCTGGCTCCATATTTAAGTTATTATCTTGAAAGGCAAGAGGCGGGTGGGGGGGGGGGGGGGGGGGGGCGACAGTACCAAGCAGCACTCTGCATTTGGCACAGCATCCTGATGGAGATAACAGCAAACTCAGAACCTCCAAGGTTCTTTTCCTCATAAGAATGTGTGTTGTTGTGGCCGCTTTTGGATTTCTTTTGAAATAAAAAAGAACTTGACCGTAACTTTGTTCTGTCCTTGCATGAACTATGAAGTAAACAAAAGAAAGAGCACAAAGTCAAATTCTTTGCAGCTTTCCGGGATGACGTTGCTCAGTGTACACAATGAATGAATGAATGAATGAATGCATTTTATTTATGTTGCGCTTTTCACAGACAGTAGTATCACAAAGTGCTTAACAGAGAAGACATTTAAAAGCATAAAAAACACAATGTGACCCAAGGGTCAATAAATGATCTACACAGAGAAAATTAAAAAATAAAATTAAAAATAATAAAAAATAAAATAAAAATGTAAAACATATTTTAAGAGCAGGTCTAGGACATGGGTTTACTTTTACACAAACGCCAGCCTAAACAGGTGGGTTTTGAGCTGGCTTTTAAAAGTATCCACAGTATCTGCGAGGCGCAGAGTTGCAGGCAGAGCATTCTTCCTGCCTTTAAAGTTATTGGCTGGAGGATGTTCATGGTTCATACAATGCGGTTTAATTGCTCTCCTGTTGCTCTCACAGCATCTAGCGTACGAGGCCTTGAATTGAAGTGCGACACCTTTCTGCATCTTTAAGTTGGCTCATCTGGTTTCCCTGAAATCTGTATTCTACGCTTTCCCTCCACAACAAACAAGGAGTTTAAGTTAAGCAGCCTTTAGCAACTCTCCGCTTTTCTTAACAAATCACCTCATTGATTGGAGTTTCTCCCGGGTATAAATCTGCTCAGCTCCCACTAAAAGGTTGCGCTTGCCAGCTCACCAAGACTGTAAGTCAAGACCAGGTTCCCATATGAATACAAGGATAGCGGCAGGCACAGAGACAAAGAGAAGCCGAGACAGAAAGTGATGAACTCAGTGTGGTTGCTCACTACATCAAAGCCGTGGATCTATCTCTCCACAGCAGCAGAAAGACTATAGCTTAGGCAGCAACACAACAAGTTGGTGCTTTCCTGAGCTTTAAATGCACTTTGCCCGACTGCTTGATATTCCCATGCCTTGACCAGCATGCAAAGCACAAAGGTGAGTGGAGAGGCACTGTTGGAAATTTCATCCGATTTTATTGGATTTCTTCTGTATTTATTTATTTATTTACCAACAACAGTGCACATTAATCCACATTTCAGTTTCCACCTCAATGCAAATGTGCCCGAGTTAGCTAGAGAGCTCATTTTCGCCTGTCGTCCCCGGGCAGGTTATTACAATTTCGTGGGCTAATATAATCAATATACAGTTCAACAGCAAACACTGCAGTACAACACTGTACAGCACAATACCACATAATACCATACAATACAATTATATACATAAATACATTACAAAAGTAGCAGATTTGTGAAAGCAATGAGAGCACGTAACGGCAATGCCAGAGACAAGGTCGTATGATCAGTCGTGATTGCAGGTTTGGTTTGCTTTAAGCCTTTAGTTTTTGTTTGAAGGTTAGATAATTAGTGCTTCGTCTTCACGCAACAGGAAGACTGTTCCAGCAGTGCGGGACTCTTACTAAGAAGACTGACTCATTCAGGATGAGTAAATTACAAAGCTGATTCTGATTTATGCTAAGCTAAGCTAGCAACTGCTGGATGTAGCGTTATATTGAGCATGCAATCATGCGAGTGGTATCGATCTTCTCATATAACTTTTAGTCATAGCTAAATTCCCTTTAAGGCTCCTTTAACACACCTCTTTTCACCTCATTCTCAGAAAGAAGGAAGAGGACATCCCAGCATGTTGTATCCACATCTTACCACTCACTATGCCAGTTTTCCTCTCTGATCGTCACTGTTGTGGCACAGCGGTGTTATAGTGATAAGAAAGTACTGTCGCTGACTAAGAGCTTAATGACTGATTGACACATTCTTTGGCTGACACTGCGCTTCATCCAGATGCTTTGCACACAGCGCTGACGCAGCTCTATTTCACCTCACTGTGCATTTATCTGTTCCTCACAGCGACCAAAGCACAAGAACACAGACGGACACAACTCTTCAAGGGAACGATTGTACTTTCTGTGTTACAGTGTGTTTACTGTTCACACGTCATTACTCTTTATTACTGTAATGTGATAATATAATGCAATATTGTTACGTTTATTAAATGGCTTTAACTAGATTATTTCTAAAGCTGACTACTTTTTTCATAATTTATTATGCTGAGAAAACATGATAACTTGTGAAATGAAATGAAATATATATATACATATATATATATATATGTGTATATATATATATATTTAGTCAACTAACTCTCGATTTTTACAACTAATCGATTAGTTGATTTAATAAACAGATCTCTTAAACAAAGTTTCTTCACAAAGAATCTCACAAAAATACCACTTTAAATCTTAAATGTTTACCAGAGATGTGTTAATGTTAACATTTAAAAAATCGACCAAAGGAATCAGTTGATCAGATGTCAATGATTTATACTAGAGCGCCTTTTTATAACGTAGAGCTACACTGGTTTATGTGTTAAAGGGTTAACTGGCTGTATAATAATGTTTGTGGGTTTCATTTCAAAGGTCATGGCTGTTCTGTTTGTGTATCTATGTGTGTGTGTGTGTGTGTGTGTGTGTGTGTGTGAGAGAGAGAGAGAGAGAGAGAGAGAGACACTCACATGGTAAGAAGAGCGATGTTCTCGATCGAGAGGTTTGGTGACGAACATCTTTCCAATCACGGGGTCGATATTGAACACCTCGTTGGGTGGCTGATCTGCTCCCAGCCCGGTGATGCTGTATCTGATCGAGATGTCCTTGTCCTGGTCTGAACGAATCTGCATCACAACAAACAGAGAGGAACAGTCAGTCAATCAATCAATCGGGTGTCTTTTGAAGTCTCATCCCGTGTTCCCCCGGGACTGAACTCAAACACACAGCTACCGCGGCCGACCTGCACCTGTTGGTGCAATATCTGCTGTGCGAGGAGTTTAATATTCGAGGGCGAGTTTGTGATATACAGCCATCGAGTTGAATCATTTTGTCTTTACACAATAAATTGCACATTATTCACTGAAAACATGCACAGGCACACACACACACACAGGGCACACACTCTTGCACACACGCATATTCATCACAGTTTGGCATTTCTAGCTCCCACGTACTCAAGGATTCTATTAGTGCTGCCGCAGGGCGCCCCATGCATTCTGTCTGGCAGAATTGGAGTGCTTCAAAGAGAAATTTGAATCCAATATTTGGGAAAGGGAGAAATGAAATCAACATATATTTACAGCTAACTGGCAGTCGGGTAGTGATTTATTAACACTCGCTGGAGCCAAGCAATGCAGAGAGGTTGTGAACAAAAATGAGGTTGTAATTGTTGTGTAATTAGGAAAGCATCAACAGGCATCATAACAGTAAAGCACATCTTCAGCAGGAAAAAATGGGCCTGAAGAAAATAATAGTCTGGAATCCAGAGGTGCACACCAGAAGAGCATGATTGAATAACTGTGTGAGACGGGAAGCAGGATGTTCTCGAAGAAATAGGCCTGCTTACTTTGGTTTCAGCGTTGCTTTTCCAAATAGACGGCTAACAGGTGCATTAAGTGCACTGCTAGGCCTGTGATTTGGACTGGAGTGCTGTGTAATTGGGTCTCATTTGGAAGAGTTTTTCAATTTAGTGCCCAAATACAGTCCGAAACCTCCAAGCATCCCATCTCTGTCCATTAACTACATGACAACCCGTGAACATCAGCCAGTTTATCAAAATGACTCAATCATATGTACTCCAGCATGTGGGCACACAATGTACACACACACACACACACACACACACACACACACACACACACACACACACACACACACACACACACACACACACACACACACACACACACACACACACACACACACAGAGGAATGGCCAACCTTTTCCTTCTAATCAATGACTATTTCAGTGGAGTGCACCAGAGGAGAAAGCCTGTCCGAATTTGTCTCCATCTTTCGCCACTCGAGGAACCAATTTGGCCACACTTTCGGCACACGAGGAGTTCTGCCCTGCTGAGAGAAATGCTGGAGCAACTAACAAGGACAAGGAACGGCCATAGAGTACGAGACAGGTGTCATCTCGACTCTTGCTGCTCCTGTCGACCGTCACAGACGCCTGCTATTTTCACGATTGTCCTCTTCATCGGCCTTGACGTCATCATCGTCTCCTCTTTAGAGAGATCTGGTGGTGTGTCTTTCTAATCAAACTAAATGTGATCAGTTATAGACACCGTCCCTGTAAGAATACAAGAAGAGCTGTCACAACAGCCCACTAATGCAATTTGTGCGTGTCTGCGTGTGTCTTTTCTCTGGGGAATAGGGAGGAGAACGTCAGAAAGCTCCGCGCATATCTCAGCGAATTAGTGCTGACAGCTATGATAATTAACGAGCTGCAGGCATCGACTGCAATTACTTCAAAGAAACTCTCCCCGTTAAACACCAACAAACAAACAAATATCCAGCCTGCAGCTCAGTTGAACTCCCAGTGTACCGCCATTACCCTCCTCTACAGGCAAAGCAAAGAGACTGCAGCACACGGACTCCATCTAGCTCTCCTGTCGCATTAGAAAATACAAGCCATTATTACACATCACACTGCCAAACTGTCTGCCCCTCTCATTCATCCCCCCCTTTCCTCCTCCCATCTCCTTATACTCTGCCCTCCCTTCTCCTCTCCAACTCCATCTCTCTCTCTCTCTCTCTCTCTCTCTCGCGCTCTCTCTCTCCCCAGGTCTCCGTGTGGACAGAAGCCATGCATGAAAATGAAATGACTTCAATCCGTTGGCCTTGGCAGTGGCGTATAAATCCTCTCCAGTTAGGAAGTGATAGCTCTCCATAATTCCATTTGGGTTTCCCCCGCCCCCCTGATTTCCCACCCATTTCCCAGTCATGTGGGTGGGGGATTCGCCTGCATGTTTCCACAGCCATTCCAGCCAATTAGCTCTCCCTCCCACAGCGTTCACGTAAACGCTTTCAAAATGTGTGAAGGGACGTGCCAGATCCCTGGTCCTCATCTGTTTCTCCCAAACATTTGTGGGTGGTTACGTGCACGCGCACACATGCAGGTGTGCGAATTCAAGCGTGCACAAAGTTTTCTCTGGCTAATGCATGTCAAAAAAAAATTTTAAATCACCGTGCCATGCTTGTGCATTAACGGATCCAATAAAGGATGTTAGCTAGCTGCTGCTGCACATTATCAGTCTCCTCCTCTTACCACAGAATATTATGACAGACGAGATGCCGTTTCAATGGTGAGCAGCTCTCGCTATCATTCTGCCAGTGTAGCTTCAGAAAGGGAGGGGTGTTGAAAAGAAGCCCAGCATGAAATGAGCACCAAGAGCTGCTAATAACTGCATTAGCACTTCTTTATTTCCGTTGATGAAGAGCGGGAGATTCTTGTCTCTCTTGCTACACTGCTATCTTGCGCAAAGGAATTCATTTTCAAGGCAATAATAATAATGCAAATGTTTTTTGTTCCCTCTAATTGTCCTTCTATTGTCATGTGTGCCGAGAGAAAGTGGAGGAGAAGCGCTCAGCTTAGAGAGATTGATTGTGTAAGCGAGAGAGAGAGAGAGAGAGAGAGAGAGAGAGAGAGAGAGAGAGCGAGAGAGAGAGAGAGAGAGAGAGAGAGAGAGAGAGAGAGAGAGAGTCATGACTGCATCATCCGGCATCAGAAACCAGACACTGTCTAAATGACCTATTTGTCGACGGATCAAAGCAATTCCCTTCATTACTGACAACTTGTCTGGTTCTTAAGGAGATCTTATCAGTGAGCTTAGCTCCCTTCTGCCAGGCAAAACTGAATCAAATGAGAAATGATCATGGCACCGGGTCTTCGGGGAAAAGCAGAGAGGAGGAGATGAAGATTTATAGTTTTGGATCACTTGTACTACTCTACTGCCGTAGTTTTTGGATGCAGCACATGAGCTGAGATCTGCTCCGGATGTCCCAGCTTGTCTTGGCTGGCTCTTTAAGTGTTTCAAGTTCAAACCGAGGCAACCACGGGCCTCTCTGCTCCGTGTGATACCAGAGCCTTCCTGAGCATATTACCGCTGCACTTGTTTGCCTACCAGATGTGGCTGACAGTGGTTTCAACATGGACACAAAGTGACCGCACGTTGTTGTTTTTGCCGGGAAAGTGGTGAAGTCACAAACCACAGAAAGCCTTATACAAAGACTGTGAGACAGACATTCCCTTGAATCAGTCTGCATTTGGTTACACAAAACCTTCAATTTCAAAGAAAACATAAAGGAAAGCGTCCTTTCAACTTGAATCACCTTGCAGCTTTGTGCATTACAGCTTTCAGACAGCTTCAAACGATTGGGAGGCCGACCTCTGTTTGGAAATAGAATACACCTCCAGTTTCACCTCTAGATGAATGAAGGGCCAATATTACTGGAAGGTTTTAAATAAACAAAAAGGGAGATATACATTCAGACCATAGATATATATTCAGCATTCTATCACACGCAAACTCCGTCTGTCAACGACACCTTGTGTGTTTTTCTGTGAGTCAGCAAAGTGTCTGCATTAAAAGCTTTCCTGTAGCCTTTTTAAAACACAGACTTTGATGTTGAGCATTGTGCCTCTTCAAAAGGTAGCACAGGATTGATGTTGAGTATGTCAGTCTGAGGTTGGGATTTCAGACAATCCACGAACTAACTTTAAAATGAAAGGAAAACTGCTTAACATCTTGAATTCACGTGTGGATGAAAGACCCTGTTCAATTGGTGAGCATGATGTACGCGTCGCTAGCGGTGTGTCTCTAGGGACGGCGATGTCTGTTGCTTCTTGGTCAACGAGTTAGTCCGGACTGACATATCTCCAGAGTTAGTGGATGGTTCGCCATGTAGCTTTGTACCCACATACATATATGAGTCAAATGTCTCAACCAGCTATTGGATATTAAAAGGATTATCATGAAAACTCAAGTCCAACTAAGTATGATCTGTAACAACTTTGCGATGTCAGAATTTAGATTTGTCTTATTTTGCGCTTGTTGCTAATCAGCAAATGCTGGTGTGCTAACAAAAAAGCAAGTTGGTGAACACGGTACGCTGTTCCTGCTAAACGTCGGTTGCTCTGCTGAGTCAGCTTGTTTAATCTCAGTTGTGTCCTCTCCTGTTCCCCTTAATCACCGCTATTGTGTTTCAACACAGCCAAAGTCATGATTTACAACGCCCGTATTATGCGATCGACTGCATTGACGTTTCAAAATGAATGATCCCAATGTTAGTTAGAAAGTTGTTATTTTAACTCTACTGCCTCACAGCTCCTAGTCATGTATAGACAGTCTTATGTCATTAAAAGCTCCGTTTTTCAGGACTAAAATGCGAAAAATTCCATTTTCAGATTTTCAGTGGGGACGGAGAGGACAGTGGAACAAAAAAAAAGATGCTTTTTATGATTTATCCGGCTTAGTGGCCGATGCGAGTGTGTGTCAGAGCGTATTGGAGAGATAGTGTGCTTTTGTGTCACAACTGATAGCTAGAACTGAACGCAGGTGAGATTATTAAAAGACCTTCCTCCACATTAGCAAAAATAACATGGACTAATGGAAGTTAAGCAGTGAATGACTTTTCCAATTATTGCACTGTGAAAGGAGCCTGGTCTTTAATAGTGCCGGCTTATGGCAAATTAGAGGTGCTATTCTCCCTGGACGTAACAATGGAACGACTCGCCCTCCACACTCCCCCCTTCCAGGCAGGGAGAATGAAAATAAGGCAGCCATTGTGTTGGCAGACAAAGAGCGGCCGCACCCCTTAGCTTTGGCTTTGCAGGGTTAGAGTGGGAGGGCTACCGTCTCACTCTCTCCCTCTCTCTCTTTCATTAGGGGATTGATTAAATTGTGAAATCGGGAGTGTGATGGATGCATGAATGACTTCTCCAGTCACTCCCCCAGGCTTTGACAAGGACAAGATCAAGGAGCCCCTGTTACTCCCTTTTCCTCCCTCGTCCCTTCATCCCCGGGAAACCCAATCTGGGTAATTAGAGGAAAGAGTGTTGGCGACTTGTAGGAGGGAGAGGGGTGACAGTGGCACAAAAATATGCTGCTATTGCACTTTCCCCAGCCATTTAACCCCCCCCCCCCCCCAATACGCACACACACACACACACACACTTTTGCACTGTTTTCAAACATCCCTTTCTCCCTCTTCTCCCCGTCCTCATCCCTTTTTTTCTAAATCCATCAGGCTGCAGTGAAGGGGAGAAATGCAGACGAGAGGGAAAATGGAGGGAAGAAAGAGCGAGGAGAGTGCGAGTAAGGGGGGGGGGGGAAATGAAAGTGGCTGTGAATTGACTGCATCAGCAAAACTCCGTGGCAGGGCGTGAGCCCTTTTGGCTGGAAACAGGAAGTTGTTTGACAGGACATCTGCTTTTCAGGATGGAGCTATAATTGTGAGAAAGAAGAGTCTCCTTTGTGGGATCCTATGCTGCTTGGGAAAAAAAAAATGGTCCCGCATTGTCTTTTTCAATAAAGTCAGTTCCATCATTGGATGAACACATTTCCAGCGGACACAGCTGAAGGGCTGTTTGGATGGAATAGCAGACAGAGCCACCCTCCCATGCCAACGGAGGCAAACACCTCGGGGGTATCATGAGGTAAACAGATGTCTAGGCACCCAGATGCGAGTCGAAAATTGGAGGAGGAAAGGTGTTCAGGTAGAGGCGGGAGCAGCGTGCACGTTTGATGTCCACTGGACGCGTGACAAAGCGGGGCCGCTCCCTGCCAAGCCAGGCCCTGCCAAGCATGGGCAGAAACTGAAGAGGGGCAGGACCCTGTCATGCTGCTGCTGGGTGTTTTTGAAAAGTTGCACATTCACGTGTACATGCACGCAAACACAAAGACACACACACACACACACATGGATGCACTGCAGCCTCTAAGTGTGTGTCAGAATGCTTCCCAGGATGTTCTGGCTCCCACTAACCAAGCGAGCGATTCTGCTTGGCAAACTCCACCACAGCAAGAGTCCAGCTGTCATGTTGACAAATGGACCTTGGAAGAGTGAAGAGGTGTGTGTGTGTGTGTGTGTTTGTGTGTGTGTTTGCGGAGCCATGCATCTGTGTGTATGTGTGTTGCTCGAGCCCAAGCACGTGCATCACCAGGATGACACACAGATGGCTGGTGTGCGTTTGTTTTTTTTGGGGGGGGGTTTTGAAAAGCAGCTGGCTTGTCATTCATTGATTGATTCAGATCAGAAAATGGATCACAGACAGCTGAGGTCAGTTTCTGTGAACCTCGCTCTATTCCCGGAAGTCCTCGTGAAAACACTGCTGAAAACACAGAAATGCATCAGCCGCCTCTCTGAAGTGAGGACCCAGACTACGTAGCAACCAGAACAAATCACATCATATAAAGTAGCGTTTTGCACGGCCTCAGATGAACCATAACACTGTCCCCAGTTCGCCGGGATTTCAAGCGCTGTGCAAAGGAAGCTATGCATCACTCTGGTTTTATGAGCAATGTGGGACGCTAAAGCTTTTACAGAGCGTTAGGAAGGAAATGTTCTTTTTCTCCTTAAAAAACGAAGAGCAAGTAAAAATGTGTACACAGCATCAGGGAGTGTTGGCCAGAAATACTCATAAGCGAGAAGCAATGAGCAAAAAAAACCTGCAAAGTTTAAAGAACGAGTTATAAAATACCGGCAGCTTTTCATCCGGTGCTAAACTGTTTATCTGGAGAGCTGTTTCATCTTGAGATGCAGCGTTTCATTGCACTGTGAGGCATTTTATTACACATGTGCACAGCGCTGATGTATGCTTGCTTGCACCCGATCTTAATGTGTGTTTGTCTGTGCTCCTCCGTGTATGTGTGTGTGTGTGTGTTCGGGCTTTTACCAGCATACAAAAACATGATCACCCCATGACAGTTTTCATTATACTTGCATGAAAAGATTGTGTCTGAGGCCTTTCATTTTAAATGACAAAGTAAATAGGATAAGATTATTCTGGTGCAGGCCTGGATTTAGATTTCCACCTCGAGGAAAGAAAGCGCCAAAGAGAGGGAAATGGAAAAATACAAGCACATTAAGTGAGATTAGAATTTTACATCACATGACATCCAAAAGCGCTTTCATTCAATTCAATCTTACGACTAAGGACCCCCCCCCTCGCAATTACTCTTTTCTTCCATTTGTTTTAAAGGCTGTTGCTTTGTGTTGAATCAGATTTAATTTGGTAGGTCTGACATCACTGAGCGCAGGTGGCAGGAATGTATTACCCGATGGGACGACCGCCTTGCATTGCATCTCTTTCTTCTTCGCTGTCTGTCCTTCTGCATGATTTCCTCTGTACCTACTTCTCTCTGCGGCCATTCTGTCTGCCTGCCTGCCAGCGACATGTCCTTTCTATTTGACCGACCTTCTCATATCTCCAGCAATCACTGCCACCCTCGGTCCCCCCAGCTTCATCACTGGTCCCCAGCTCCCCGAGCCCGCCCGCCCCCCCCCCCCCTTCCGAATACCGTTCTTCCAATTTCACTGCACATTATTTTTTCATGTCTTGAGAGGGAAAGAGATTCTTGGCTCTCCTTCATCCTACTGATCCACAGGGTCGCCGAGGCCAACCTCCAGGGGACCAGACAGAGGCTGTTTGTTAAGCTGTTATTTATCGCCTTCATAAAGTCCTCCTCATCTCCCATTAAAGAGCCCAGAACTGTTGCCCTTGACTCACACATAACTCTTGTGTCTTTTGGTGAGATGATTTACTGTTTAATTTAACACCAACTGAACCCAGGAGGGAGCCTGCCTGGTGCTGCCTGATGTCATATCAGAGAGGAATGTGTTGGGAGGGGATTTGTGAACATGTGTATGTGTTTATCTCTATGTGTGTGTGTGTGTGTGTGTGTGTGTGCATCTGTGCCTGTGTGAGTGAGTGGGTGGCTGAGCCAATTAGATTTTTATTTTGTAGTTTGTTTTGTTACTGTAAAGCCTAAGACGTAGCAGCTTAATCTTTCTCTTTAAAAAAAACAAGACCGTAGCGGAGAACGCTTGATGAACATGTTTACTGGGACTTCACGCAACTAATTTCAAAATAATGAGATATTAAACAGGGAAAATTACATTTCAGTCTCACTTCCCCGAACACAACAGGAAACAAAGGGCAAATGCTCTTGACAAATGTATAAATGTAGTCACAATTAGTTTTTCTTGTCAATACCAGGAGATACTAGGAGACTCCATTTACTGGGGCTGATGAATGTAATTGTATTGATCTCACTAATTTAATTAGAGGAAAGGAATTAATAAGGTATTTGTCATATGCCAAGACGAGACTACATGAAGAGTGGGGGAGTCTGGCAGTTTGGGAACGAGTGGATCGTTGTGGAGAAAAGAGAACCAGAAACAAAGCGTACAGATATTGAGCTGTCCATGAAGCCATCGCCTTCCTGTTCCATGATCGCCCTCGATCACCTCCTTGCGTGCGGCACTAATGCGCCCACACATGCTCACCTTTTCTCTTCGAGACCCGAGTCACACGCTGTGCAGGAGAAGGTCAAATTGCTTTTACGTTCAAATGTTTCATTAATGATTTGACTTGTCAAAAAAAGACAGGAGCGAGCATGTTCCTCTCTCACAACGACTCCATCAGCAAGAGTAACAATGTAAAGCACTCTCAACTTCTCCTGGTGTTTTACTCCTGACATCATGAGTCTCCCCTAGCGGTCACTCGAGCAGACTTTCTGTTCTTGAAATAAATGGACAGTCATATCTGAATACTTCTATTCTACGCTTGCATGCGCCAGGCCTCATGCCCTTGTGCATGAATGGAAGAGGTAATATCTGAGATGATGGGATCTTATTGTCATTTTATACTGTGAACAAGACAAATGATCTAACAGCCACGCTACGGCTCTGTGAGACTGAACTTAAGCAGAGTGATGCTTTGAGCTCAACGCAACGCGTTACCACGAACAGAATGTCTTTAGAATGTTTATGTTATTATTTAAATTTTCATCTGATTGTGAAGCAAAAAAAAAAAAAAAAAAGGTTAAGGGATCACCAAAGTTATTCCAATACATCTTACGGGTTCTGTAAATGTTCATGGCAAAGTTCATGGCAATCCAGCCGACAGATGTAGAGGAACTGCACACTGCAATGAAAAATTGTATTTCGTTCGAACACCGCAACGCTGGTTGTAAAATCCTGCATTTCTGAAAATGGCTCCAAACACAATCTATAGAGATCGAGATCGAGCAGACCGTTCTGGACGAATCTACATCATGAAATAAATGAACGTCAACACCCTCTAATCACGGAAGTGGGCTCGGTTTGTTATCCCAGGCCCAGCTCCACAAATGATGCAGTGGGTGGACTTAGGCTCAGACCCGGGGGTGAAGTTACACTTCGACTAAAATCCAAGACTGTTGACTGCTGCTGGTGGCGCTAGAGTCAAAGTCAGGGGATCAGCAAAGTCAGTCGGCTTCATCCGCCGGGGATCACAAATATCTGTATCACATTACAAGGCAATCCCTCCGACAGTCAAGATATTGTAGTCAGGACAAAAATGGCGGACCTACCGACCAAACAACATTGCCACCCATGGAGCAGTGGCGCTAGCATGGCTTTACAAGAGCATTAAGAGAGAATCAGTGAGTATCAAAGTGAACATTTGGCCAAATGATTTGCAACGTCTCCAAACAGGGTTTGCTTGTGCTGATAGAAAACTCGCAGCTGGGGTTAAGTAAGGAAATACCTTGTGTGAGTTCTTCAGGAGAGGGAAAATCAAACAAAAAGCCAAGAGTTTAAACTGGCCACGATGTGTTACTGAGTAAAACAAAGAGCAAATTAGATGCTGACCCAACTGTTTACGCTCTTCCCCCAGAGTACGCCAAGGTCTCTCCCTCCTTTTATTTCCTCCCTCTTCATGCTTTATAGGAGGTCCACCCCGAACTGAAAGAAGTTGATTGTTTCTTTCTTTTCTTCCCCGGCTTGATTGTGCTGATGTAGTCGGTGTGTGAAGTGAGTATGTGTGCTGTGCGCCTGCCAAGAAAGAGGACCTCAACAGTGCACGCGGACACGGAAAGAATAGAAGACCAAACATAGCCCCGAACAAAATATGCTTGAATACATATACAGCAGTGCACATCCTGTACAGTTCATGTGTTTGATAGACTTAGTGTGACCACACGTTTCAGTGTTTTCACAGCCTGAATTTATTAAGCCCAGAACAATGAGTTCTGTGCAGCTCAACATCGGTAAAGCGTTCCATATGGGCAGCAATGCGGTTCCCCAGGGACCGAGCTCCGGATCGGACTGTGATCCTTCAATACTTGCATCCCAATGTTCGCCATCCTGCGGTTTCTCTGGCGGACTAGGTTGGAAAAACACGAAAACAACAAGATGCTATCCTGTTTCTCTGCCTCAGCTTTTTCTTCTCTTTGTTCAGGGATAAAGCAGAAATGCGACCAAACAAAACCCCTAAACAATGAGCAAATATAAAAGGCAACAGCGAGACACGTGCGCTTTGCTGATCCTTTGTTTGCTGCCTGCGTAGGACAAGTCATTTCTCTCAGCTTTGCTTATGCGTGGCAGGAGGGAGTGGAAGAGGAGACTGGAGCGGTGCGGTGCTGGTGTTGGCTGGGTTGTGGGTGACTCAAGGGAAGAGGCCGTGAACACAAACACAGACGGGCCTCTAATCCTGGCCGAGCCCGACATTCCCCTCCTCGCTCCTTTTCTTTTCGTTGCTTTCTCGCATTATACCCACCCGCCTTTTGTCTCCCCCTCAAAATTCTCCAATGCAATCATCTCCGGCTCACTTGCACAGTACGTTGCTTTCTGTCCCTGCTTTTCTTTCAGATTGTTTTTGTTTTTCTTCTGTCTCCCTTTTCTCCGTCTTTGTGTTTTTGTCGTCGCCGTGTTTGTCAGCGAAGCAGGGCAGTCATTAATCATTGGTAAACGTATGCCGAACAGGAAAACGCTTTCCTCAACGCGCTCCACGGAGAGAGATGCAGAAACTGGAGCACAGGTGCTGCAGCGGGTACAGTAAACACTGCCAGATGCACTGCAACGCACATCAAATCAGACACAAATGCCGGTGTTTTGCCAGCAGTTTAACATTCGGGCTCTGTTTTATTCGACGTATTTTCTAAAGTGACTACCAACAAATAAATTGCCTCCAACAAATTACCGGTACAAACGACGTGTCAATAAAAGTGCAGGATATGAAATGAACCGCTTTCTCTTCATATCAGTCAATAAAGGGCTTTAGGGAAGTACCCATTTATTTGTCTTATTCTCTTCATGGTATTGCTGTCAATAATGCCCTGTGATTATTGGGGGATGCAGCCACACTTTGTTGAACTATCGGGCTTCTCTGTCTCAAGGACAGCCGGCAGACTAAAAAAGACGAGACATAAAAGAAAAATGTTCTTCCAGAAAACATATTCTCCAATACAACATTTCCTCATCCCCTTTTCCCAGCTCCCAAAAGTCTTGTCTCTCGACAACACGTTTCAGAAGAGAAGAGAAGCCGAACAGAGGATCCTAAACTTCGGAACAGCCCTCCCCGTTCCATCAGATCGGCTTTTATAAATGCTCTCTGTTAGCCTCCACTTTGCTTTATTTTGGTTGTGTGTTCCATTTCTTGTGTATGTATCATGTATGTATATGTGTATGTGTATGTATGTATACTTGTTTTTGTATGTGTGTATTTCCTCCTACATGTGAAGCACTTTGTAACTGTGTGTTTTAAAATGTGTTCTATGGCACATCCTAATTATTATATCAGTAAAATGATTGTTTCATAAAAGAAGAGAGGAGACTGAGTGAGGACAAGGACAAAAATGATGCAGTGGATTGATAACGGAAGAAAATAGATGGTCGATGGATGAAAAGAGGCTAATGCGGTGGAGAAATAATTGTTGTACGTACTCTACATCCGTTCATCAAATATGACGCTACAGCCAGTATCCTTCCAGCCTCGTTTACAATGAAGAAAACGGAGGGATATAGCTTGCCTGCTGGCTCCGTCCAAAGGGAACAACACCTGCCAACCAGCTCTTACATCTCATTATATATATATATAGCTTGTTCATCAACACAGGAGGTTTTTTTTGTTTAGTTTTTGTTTGTTTGTTTAGGGGTGTGCGGTGACATCCTAATGCGAGGTCACACGCACCTTTACATAGCAACACAGGGTGAGCGGGGTTCATTGTGACACGGTTCAAAGAATGTGTGAGTCGAGATGTTTCTGTGTGTTGCTGCCAGGGATGTGGATAACGACCAGTCCATCAGAGGAGTGTTTGTAGCTGCAGTGCTGACCGAGGCTTTTTTTCGATGGCTGTCTACCTTGTGAAGAAAAACACATTTGTCTTCGTTTGACCCACAGTCTCTTGTCAATATTTGGCTATTTTGTTTTTTGACGTGTGTATATATACTCCATCCATCTACATCCATTGATAATAGACCAACAGATGGATGGAAGGATAAATAGTCCTGGATGGATACCCAACCATTCACGATATAGATGGAAAAATAGTCTCCACCTATAGCATACAGATGGAATTGAATTCAATGTATTGCTTTCAAACAGACATTTTTATTAAGTGTTGCAGCTGAACACTATTTGTTGCGTATCGATGGGCTCAGTTGTAACATAAAAGTTCTGCCACTAACGGTGCAATTGTACCAGACCGGTAGAAGCAAACTTTGTGAAAGAGACATGTATGTTGCTTGTATAAAAACAAGATTGATCCAAATCAAATATTTTTTAAATGACTAAACCATAATGGGTTGTGGCCCACTCTCCCCTAAACCCCTGATGTCAGCCCTGATGCTAAGCTAGCCATCTTTGGCTGGAGCTTCATATTTAAAGGAAAGCTATAACAGAGCTTACACTTGAATCATCTAACTCTCACTGATAAAAGCAATAAGCATATTTCCAAAACGTATTCCGATTAATGTTGAATAATTACAGATTGTACTCCAATGTCATCTGTGTTAACTGACAGATACAGTGTTTAAAAACCTCTCTTTTCAACGACCGGCCAAAACCCCCCCCCCCCCCCCTTATTTCACTGGACAAACATTTATTCATACCTCGTCTTGCTCCTCGGCTAAACTGTCGTTTCATCAGGGTTTTGTTCATTTCTTCTGCTGTCGGCTGTTCTAATAGAGGGTTAAGGGAGTCGGGTGGTGGTGGTGGTGGAGGCTACGTTGAGTCTTTATTTACCCGAGCAGAAGAAATCGATGCCGCTCTGCCGCAGGAGAAGTGTGCGGATCAATGGGAGGTTTGAAAAAGCCTCTGTCAAAAATCAATGCCCCTTACATGCCATTGATGGCTGTTTGGCCGCAGAAGACAGAGAACGACAGCGAACACCTGTTTATTGTGAAAAATGACTCGCACCGCTTTCTCTTTTCAGTCTGTCTGGGTCTTTTCCTCGCTTTCATTTCTCGAAAACAGTCTCGCTCAACATAGCCGTCTTTGAAAGAGTTTCGTCGTCTTTCTGTTAAAAGTTGTGCACCACTCACACCGATGTATTGTGAGCAGAGATGAGTCGGGTCTCTGTTTCAGGGCATGCACTAAAGGAACTTGGTGGAGTAGTTTTAAAGCAACTTTCTACTACTTTACTCATTCATTTTACTCCGTTACATTTGGATACATTCATTGCACTACTTTTATTGATTCACTGTTTTATTCATGTGTGCACATGATGTTAAGAGGCTGGTGGTCTGCTGATGCCAGGTCTTACTCACTTTCTCTCTGCCTACTACTTGAGCTTTTGAAGCGCAGCAACAATGGAACATCTGTGATGCTAATGGCAAGCTACATCCAGTGCAGCTCTCTGACACTGGAGGCTGATAAGGTCGAATATTAAGCCCCATAGTTACAGCATGCGCACGACACCGCTCGGCGTACAGTGGAAGAGTGTGAAGCAATTATTCCAGAGCCGCCATTAATAAAGAAGCAGTCAATAACATGTCGTTGAGCTCCGACACCACCAAGGCTTCAGAGAGCAGTGGGAGTACAGTCCTGCCAAGACTTCACCTAAGCAGTCAACATTCCATGTCAGGCTGCGAGCTCACAGGCCAGTCAGCGGGGCCGTCTGTCCTGACACCTGCCCGATGCTGTGCCGGCCTGATCAAAGTGACAGTGCTGCAGACCCGCGGAGATACAGGTGAGGGCTGCTGTCACCGGGCCTGTCCAACCGACGGCAACTTGGTCAGGGCAGGGAGGAAAGCGGCAGGACGGCGGGGGGGGGGAAGTCCGCTGCCTGCATGTCACTCGGTGCTGCGCCGGATGACAGAACAGCCCATTAGGAGAGGGACTGACTTCACAGGCCATTAGGGGAGGCATCGCACAGCCACAGCACACAGAGCACTGAGTAATGGCACAGCTGGAGGGAGACAGGAGAGGAGAGACAGAAAGACCCCGAGCTCCGTTGCAACATGCTCCTTAGAAAGCTTGAAATTGTTATTAACATGTTAACATGACGTTGAATGAGAATGAAAAATATATATGACTTAGCATGGATTTTTTGTTGTTGTTTTGACTGAGATTTGACTGACGGAAACATAAGCAAACTATTCTCAAAGGACTAAAGAGGTTGCAATAGTGGATGAAACGTATGAACAATAAGTGTGGCAAAAATCATTCCCATGCCATCCAACACCCCGGAGCCGTCTCCTTGTTAAAATCTCTCTAGTTCTCAGTATGGCCCTGCATGCCCTCCGGTCATCATTAACGAGAAAGACGGGAGCCTGAGAGGCCAACAGAGGCATCAACACGCATCACTTCTCCACTGCTCCGAACGCTCCACTCTCAGCAATCCGCCAGCCCCAGACAGACGCATTTACTGCACAAAGTGGATTGTGTTTGGCTGCACACTTTTCTTCCAAATGTGCCTTTGATACCCGCTCTCTTTCTCCCTGCCTCTCTCTCTCTCTCTCTCTCTCTCTCTCTCTGACTGTAACCAGCTCATGGAAACAGCAGAACTGTCCGACCGCTTTGTGACGTAGCACCACTGAAGTGCTCGGCGGGGCGGAGATGAGAGTGCCACACTCTGCCAATCCGGCTCCAAAAACAAAGACTTACAAACTCTCGGCTCTTTGATTGATAGTTTTGTTTCGCTGTGAAGAAAAGGATCATAAAAAAATAAATAAAGTATCTTCAAGCAGCTCCCCAGGCTTTTTCCTGGGGATTGGATACAACCCGGTAGAAAAACAAGGAACAGAAACAAAAGAAGAAGAAAAAATGCTTCTTTTGCACAATTTAAAACCCAAAAGAGATAAACTGTGAGAGTTCTGTAAACAGCGAGGAATAGCTGATGGCTAGATATCTCAGATAAAGACAGAAGGAAAGTGGGTGCAGGGAGTGAAGCAGTGGTCTCCTGCAATGATGCTTTTTGATGAATTACTGCACACACCACAAGCACCGAGAGTCGAGCGCTTTGCTATGAGAGAGACAAACTGCGCATTCTGTTGTGACAGAATCTCTGAATTTTAAGCACTCTGCGGCCCGAGCCTTTGCACAACAACACATTTACACAAACCTTGATTTATTCATGTTTCTTCTTCTTCTCAGACAGGCTTGCACAGACTCGACCGTGTTGTGTTTATATTTTGCACTTTTCAGAACTAGCAGTTTTGCAGGAATCTAATATGCAGCGACGGGAGTCAGTTGTTGCCACGTACAAATCTCGGCTCCTAAACGAGTACGGGTTTATTGAATAACGATCAGCCACCAGCAGCTGAGGTGTTACTATTTGTGTATTGCCGGTTCTTGAGACGAGGATGCAGTTTATTGTTCCATGTCTTCACCTCTGATTCATCTAAGTTTACAGCATCATGTCCTTACTGGGGCTTCGGGGATGAACTACCGGCTTAGCTCTTTTCGGGGCCTGGAAATATCAGCTTTTCATACTTTCGCTTTATGTGTCACAGGAGACTCAGAGTTACGGCCTCAGTGAAGATTCTGTGACACACAGTATTGTTATAAAAGGAGCCGTGAAAATAGAGAGTGAACTTCGGGCAACCTTTGTGAAATGGCCCGATAAAGGAAAAGAGGAGAAATAATCACTCTTTTCATTGTGCACCCAGCGGACGTCACACGGTGGGAGAGTTGAGCTGCTTAGCTGTTTGGGAGCCTGCCCTGTGCCTGATGGGAAAACTCCTCAAGGGCCAATGAGGGCTGTATAAATACCGTAGGATTTTGTGGTTATAATTACACCAGGGGAACACAACACAATCATAAGTGAGGACGTGGAGAACAAACTGTTATTTACCCCCCCACCCACCACCAATCAGTGGGTTAGCCGTGAAGTGGCCTCGAGAAATCCCAGCTGTATAATCAGAACAAATCAGTGACGCGGCACATCAGAACTGTCACTTACGCTGACGAGCATCTGAGGGAACGGTCCTCGAGAATTCTCTGCCACGTTGATTGGTGGGATCACCCAGTCCCTCTTCTGCCTCCGTAGACCCCTGGAGCTGTTGGGGCTGGAACCGGAGAACGTGATGACAGGAGGCGGTGCCTGGGACGCCTCCTTCCTCTCCTTCCTCTCTGCAACCTTCCCCTCTTCCTCGGTGACCTTTAAGAGAAGACAAGACGCGGCTTCATTTAGAAGGCTGGACATGCTGTTAATGATAACAGTAGCTGATGTGACGCTCGAAGCAGAAGTTCACAGGACAGCGAGAAAAAACATTTCAGTCATGTTCATCAGGTTCAACGCATTAAAGTCGTTCTGACCTGTTGATTCCCGTGAATTCTCTGTGTCACTGTGTGGCTGTTGTGCATCTGTGATTTGTTTCTTGAACCGACAGTAATTCTGTCATCGCTGTAGCTGAAGAGAATGCATGATGTTGCTATGGAAACAGAGTGCTCTGATTCACCCTTTCTTTCACTCACTCACTCACTCACTCACTCACTCACTCGCTGACTCAATAACTTACGTCAGTCTGTCTGTTAATTGGTTATTAAAAAGCTTGGCAACCAGAACAAGGATCATTCAAACACCTTCATTGCTCAGACACTCGGTGTGTAGAGTACTCTGCAACAATGACTCTGCACAGCGTCCTGTCAGAGCTAAATGTGGCAGGTGCATGAGTGTGAACATACTTCAATTGCATCATATACTGTGTTGGGATTCAGTACATTTTTTTGAATCCATGTTTTGGCTCTCATTAAGTGTAATACATCTGTGTCAAAAATGCCTGAAAAAGGATGCTCTAAGAAAAGTAGAATCTAAATGAATATATATATATATATATATGTATTTAATAGACTGTTTATCGTGTGCAATGACGCTGAATAGGAGATTTTCAAAATTGGCCAAGAGTTGAACAAAAGGCATATAATTGATGTTTTAATTATTTCACCACATTAGGTGAAGCTACACAGCAATTAGGAAATTCATTAGAGTGAGAAAATATAAACGCAATTTCAACCATACATGTTCTCTTAGCAAGCCTCCCTGTTATTAATCACTCTGTCTGTTTGCTCTCATGTGGTTGATAAGTAGTGAACTGTGATATTTACAAAATCATGAAACACACTGTCTGCAGTGCGCCATATAAGCAACAAAAACAATGTTTTAAATGTTAAGTATAAGTGTATTAAATGTTCATTTGCGTCTTCATGCAGCAGGCCCGAGCAGGACGGAGCACACACACACGTGAAGTCTCTGTGAGTCCTTTGTGTCTGAGGGTTTGTATGTGCGCGTATGTGGACGAGACCATAAACTATGGATTCAGGTATAAAAAGAGCATAATCTCATACAGTATTCTGCCATCATACACTTCCCTCTAAGGCTCCCCCCTGCAGGCGGAGAGAAATGACCACCACAAACCTGTCGTTTTGAAAGATGCTCAAATAAGGAACTTGAAAGGAGCCAATTTTCAATCTCCTCATGAACATTAACTCACCCATGAGTCAGAGGCGCTACATCACATGCCGAAGCTATCAGACGTATCACCTCTACCAAATGAATGACCTCGTGCGGAAATGCTGCCAAACACATGGGCGGCAAAACTGCATGGACTCTGCTTCCTTCCAAAGGTATAGAAGCAAACACCAGTCATTGAAAATACAGTAAGAGGCCTTTAATTGTGTACCCCAGGGCTAGTTAGGGCAGCCGAGAGCAGAAAATCGATTTGCTTCTAAATTCAAGCACATATTACACATACAGTTACATATAGGCTGCACCATCTCAAGGCTTACTTTTTAACTACCACATGCCGAGTGTCCCGGGGGCCACAGTAGACGTGCTGTATATATAAGTGATATAAAGGTTATAATAAATTGGCAAGCTGGAGAGTTGTCCAACAGTAAGTGTACCAACATATCACAGGGTTACAATCCAGTGAAAACATGTCAAGAATTCAGTCACAAACATGACTGTCTCAAACTCCATCCCCTGAGCTTGCATGCCCCCCCCCCCCCACCTTGCCCTTCTCTCGCAGTGTTATTGTTGTTCTCCGTCTCTCCTCCCAGTCAGCGGGTCTTGACAGCTCGTCTCAATGACAGTGATTCCTCGAGCACTGAGCTGCGTTATAGGCTGATGGTGCACCAGCAGGTAAAGCAGCAGCAGCAGCAGCACGGAGCCTCGCCCACCGAGTGCCTCGTACCACCAGGTACACCAGCACATGTCATTCAGTCAGGTTGTATTCATACAAGGTGGTCCCAATGACAATGACAGCAGCTCATGCGTTGCTGCAAGGTGCGCTCGGTAAACACAGGGCTACAAATGCAAAAAAAAGCAAAACTTGATCGTTAAAATGTATGAAACTGAATATGAAACATAGAAGTAGAAAGGGTTAAAAATGGCATCCAGCCAGCTTTAATACAATTAGAAAATGATATGTAGTATTTATTAATGCATGGCTGCAAATGTAAATGTGAATCAAGGCTGGTATGATGTTCCAGCACCTATCAGATAAATAATAAAATCAATGATTTTGACTTATGGGTAAGGCTAAAAAGAAATTAGATGCAGTCGAGCCAGGGGTCTGCTGTTTACATCTTTATCAGCAAAAACTTAAGCAATCATGAATATTGTGATTCATCTGTTTAGCCTTAAGGCGTCTTTTCCTGCTGGCCAAGGCAGTTTGGAGTCAACGTATTTGATTATGTGTCTGCTTGTGCGTCAAGCAGTCTCGGAATTGATTCCTACGGCAGATAAATATAACTGTGACTGAGCTACACAGGTTTTTGATGAAAAGCTGGGTAAGGGTAGCGCTCAATCTGAAGACTCTGGAAGCCCGGGTGGAGCCGCGCACCCTCACGGTACGGTTTTACACAAAGAGAAGAGGCGGTGATGTGGGGGGGACAATTGGAAACCACACACTAGAGATGATAGAGAAATAAAACTGTTCAGTTTCATTACAGGAAAGACAACAGCGCAGGCAGAGAGTGAAAAATATACCGCACATGATTGCTCCATGTGTGGGTTTTCATGTCAGAGTACAAGAAGCATCTGCTCTCGTGAATTTGGGAGCATAAGAGAAAGAGGTTCAATCATCAGACCTTTACATAATAATAGAGTTGCGGATTTAACACCTCTTCCAATTCTCCATTTCATATTACTTCTGTGCAATACGCAGCCTTACAGTTCCTCCTCAGCAGTTGACATTTGAGAGTAAAAATAAAATACAACACAGGCGCAGGCTGTACAGTGTACAGTGTGTACAGTGTTTGGAAGATGGCAATGGCTTCTGGCACATGTTGAAAGTGTCGGGGTCCTGCACAATGCAGTCGATAAAAAGTGTTCTCTCTTTATCTCTCTCCGTTTGTTCTTGCCTGGTCAACGTCCTTCGGAGGTTCGGCTTGTATCTGCCAGCGGAAACAATGCTTTCAAGGCTGACTTCATTAGATGGACGCCCAAGAGAAAAGCTTTTAAGGCTGCTTTAAAGAAAATGTGTCAGGTAACCTGACACATGCGTTTGTGTGGGTGGGTAGGGGTGTGGGGGTTGGGGGTTGGGGTTGGGGGGGGGCGGACATGGGCTAAGTTGTCATGTTTTGTTTCATCAACCAGGCGCTACATTTCAGACATCATGTACTATGCGATCCAGGGCACCTTCAGTAAAAGCTGTAAGTAAGAGCCGACGTATTATTACCTTTTAAGACACGAAGCCACCCCAGCATTCATTCGGTCATGTTTATGTGCCCCCCTAATAAGCATTCATCCTCCTTTTAGCTCTGCTTGGGTCTCCACAAAGACCTGAAGGAAATATCTGGCCCTTTAGTTGCAAACCAAAAGTTGTGGCCTGTATCACCAAAAAATGCTTCAGATCAAGGTGATAATTCTCTGTGGGTCACTACAAGAGCCACCTTTCACATACACTTCGTCATTTGATACATTGTGAATGTAGAAATAGTGACTATTATCGTCAATGTTTAATAATATAAAGCCACTATAGTATAGTGGCTTTAAATTAATTTACTGTAATTAACTGGTGTAGAAAGTAAATTAAAAGTTTACCGAAAAAAACCCGTGATCTTTGGTTGTGAGATTGTTTTGTCATCTACTAATTCTTTCAATCTCAATGTTTAACTTAACAGCTTATAAAAAAAGTTTGATGTTGAAATATGATTAATAAGAGTCGAGTAAAATACGAAAATGGGTAAGCTTAGATAAAATGTGAACTCATAACAGAAGACAGCATGTTAAAATTCTTTCTGTCTCCAACTATGAGTCGAGCAGCAGCTCCTCTTTTGGCCACTAGGGGAGCTAAAAAACACAAAACTAGATCAGACTCTCAACCTGTGCAGCTTGCTCTCATGCTCACAGCCCAAAAAGCACCAACTCTCCTCCTCCTCCTCCTCCTCCTCCTCCTCCTCCTCCTCCTCCTCCTCCTCCTCCTCCTCCTCCTGCACACATGTCACCGTATTCTATGCGCGCTGTACTGCGTGACAAGTTCACTGGAACACGCACATGATCCTTTGCATTCAGTCCACATTCAGAGGGGCCATCGTCTGCCAATGCGCAGCATGCCTGTGTGCACAAACAGGGTTTGTCAGCAGAGTGGGATGAAACAGATGTGAGCTGGGTCTGGGCAAATGTATTCTTTTTCTTCAGCGAGAGGAAGCATTGACTGCAGGCAGGGGATGGATGCCCCACATCCCACCAGCGCAGCGTGGGGAGGCAGAGGTGGGGCGAGACAAGTTGGGGGGGGGGGGGGTTGGCAGAAACAGATGTGGCTACCCCATCCCCTCCCCTTGCCTAAATAAGTCATGCTCCAAATCCTTTTATCTACACATTCTAACAGGTACTAGTGAGTTCCCAGAGGAGAAGAATGAAAAAGATAATGGGAGGAGAATAAAAACAAAGAGAAAGATGGAGAAAGGGCTGTGCCCATCACTGCTGCAGAAGGCTTAAGTGGGCTTTTCTCTTGCCATGATGTAATTCTGATCAAACCCTGCAGCTCTGATTCACTGGTTGCTATTCACACTCACACAGTGAGAGAGAAAGTACAGGAAGGTGATGAAACTGATTTTTTAAAAAAAACAGGCTAAGCGGAGATGTCGGCGCACTTATTCAAAGATATTATGAAAGATGGAGGAAAAGGAGCAGGAGCAAACCCGATTCTAGAGACATGAATGTGTGATGTCCCTCGATCCAGCAGATCAAATCTATAGGCTCCAATCACAAGACAAACAAAGACACGGACCACACACGGCAATCACAATCATATGCAACATTTGCATGATTCACACTTGATTCGACATAATATCTCTCTCACAAAATAAAAGAAAGCACAAACAACATCCATGCGCACACACATGACACACACTAATGCTATGTGAACAGGAGTCACTGAGTGTGAAATGGATGCGGGCCCCCCAGCCCTGGTGCCTTAGCCAGCTGGCGGTGGTCCCAGCTCTCCCCCCCCCCCCCCCCCCTCCATGCCACTGCCTCCCCAAAAAAGCCTGCGCGCTTTGATATCAGCCAAGCCCCTGGCTACCCAGACATCTGGAAGTTATTATTCAACAGAGCACGCCACAAAGCGCCATTTCCATAATGAAACATCACATTTTGTTTCTGCGCCCTGCTTCCTTGCTCGCGCTCGTATTCGTGGCGTATTTCTGACCTCTGGCCCCGTCTCGCACTCTAGCTGTTGGCAACTCCTCCGGATCTTCGTATTAGTTGACTCACTGGACTTTGAACAGCCTATCATTTGACCTTTAACACGTTGTTTCGTACTGAAGCTCAGTCGCACCACACTAACCAGTGAATCATCTGGAGTGGCTACAGAAGCACGAGAATTAAGGCCAACCTATTCAGAGCCACAGCGACATACTGGTACATCCTTTGTTGGTCAATGTTCCACTCCGCCTACCTGTTTGTCTCCGTGATTGTATTACTGACTGTGAGCCATCACTTCTGTTTTTTGTCTGGCCATGCACACCAGAAAGAGGACCCAGCTGAAAGCTTCTGCTTTTGAATAGTTTGAAATGCCAGCTCTCAAAATACTTAAAAAAGTTCAGCTATTAGAAGAGTCAGAGAGGTTCAGTCATTTAAACTAACTGGCGTCAGAAGGGTTTTTCGTTGATTTGATTTTCCTCTTCTGCTTACAGTACACACACACACACATCTAAAGTTCAAAGTTTATTATGAGTTATGATTAACTCATCATCTACAGATCACCGTTTACATGTCTGACTCATGTGTGTGAGGGTGTTTAGCACTGCAATGAAGTGCAAATGCAAATCAGAGTTTAATTCAGTTAATTAACACTCTACGAACACACCACTGACATATCGACGACTTTAAAGTTGATGTGGTTAACTTGGTACCAAACGGTTACCTATTCATACCTCCGGCACATTCGGAGGAACATCAGCATGCATCTGGATTCGCGTTTGTGGCCACTTAATGAATGGAAGTCCAACATTCACTCTCCGTCATGCTGCGTTGTATACCCCACCACTTCCTGAGACATATATCTGTCTCCTCAGCTGCTGCACACGCTCCACTACCTTCACCAGCTCGTCGCCAACTTTGTTCTGGTTGCTGGTGCTGGCCAGGTAGTGTATAATGGGTTTTTAAGAGCTTTCTTCACTGGCCGGCACGATGAGAGCAGTGAGACCGAATCGAAACAATGAGCAGAAAACAAGCATTGCGGCTCTGTAGAAGTGAGGGGAACTGCAGTGCTGACACTGTAATTCTGTGAGCTGTCAATAAAATACATAAGTCATCATGAACGTATTGATTTTACCTGCTTCCAGCGTTAAAGTTGTCAATTACTTTTACAAACAGCTTTGGGGGGGCTTCAAAATTTGAGCATGTTTCTATGGCTAGAAAGTTCCTAAAAAAACAAGTTTGCCTCCTGAGACTGAGCGGATCCTTGTCAGCCATTATGTTTTGTGCGCGATGCATTCGTCTCAGCTGGATTTGATCTCATCAGGAACTTACCGGCCCACCGCCTGCACGCTGATGTCTGGGATTACACTGTGTCAGTGAACATGGGCCCATTATCAAGTGGGCTTTTGCCACCTAATCTGATATTTGACCATCACATTTGTGGTTCTGTAATCACGTGGACGGTTGAACTCAGGCTGCTCAGTCCTCGCCTGACCCCTGACAGCTTTTAAATGGAGGTGGAAGAGTCGGGGACCCCTGGGGTATCCAAGGCACAGGATGTTTTCCAATAACAGCTTATGGCTGAGGGGAATCATACTGTCCCCCTGTGGCAGTGTGATTCTATCACTTTGAGCCATGTGCCACTGCTACTTGTTTTGCTCCCTTCTCTCTCGCTCTCTCTCGCTCTAAAACCCCAAGGAGTTTTGACCTGATTCTTGGCTGTTGCTATCCCCAGACCACTGGAGAAAATGTGATAGGAAGAAGAAACTCCGGCATGACAATTGCAATTTGAAGCATGATATTTGCCCGTCTGTGCTTGTGCTCAGCAGGAGTAAAACTCACCTCATTTCCATTTTGCAGAAGTGACGGTGGGTCAATTAGGGCCAGTTGGACCACGGTCTCCCAGACATGTGTGCTTGGACCGCTCGCTGTCAGTTTAAACTGGACCGGCTCGTCCAGGCTGGCTCCCTCTCCCTGGGCAACGATGGACCCATCTGTCCGCACGCTGAAGATTGGGTCGCTGCTCTGGAATACCACAGCTTCGTTCCCCACGCAGTCGTCGAACTTCACTGTAGACAAGAGAATTGCAAAGATTCAACGTACTATTCATTACAGGGTGTATTTTCTCGTCATGTAGCGGTTGAATCAAACACACGCACAGCACACACATCTCAGTATAGGAAGCACATAGCAGAGTGATAGAGACAGTGGCGTTACGATCAGCCCCAGTGAACATTATTATGACCAGGCGGCAACCTCCGGGTCCTAAAAGTGAAGCCAATGCAGAAATGTAAGTTCTGTCCACTGGCCAGCAGGGGGCGACTCCTCTGGTTGCAAAAACAAGTCAAATTGTATCGAAGTCGATGAGAAAATGCCTCTACGTCTCTCTTGATTTATTCCCTCAGTAAACATTGTAAACATGAGTTTATGGTCTCAATCTCCAGTTTCAAGTCTTCTTCAATACAGCATGATGTTCATTTCGTATATTATGGTCCGTTTCGAGTACAACAGACCATAAAGCAGGGAATGCTTCAGGGCGGGGCTACCCAAGGGTATATTCATCGTCGTGTAATGGCACCAATGTTAATTCAATGTGAGTGTTTTTTAACACAGCCACGTTTCTGAGGTGGTATTCTCAATCACTTGCAAGAGCCCGTCCTTCACTTAACACATTGGAGGTGGAACTGCACTGGCGGCACCGTCTATATTATTTTACGCCACAAGATAGAAGGATTGTATCGCTGTGCCTTGTTGGAAGCTGGTGAATCTCACCATTGGTCTCTATTAGTTACAGGTAAAAAACATCACGAGCAAGAATAAGACCAGTGGTCATAATATAAGTAAAACTGGTCACTTTAAAAGAAATGCATAGCACAAAGAAAAATAAACGATATACAGGGAGTAACCTACACAAGCAATCATTCAAATTGTCAGCTTCGTTTGCATAAACAGTACATTTATAACCATGAATAGAACACACACAAGCTGTACTCTTCTGTCAGCAAATATTGATTCCACTAGTGTTGTGGCATTTTAACTGCACTGTGCATTTTTATTCCCCCGGAGTGACAAAACACTGTGCTTTTAGCTTTTAATCTGAAGGTCAAATTGCTGTATTTCTAGTCTTTCTCCAGTTATCTCTGGCAGCCAAACTCAGCTCTCAGCCATGAGGTCACTATGCTTGCCGTCCCGTCCTCTTCTTTCTGAACTTTGTGTTTACACTGAGATGAGATAAACTGGAGACATATGAAAACCACAAACACTCTATGCAGCACAACATATGACACCAAATGATAAAAAACCCTTTTGACTATTTGTGTGAACAACCATACCGTACAGAAACATAGAAAACAGGGCTCCGATTGCCTTGAGAGAAAAAAATACTTTCAAACTGAAAATAAAATTAACCAAAATAGCAATTTGTGAGAGATGGGACTGAAAGACACGAAGCCTCAATCACCAGAGCATCATTGCACTGAACACAAACTTTCGGAAACACTGGTTAATATGCAGCAAATGAGCTTGAAATGTAAAATAGTCCTTATCCACTTCCTCCACAACGGAACATTAAGTACAATACAAATAAGTATTCTAACAAGACAGAACAAAGACGATAAGCCACGATAAGAAAGACTTTTTCTATCACATTAAGATGGCACTGCATTGTATCAGCTGAGTGTGGAGCCTTTGGCCCTCTTGTGTTCGATCTCACAGTCCATGAGAAGCAGAGAAGATGAGTCACAGACCAGTGTAACCGATATTGGCCAGCCGTCCTCATCGCCTTCCTCCCTCGCGGCGCCCGCAGCCTTTCCTCTCGGGGATTACAACGTCTAGACGGCATGTCGTCGGAAAACCCCTGAGCTGGAGGCAGTAGCTCACCGTCGCATCTCCTCTTCCCACGTCTCAACGACAGCTGGAACATGGCTTCCGTTACGGAGACTAAACCGTGAGTAAATCCGGCTGTTTGTTTGTGTCTGGCCTTTAATACGCCTGTGGTCAAGTCGGTGCCCCACTCTGGAAAGCTCGATGTCCAGACAGCCACTCAGAGCTGAGTCAGAGGGGACGGCTCTTCAACGACACTGAGTGGAGCAGGTGCTGCCCAAGGGAGGAGACAGGGCATGCAAGGTGGATTACATCAATCCAAAAAGACAGAAAAGCCTCCGCTGTTCATCAAATTGTTGCTCTCTTTGTGTAGCTGAACATTTCTACCCCAAACAAACCACTGAAAAAGTCTGCCTGCTGTTTGTCTTATTCTCTTTCCTTTTTGTCCAATCCTCTCTCATTTCTTTCATTGTAGATTCAGATTCGATTTGAAGGTTTTTCGGGGGGGGGGGAACAATAACAAACATGCCAGTTGGCAAACGTGTCTGTACAAATAGAGTTTTGGAACACTGCCTGATTATAGTAACAATAAGAACATCAAAAATCAAAGCCAAAGCATGCTTTATTGTCTTTCCAAGTCTTCAAATCTGCAAAAAGTGGGGAAAAAAACCCACAAGCAGCGGGTGGTTTGTTGTCCCTTTGCTCACTCGGCCTCCAGTTTTTGTCTTGTGTCTCTCTGCACTATATGCACGGAGCTACCAGTGCAGCAGTGTATCACGGCTGGTCAAAGGTTCATGATTGTCGTTTCCTTTCTTCTTTTCTTTCTTTGTTCGTTTTGAATATTACAATAGAAACCCGGGGGAATATCATTGTTCTAGAACACAATCTTCAGCACAAAAGGTGGTGTGGAGCTGCAGCGGCTAGGACCTCATGGCGATAAGGTGCTTGGTTTCAATGTGTGTGTGTGTGTGTGTGTGTGAGTGTTTGTGTGTCTATATGTGACAGCCCCGATGATAAACTGGTGACCTGCCCAGGGCGGCCATTTACATCCCAACTTGTTTGTCGAAGATAATACAACAAAGTCTGTATCCCATTTCATTTCTTAATTCTTTCTGCTTCGAGGCACTGATGGTGCCGGCCAGTGAGCAGTCTACGGGGCTGTTCACGTGCCGTGTTTTTGGGGCGCTCTCAAAGCCAGTGTTGTCAATGCAGACGCAGAAGGCATGCGTTTCAAAGCGACTATTTTTGAGGGCGTGACGGTTGCGAACCGGAGATACAAATTGGTTTTGGAACGCTGCATCGTGCACCACATGTCACGTGACCAGGAAATACCAATCATCACAGCAGGCTGATATCTTTTCCTTCTTCCAGAAGTATCCGTCTTCGGTAAATATGTCCCACGGACTACTTTGCTTGCGTCACCCTTCTTTCCGTCCAAAGACGTCAGAACAACCGGTTGAAAGGTCAGACCAACTGAGGACAGACGAATGGAGCAGTACAGCTACAGTGAGGGTGTTGCTGGCGTTTTTAGATATGAAATGTAAGCGGCCCCTTAATCCATGATCTCTGTTTTGGTGATTTAATATGCCACTCGCTATTTGTTTATCGGTAAAAAAAAAAAAAAAATCTTTCAGTAAAAATCGGTAAAAGCCAAAATTGATTGAGCCAATAAATGAGGCAAGCAGTAGCGTACACTATAGCGGTGTAATCGGTCCCCGTGTGTGTTTATGTGGGCATTTATTCTCTATGATTGCACGCATGTACCAACAACGACAGGCTGAACTAACTGCACCAATACCCACGCACACATGGAGTGACAGGCTGCGCAAAGAGTACCCGGAGGGTCTTGTTCTTGCACCAATTAAAGAAAAATCAAAGACAGTGCCAATTTTACCCCTCAATCAACACACACACACACACACACACACACACACACACACACACACACACACACACACACACACACACACACACACACACACACACACACACACACACACACACACACACACACACACACACATCCAATAGCTCCTCTTTCACTCAGTTGGGTCGATACTGCTATAAGAGAGATTATAAAATTGGCCAACAACAGAGCAATGAAGCCCAACGGCACAGTGCTGCACATTAACAAGTCGTCTAAAGCAGTGGGCCCAGGCTGAACATTGATCTGGCAAATAACACAGACACCCCAGCGTGCCAAGTAGCCAGCCCAGCACTTCTCCACTGTCTAGTCAATGTGAGCAGTCACACCCCAGAAATGTAACAAATGCTGCTGTTGCCATGCTATGTGCGTTCCCAGACGCACATGGCATCTGATTTCTTCATCACCGTTGCTTGGAAGGCGGTGAAATGTTGCTTCAGGTGTTGCTTGGATGACATTGCACCCCCAAACCGCATTTTTCACATTTCCCCCCACTTTTCCAATTAAAGTTTCCCTTCTCCCTCCAACAAGACAAGGACAAGGAGAGCGACGCTGGAAAGAGTTGTGACCTTCCTGCCGCGTTCGCTGGGCAACCTGACGGGAAGTAGGTGACAAGTGTTGAAAGGGAAGGCAGAAGGGGATACAGTCAGGGGAGAGAGAGAGAGAGAGAGAGAGAGAGAGAGAGAGAAAGCTGAGGAGTGATGGTGAGAAGGTGAGAGGAGAGGGGGGAGAAAGAAGGGCAGAGAGGGAGAAAGACTGATGAAAGGAAGGATAGCGTGTGGAGGGGGGCAATCTGAGAGACAGCGAAATTATTGAAAGACCGTTAAAGGAGGAGAAAGGGAAGAGGTGAAAGACGCTCATAGGCAGATTGCGGTTGCCAAAGTGGCGATGTCCAGAGGCAGCACAGTTTATAGCTGTAGCGGTTTAAATTGTTCAAAGTACGGTGCATGGAACGCATCAGATGTCATCCTGCCCTGCGAAAGAGTAAAGAAACCACTCTCGCCCCGTCCTGACATCTGCTACAATCAGGCCCATTGAGGACAAGAGAGCAGGAAGTAGAGAGAGGAGGATGAAGATGATGAGGAGGAGGGAGGGATGAGAGGTGTGAAGGTGGAGGCTGGGGAGGGCAGCGGATGGGGGGCTGGCACTGGGATCCTGGCTCAGTGATCTGGCTCTCTCTCACACGGCCACATTGCAATGGATGGGATGCTCAGATGCCCGTTTAAACAGGTTAATTGGGCTGGCCTCCCGAGAGAGATGGGGACAGATGGATAGAACGGGAGGGGAGAGAAAGAGAGAGCGACAAAGGGAGAGCGACGGAGCCCGAAGAGATGGAAACGGGGCAGGATGAAGCGGCGGACGGCGAGAGACGAGTATAGAGCAGAGCTCCACAGTGGGCCGGGCCCTCAGTGACAGGCTAAACAGAGCCAGGTCCACTGTTCGCCACTGATAGACGATGAAGGAAGACAAACTTGTGAGGGGAGGGTGTTTAAAGCAAAGAAGCTGGTTCATTGAAGCCAGTCACGGGGGGGGGGGGGGGTCTCGTCCCTCCGATCCTTTCATACAGAACGCTTGATGGCAGTGACCGGCTCACATTACACACACAGACACAACGTGAGGGGGAACATGCACTGGACACAGAGATGCTTCAAACTCTGCATGACCGTCCAGAAATAGAGGGTGGAGACAGCACATCAAACCAAAAATATGCATTCTAAAATCCTTTTCATCCACAGAAACAGAGGTTGTATCAAGTACACATATATTAAGTATGACACAGACAGGGAAATTGAATGAACTGCTTGAGAACAAAGGAAAAAAATGAAAAGGAAATAATGAGGTGATAGGTTTTTACTTTTATTGGTTCCCACAGAGAACCAATGACGGCTAATGTTAAGCACAGCTTCACATTGTTTGCTGTTTTACTGCTTCACCGGGGAAAGAGACTGAAAGAGGCGTTGTTTGGTTTGGAAGGGGGGAGAGAGAGAGAGAGAGAGAGAGAGAGAGAGAGAGAGAGCAAGAGAGAGAGAGAGAGAGAGAGAGAGAGAGAGCGAGAGAGAGAGAGAGAGAGATCGAGAGAGAGAGATCGAGAGAGAGAGAGAGAGAGAGAGAGAGAGATCGAGAGCAAGAGAGAGAGAGAGAGAGAGAGAGAGAGAGAGAGCTTGCGAGGAAAAAAAAAGATTGTTTGTAGGCATAAGTTAAATGTTCGTTGGGAATGAGAAAAAAAAGTGCGATCTCATCAACTTTTAAAAATAATGCTTTCATTCTGGGCACGAACAGGTTCTTGTTTTGAATTTCTATTATGTAACAGCTTTGTTATTTCCGAGATTCATTTCCTCTGAAATGTGCTTATACAGCAGCACCGCTCCACTGCAGAGGACTGTGCTCCATGATGTGAGTGGAGAAGTGTCGGTGTCCTGGATACGGACCGCCTGTGGGGTCTTATGTTCAATTAAGCAGCTTTGCTCTGAGCTTTGTTTGGGTGAACACCGGTACACTTTACTTCACTGCTTCACTTTCTCTGGGTGGAAATCCAGAACGCCAGCATGAAATATTCGGCTGCACATATAAACTCGGCGACTTTTTACCCCAAAACACCTCTCTTGGTTTTTCTGGAAAATCCTGTCTGTTTTTTTACTCTCGTTCCATATTACATTTTAAACGAACGAATGAGAGAAAGCTCAGAAACAGGGAAAGGCTTGCGGCAAACCCAAGGCTACCTAGCATGTTGCTTTCTTTATACATCTTCCATCGAGAGGCCGTGGAAATGCTCCCAGTCTCGTCTCTTGCTATTCTTTAGCTCAAAAATCGACACTGCACATTCATACACACATTCGCAGAGACCAAACGCAAAGACCACAGAGACATTGCGTTTGACTGCTCAGCGTCTCTCTAATGACTGATTAGTATTCCTCGAAACAAGCACAGAGGTGCTTGATTGGCCTTCATCAATTCTCAGCCATCTCTCCCAGCAAGGCCTGAGTTCATATCAGGTCTCCAAACAATCAGTGTCTTACTTCCTGTATGACTCAGACAATGCCTTCAAATGCCCATGACCACGAAACAAATAATACTTTCATGAAAAGTGACTCATCAAACCGACATGAAAAATGTCAGTTTGCCAACTATTCCAAGTGCTACACGTTCAGCTTAATCACCAGCAAATACACTCTTATTTGCTTCATTTAGGACTTTATGAATTAATACTCCATACCCTTCTTCTTCTGCATTGTGTGTTTGTTGTGAGAAATGAAATAATGGAGGACAGACAGAAAAAGAGCAGTAAGAAAGAGGGAGAATGAGAAAACGAAAGAAAATCATGTCTTTTGGCAATTAGGGCTGGCTTTAGTGGTGATTAGGAGAGAAGGCAGGGAGAGAGAGCGAGAGAGAGAGAGAGAGAGAGAGAGAGAGAGGGGGGGAGAGAGAGGGGGGGGAGAGAGAGAGATCAGGCAGAATAAAGCCTCTCCCAGGAAGAGAAAAGACCCTTTGTAGAAAAAAAAGAAGAGGAAATAAAAGCAGCATGAAAGTAAGCACAAACTTCCCCAACTTTCTTTACAGCAGTGGTCTGTGCAGCAAGTTTAGTTGGAGCACACACACACACACACACACACACACACACACACACACACACACACACGCACACAGTTAAGACAGTCAAAAGGTATTTACCCAGCAAACCACAGCTCATATCCCTACGCTCCTCGCATTCCCTCTCAGCAGTCATTTGGCCTTTTACCCTGCCTCTCTCTCTGCGGCTATAGGGGGAAAAACAAGAAGTCTAAAACGCTCTGGTGGTTGCGGTTCAAAGAGTTTTCTGGATCGATACAAATACAATGACAGATTTGCAACATACAGTAGATCTCAGTCCTTGGCCCAGATTTTGTACCATTACTATACAGCTATTCTGCAACGAGATATCCGATGCAGCAGACTGAGGTTTGCGTAACGCGCTCCGGCGTCTGCAGGACTGCTTGTGGTTCCTGAGGTATGAGAGATGATGTTGGAGGTGGTGTTGATACAGGATGGAGAAAGACTGAGGAGGGGCTTACGGTGCACAGTTTACTCTGAGAGGGATTGCTGCCGTCAGCAATTTGCATCAAGTCAGGCTCTGCAGGATTTGGGTTTGCGTCCATGCATTCTAATTTTGCTAACCTTATTCCACCCCTTTTGTCTGCTCAGTCCACCCGCAAGAGCCAACGAGACTCAGGTGCCACTTGTTTTCGGACAGCAATCTCAAGGTCAGTGCATCTATGTGTGTGTGTGTGTGTGTGTGTGTGTGTGTGGGTGTGTGTGTGTGTGTGCTTTCCTCTCCAACAGTCATATCTATTAATCTCTGCAGGAAAAGCTCCCAGTCATCACCCCGTCCCTATACACCAACAACTGCATGGCTTCATATTCTCTGTCAGGCTGGGAAACACGAGGAAGAATAAAGATACTGTCGTATAAAAAAGGCAGGTTTGTACAGGCCATCACAAACAAAGGCTTCAACTTTGCCTTTATTTCACTGTTTGCCTGCAAGCATCACATATGCGTGTTGTAAAGAAAGAGAAATCATTTTCATATTGTTTTCTCTTGCTTCCCCAAGGAAGCAAACAGCACAAAATTGCTTTCCCCAACTGCTGGAGGAAACACAGGCGGTATTTCTCAAATCTAATCAACATCTCTCCATCAAAACTTGAAGAAAAGGTTCTGTTTTTCCAATTGTAGGGGTCAGAGCATAAAGCAGAGAATTCCCTCTGGCCTTTAAACCGTGGAAGAACATACATGCAATTACACAATCTGTATGGAGGACAAGGAACATGTTTTTTTTCAGCAGTAAGAGGTTATATATCGCTTCTTTTCCCCCTTGAAAGATAGCCATCATGCTGTGATCCCTGACATCCTGAGGCTGATGGTGGACTACGAAGGCTGAACCATGCAATTAGAGGGTCTGAAGTTTCCCTGAGATAGGAACTGAGTGGAAAGTTCAACAAGCGGCCAAATCAATGACATGACTCCAAGAACGAGGAGTAATACTAGAAATACAACAGAGCAGTAAGTGATCGTCGAACTGCGACACCATGAAGTGAATGATGCAGAGACGTTTTGAACACATCGCCCTTCGTATTGATTTCCCAGCTTTTAAGTTCGAACTGGATCAAACACCACTTTAAAAAAAAAAAAGATGACAGCCCGTTTTATCCACTTAAACTTCAAAAGTTCATAAATAATACTTCATATAGCTCGTAAACCCGTGACAAATGAGCCGATATCTGTCACTGCTAATGACCAAAGATACTCTCTGTTGTTATTCTTCCTTCACAAAACATGGAGACTACGTTACCCAAAATGCCACTTGACTGCCGACAGTTCAGTCAAAGATTCAGTCTGGAGACACTAAGTCCCAAGCAGAGATGAGGACACTGATATAGATATCGGTTGTCGGGCAGATACTGACTCAAATGGCTGGATGGGACGAATCGCAGAAAAATCATGCGATTAATCGCGATGAAAAATTGTAATTGTTGCCCAGCAGTAATATATATATATATATATATATATATGTGTGTACTATATATATATATGTATATGTTTCAAACTTTAGGTCTTCAGTCCTGACCAATGCTTGAGGCAGTTTATCAGATTTCAGGTAATTCACTCTTGGATGAGTAAAATCGGTGGAGTTGACTTGTATTTTTATATCTGTTATTGTAGTAAGATACTGTGATATTGTGACATGACGGAGGTGAAAACCAGCGTGTGCGGGTAAATCCTGGAGTACATACAGGAATGTGTGTTATAAAGCTGCGCGCTGGAGTATAGTGTCATCGAGCAAGCTAAAGGAGAAACATTAGTCACCGCTGATTACGAACAACATCTTCCTGAGGACATCTGTGTCATTATGTGTGTGAGAACATGATGTTTTTCTATTATGTAGCAGCCCTGAACCTTCTTGTGGGCTGAAGGAGCGCTCCTCTACAGAGACGTGACAGATGGGTGTTAAAACTGTCAGCTAAATGTGTCTTAGGGCTTATAGGCAATAACAGGGCATAGCCCTCAGGATGGTAGAGCCGAGCGGTTTTAGTATGTTTGTGTGTCCACATGAATGCATTTCTCTCTCTCACACACACACACACACACACACACACACACACACGTTGAACCGTCCAAATATCTCTCCTGTGGGTGAAAGTGTGAAATACAGGAACACTTTGCTGCAACTGTTGATAAGGTGCACACCGCTGTGTCAGGTAACACCTATACACTGGCAAATACCCTTAAAGCCTCTCTCAAACACACCCACACACACACACACACACAGCATGGGGAGAGAATCACAGGAGCCGGGGGCTGAAGGAGGCTGGCAGAGAAGGGCTCCCAGAGGTACAAACAAAGACAGCAGCCTAACAGCCCACCCTCTCCACTACCTCCTCCCAAAAACCAACAAATCCTCGAGTACACACAAACAAACACATATGCTTTCCAAACATATGCACATGTGTCATTTGTCAGACTGTCAGATGCGGCAGTAACTTTCATTGCAGCTAATTGTTGTGCAATCTAGCAGGAGAAGGCCCTGGAGCGCTAATCGGAGAGGCCATGCGGTGTGTGTGTGTGTGTGTGTGTGTGTGTGTGTGTACGTGAGGGCTTTCATGAGTGGTTATACGCATAGATAAGCACATGTGCATCAGTGTGAGTTTAGCGCGTGTGTGTGTGTGGTCTGCTCATGGTATGGTTCGTGTGTACAAGGGGAAATAAATTAGCAGTGCGAGCAGGTTGCTCTGACAAGTCCTGTTAATGAGAACATCCTCCAGAGCCTTTTGTGCCGGGGAGAGAAACCAGAGGCCGTGATCATCTGTTCAGCCTGGAAGACGGCATGGAGGGAGGGAGGCTGCAAAAAGCCTGCACAATTAGACCAGACCATCTGCAGGAGAGGTGCTAATGTCGAGTTGGAACTATGAGAGGTGGAAAAGGGAAGAGGAGAAATAACTTTTGCCGTAGAAAGAGACGACCCAGAGGAAATGGAGGAAAGTTTTACGTAGACGGCTGAACTGAAACAAGATTTAGTATTTAGTCCAGACATCTGCGCACTGTGCGCTGATAATATTTAAATATCTTATAAGTCAGAAAGCTCCAAGGCATGTGTGGTCCAACATGTGTGCATATTGTGTGCGCGCACACACACACACACACACACACTCACTCACACACACACTCGAGATAAGTTGCCAATTTGGCCAGAGTTGACTCATTTGCACCTGGCTTAGTGAGGCGACGCCAACTGGCTTCCCGTGAGTTTGTAAAATCACAAACCAAGTTGAGGGCTTTAGAAATGCATGAGGCGCTTCGCCGTGCAGCATTACCATGATTCATCTTCACAAAACTGCGAAAGCTTGTGATAATCGCTTTAGCTAATCCTCGCACGCTTCAGGCAAACAAGCATGGGAGAGTGAAGGGGGTGGTTCTCTAACCCTGGGGAGGGGTGGCACTGAACCGGGTGATGGTGCCGGTGTGGGTGAAGACATAATGGCCAGAGTGGGAGTTCTCTGTATGTACCGTGTGTGCATGCCACCTATAGTCCTCACAAGTACATCCAAGCGATGTTACAGGCAAATGGAAACTGTCCAATTCAAATGAAACGTTCAAGATGTGAAGTGGAAGAAATCAAAGGAAATTCTGCCACTCGGTGCAACCAGTTACTCAGTGTTTCTTGGACAGAATTAATTGTGTGTTTGTAAATGTGTGCAGCCAAAAAGCACATTGTCAATGTGTCGTATTCACGACTCATTGTATTTCCTTTAATGGCGCCTCCTAGCAAAAGTGTTTCACATGACTGTACTTGTAAAACAGGAGTGACAGCAAACGTATTGAATCTGTTTGCATATAGCTTCATCCTCTTGGCTCAATCTATGCATGCTAGCATCTGCATCCAGGCACATTCATCATTATCCATCACCCCGTTGACACGCGGGCTGCCTCTCATTCTCAGCTCTGCCCGGTTGCAAAGCCTCACCTGTGCTGCTTCTATTCCTAGACTTCGGATGCCTCCAGTAGAGCGAAAGCACAAAGGCTTACACCCAGACTGACACTTTCCTGGGATATGGCCTATAGACATGGCCGCAGGATCACCTCATTACCATCAGAGGGGTCTCTGCTCCCTGACAAGTGAGACTTCACTGCACTGCTCTCATGAAATAATGAGCAAATATCACCTCTAATGGCTAAATATAGGTAACCGTGGCTTCAAGCGACGCGGTGCAGAAAGCATACACGGCGAGAGGTGTCTCGGGCCCTCTCGAAGTTTCCGTTGGCGTGTGGGCGTGAAGGAGTGCACAAAGTAAACAAAAGACTTTGTGATGGTGTTTGATGAGCGCTCTTAGCCTGTAGCTATATCGCGCATTAGGCACAGACGAGCCCCAGCCAGCTCCCACACTGTTAATGCGGAACACATTACAACGGCACAATGAGTTATGATTGCCATTAGACAGCAAATGATTCAGACTTCACCGCTGGAGTTAAAGGGCTGCGCCTGCTGTGCCCCGTCCTTTCTCGTTCCCTGTCCACGCTCACTCCGGCGACACTCCGGCGACAATCACGCCGCTAGACTCGCCGAGCGTGTCCACTCGCATTTAGAGAGCCTTTTTACCGCTTTTTGTGAGCGTACACAGAGTAGAGTGCGTTTCCCACTGATGTCTCTGCTTAAAGCACATATTTACGTCACTCTGATCGGAAGGAACCTTGAGCTGCACTGACCGAGTGAAACACAAACGCACTACATTAGTGTGAAAGACGAGTGCACGTCGCAGTCTTTCGACAGAGGTGAGCTCAGCGTCCTTTCTCTCTTGAAACATGCCAATTCTTCTCCTCTCTGCGCTTTTTTCAGCGCTAGCGGGAGTCCAAATAATGCATTTTGATAAACCATGAGGGGAGCAGTCGATGGGGAACTAGTGGGGAGAGAGGAGGAGAAGAAGTGGGGAAGGATAGAATAAGGGACGAAGAGACCTCTCTTTTCCAGTGGACTCTCTTTCATCGCCCACATGATCCATCTCTCCCTCTGGGGCTGCGAGGCTCGCTGTGGAATGAATGAGAGGCAGAGCGTGGGCAGACGTTAACGCTAAGATAATGACGGCGCTTTGTCAGCCCTGGCCTGAAGCGCCGTCTCTTGGCACATGGAAGAGGAGGGAGACGCCAGGACGGTATGACGGAAGAGAGGCTCTGTGGATGCGTTTCTCAAATCTCCGGTCGTCTGCCGTGGACAGGACCAGAAGAGCATTTGATACTCGGCGTTTGATTACTGCAAACAGGCTAAGAGAGCTCTCACACTGTGTCAAAGAGTGTCAGTGGTCAGAAACCTCATCCGCTTCTCTCCATCCACGCTCGGCAAAGCTGTGAGCAATTATGGTGAAGGGAAAAGTTTCCCCCGAAGAACAGGAGCCGAGACGTGTTTGAGGTGCGAGGGAATTCTGTTTTAATATGTGAACTGCAGTGAACTGGCCTTGACCGCTGTGGGGGGGAAAGTAAGGAAGAGACCTGCATTTGGTTATTAAGCTGCGATTCAAACTGTGAAAAGTTAACCAAATGAAACCATCAAAGCAAGGATTGGTACTAATTACCACTGCTGTTTAACATCTGACATACAAACAAACAAACACGCCGCACGTGCTAAATGTGTTCTCCACGGGTTCGACTGAGCCTCATTTATTTGAAGGCCTGCTGGAACTTGATTTGTGGCTGCGAACGCCCGTGCTGTGCATCAGATACACGGCAGATGCTTATTTACGATTAAACCAGTAAAGACAACACTTAGTGGTACAGTCACGCAACCGGGAGGAGCGGGGTACCAGAAAAACCGATCGACTGGGAGAAAAATCATAAAGTGCAAAGCTTTGAAAGCAGATAATTAGATCTGTGACAACAGAGCACAATAACAGTGTCAGCGGGGATGGAAAAGCCTGCATTGCATGAGACAACAGCACAATGCGCCTGTCTGAATAGTTCTGACATATATCCCATTCAACGACTGAGTCATATTTCGCATAACGTGAGCTGCTAATATGAGTAACGATGCCGAGATGGAGAAAAGTTTATCGTTCGATGAATCCGTTTTTTTTGGCAAATCTCTCCCCGAGTCATTTGGTGTGCTCCCTCCGTCACAGCCGATCACTGACTGAACAACAGCACAGTCAGAGACAAAAGTCCCGTCAGTGCCTCATTAGGCTGCTCGTTAGGAAGCTGGCTCTATATTCAAACATTCTCCACGCCTGACCATTGGAGTCAAGGCGAAGTCATCTCTCTCGCTCTTGCTGGCTGAGGGCTCAAGGTCAGTAGGATACGGCATTATCAGTTCCGCTACATTTTCTCTGACTGGTCCGGACCCGACGACCCGATCCCGGGGTCAGACAGCCTGAGGCCCTGTCTGCGCGTCTCACCTCCCCCTCTTCTAACGCACAACTTTGCATTGTCTTGATGCTGTGAATCACCAGCTTTCATTAGGTTGCATGGCCCTTGCCTGAGGGCTCCTGCCAGTGCAATTGAGACTGAACCACACAGTTCGATCGTTCAACTGCCAGCATTTGTTTTGCCATTATGGAACAGTACAATGGTTTACTGAGATGTATTGAACTCCTGGAAAACAAGCTTCAGAATTTGTATGACTGTTTAAAAAAAAAAAATAAATGAAGAGAGGAAAAGGATTTCAGACTGCATACGTTACATCACCTTAAAGACATGTTGATAACTGTCAATCACAGGTGCATCGGGTCTGACAGTGTTTATGTCTGGTGGGCTGGATCTCCGATCCAGAGTGTTCCAGTATTGGCTGCGGTCGAGGACGGACATGTGGAGGAGGAGGCATTGTCTGCTTCTGCCAGAACAAGTTGTTTCCCCCTAGTGTTTGGCACCCACCTGCCTGGCAGCCAAGTGGAGTCTGCATACAAACTTGCCTCCACATCTCTCTATAAAAGAAAAATCCATATTCCTCTGGAGAATTTTGTACACAACACTTTCACTCTAAACAGTATAAATATAGCCTCTTGCTGCAACCGTCATTTGTTTCATTTCTTCACTCCTTCATGTCTTTCTCGGGCAGATTTTTAACGTGGTGTGCCTTAAAACAACATTTGTGTCTTTGGACACTTCATCATGTTTTCTACACTTTAAGGGCACCCCAGAGGGCACTTTTTAAAGGTTTTCTCCACTGGGTGGTCACCCTGTGGGGTACTAGACATGGGCGTACTACCCTGAGTCATACAGTGGCTGGTGGCATTGAACAACTCTTACTGAATTGTTCAATTATGTGTTGTATCTGCGAAGCCTGTAGAATATGATTCACATAATTTCTATACTCATCAAACACATTCAATTACCCCGGCTGCCCGCGATGAAAACATTTGCACTGATGCGTAATGCTTCATTCCCCATTCAAGTTGTCACCTTCCTCTTTACAGAGAAAGAAAGACAACAAACACTGAAGCTAATTCTTTGCAAATCAGTGTCGATTGGACATTGGGAAAGGACACGCGCCTTCCAATGAAGTGAATAAATAGCAATCATAGAGGCATGTTTGTTTGGTACCCTCCATTTCCCTGCCTTAATATGGAAGGCAGGTTCAGATCTAGATGTGTCCAGGACATCGAGGGAGGAAGATGAACAGTGATGCTGCTTTGGAAAAGAGCAGAGGATAAATAGAAAACTAGGTCCACAGACACTTTGGCTATCTAGGGGAAACAAGTTGCAAGGTGAGGAAAAACAGCAGGAGTTGCGGATGCAATTAAAAGGCAGGGTCACAGGTGAGGGAGGACTGCTGGTGATTCATGACATTTCTCTTCTCATCGTTTTTCCTTCTTCTTTCTGTCCGCTGTTGTATTGCTGTAGTTCTTTTGTACTGGACTAAAGAGTGAGGCTTTTCATGAAAGGGATAGTTTGGTTCTTTTGAAGAAGGCTTGTATGAGGTACCTATCCATCCTCAGTGTCTTGCCTACAGTGGACGGCGGTCGACATGCCCCCAGTTTGGAAAAGCAGACACGAATACCAGCACGGCAGCAGAGCAATGTACTGCTGTGGACTTCAATCAAAAAAATAAATAAAAGTATTTTAGCCACAAAGGCAAAGGCTGACCAAAAAAATCAATACCAGTTTAAGTGTACGCAATACTTCGAATGTTCTCGCTGGTGAGCCAAAGCTACCAGACTGTTGACCGTGGCATTCTGGTGAATCTGAACTCTCCAAAGTCACACAACAACACAAACTAAACTAAATAATAGAGGCAGCGGTAGACCGGCAACAGTTTTTTTCAATAGAGTCTGGTGGCTTAGTTTAGAAAATAGATATATGATATATGATACAGGATACAATGGCTTCAGGTCCTTGTCGGAAACAGTTGGCAAAGTAAACCTGCAAAAATGTTCTAAATATAGTGTACACTCATCCTGAAAGGTTCTGCTGACGTCCCCCGTCCACAGCATTGTCTGCTTCTCAAAACTGGGGGCATGCCAAACCCTGTCTACTGTAGGTAACAGTAGCACCTCATACACACTCACTTCAAGAGACCCTTTGAGCAGAAAATATAAATAATGAACCATTCTTCAAATGTACACGCTTTTTTAATTGTGGGCACCATTCAGTGCTGGTCTGTGGCTTCTAACCTCTCTGGGAGGTGACTGCAATCGATAAGATGAAATAAGATGAAAAGCCCTTTGCCAATGCAGTCCATTATACATCAAATTACATGAGCAAACCAAGTCCCCATTCACATTGAATTGGGTTTTCACACTTAAATGGTGATATTAAATAACAGCATAAAGAGCTGCAGAAGCCTAATTTGTGTGCTCATTTGTTTTTGTGTATTCTGCTTGCTTAATCTGCTCTTTCCCTTCGCTGTGGGTTTGAGCAGTGGCGCGCACTTAGAGACATAATGAGAGCATCTTTGTGCCATATTACTGGGTGTAAAAAAAAATTAAAGTTGATACTGTTGAAAGGGTGAGATTCCAGCCAAACACAAGTATAAAGACTTGGACAGAAACACACACTTAGAGATCAGCAGACAAACACACACACACACACACACACAGGGAGCGGTGAGTAAAATCGGCTTTCATGCGATCATTGATCTGTCCACTCAGCTGCCTCCCAGTCGGACAGAAGGTGAAAACAGCACTTTTGTTTATGCTGCCGTAAATGTTGAGCTTGTGTGGCCAGAAACCGGGAGGACAGAAGGCCACATCGATATCAGCCAAATGGCTATTTGTTGTTATGGTCCAGGATACTCGTGTGGGCGAAAGGAGACAATAGGCCTCGACTACTCAATGGAAGTGCCGGAGGGGAAATGAGGTGAGAAGCTAAATGTAATTGATGTGGCTCAAAACAGGATTAGCGACTGGCTCAATTACCAAATGAAGATCTAGTGATTCGTTGAAAGAGAAAATGCATGGTGTGCTTCTTTTTGGCTGATGCTGTTGTTTTTATGATGCCCTGTGGGCATACTATATTTAGTACACAGTGCAGTCGCCTCTTGCAAAAACCGTCATTCACTCTGACTCGCCAGGTGAAGGAAGACAGGTTTTCAAATGATCCTCCCACAGTGGAGGCTGTCGGGGAGATAGTGAATATACTGTTCAAATCAGACGGAAACGTTAGAATATAGCACAAGTATGGAAATGTGGGTGTTTAAAGATTAATAAATCAAAGACTTAAATATCAAGTAAGAACCAAGGGTAGAAAATAGAGTCGGTTATTTTTAGAGTTATCTTTCATGCAAAGTCAGCCAATGTTTAAGACAAAAGCAGGAATATCGAATCACCAAACTATTGTCAAGTAGGTTTCAAGTCTTTTCACAAGATGATTTTGACATTTTAGGGGGGAAAAAAAATAAAAAAAATAAAATCACTGGCTGAGGAATAACATGTTAAGCGATGTACTTCTGTTACACCGACATGGTCATTTAACATCATCAAAGCCATAACGCACAACAGATTACACATCAATTCAAAAGTGTTCATTTAAAAGAACATAGAAGAAAAGAGGAAGAGTTCAAATACACGCACACCTAACATCCGTGATGGCATCCAGACTCAAATGTAATGCCATGGCTGGGCCAACCGAGACAATGTTGCTTAGCAGCACTCCAATTTTAGGTACCAATTACTACAAAATTTGAAGATGGTCCCAGCGGAGCTCTTCTCTTGGAGTGAAAACTCACCTATTCCCACAAACACACACAGTGTGCACGGAGCAGTAAGGGAACGACCCATTAGTCAGTTGTCATTGCCCTGATGGAACACGGATGGGACTTTTCTACGGCTCCTGTAGGGAAGGAAGACAATCCAGCTCTTCTGGATTCCCTCCGAGGGCTGAGGAACACTTGGTAATTCAGAATAGAGCTGTCACTGACAAAAACCTGCTGGGCGCTGCTGCTGCAGCACATCGGGAACAGAATCAAACTGCTATCACTGTCTCACACAAATAGCGACTGATAAATAAAGAATGAGACCAGACAAAGGCTCACAAAAGCCACCTCTTGTAAAACTGGACTGCAGACAGGGGGACGGGTATGAGGGACGAGGGTGGAAGGCTCGGGACGAGTACGGTCGCACAGCTGGGGAAGAGGCACAAGATACAACAGCCAGATGTGTCTGTGACGAGTGTGCACAGTGAATTTCATGGTGATAATACATGCATTCTCTTATCCTTATGTCTACCCAATGATGGTTAATAAGGCAAGTCTGCTCTACTTTAGCGTAATCTGTTATGGGCAATCTATATTATTATGAACAGTGCCCCGTTTACAGCTGGCATTGGAATGCGTCCCCACGTCTCGACTGTCCTCTTGTATCCCGCCTCTCAATATGCAAATAAACAGATTGGCTGGGTTGCACCAACACGGATTCATTTCATCTCAAATTAGTTCTAATAAGAGTTCAGCAACACTCGGGGAAAGCTCTGCTGAACCGGAATCTTGAGAGAAATTCAGCAGCAGCATAAAAAACAAAAGCTGCCGTTTCAAAAAGTTAAACCTCCTCCAGTGTAAGTTTAATACTGGAGCACATTTTTAATTGGTGTTGTTGGATTTAATCAGCGGGATGCATTAACAATATCTCTTGTGAATCTGGGTACTTTCATGGACATAAAAACATAAGGTTATTGTCTGCTTCTGAGACCCGGGGATGAAGAGCGGGCGGGCCGGCAGGGTGTCAGATGTGTGCAGAAATACTGACACATCACCAACAGTATGATAATAACATCCAAAGCACCAGATTCACTCGCAGTGGTTTCTGTGACATGAGAAAGGCTTTCAAAATACTCATCTTTAAAAATACAAAAACTGCCAAAATACAGAGAGCAACCTATAGACCTGGACTGTAGCCCCACCCAAGATGTTTGACGCATGAGCAAAACATCTCTACGGCTTTTTGTAATGTTCAGACGTAGTGAACAAAGCCAATGAGAACGTACTTCCTATTATGCAGACGACCCAAGTTGCGTATCGGGTCCTTCAAGACACATGCGCGTACACACTGCCGACCACAATGAAACCACAATTATTCTCAGGTGCACTCACAGCCGTGCTGTAGTTGTCCATTTGTCAACTAATCCCTCAAGACGCATGCTAATGCCAGGTCTGAACACGGCCCAAAGTCAACTCTGAAATGGACACTTGACGAGCCACAAAAGAAAGGAGCAGAGGGGAAAAGAGAAAACATGAAATAAGTGGAGTGCTGCAGTGAAGGGGGGAGATGTGCGGTCTGTCAGTGGGTCACTGCGTCGGGGAGTGTAATCAGAGGGAGGGACTGGTGCATCATTATTCAGAGTGTGAAGCCGGGGCGGAGAGGCGCTGAGAGGTAAACCAGATGATGGAGGCACCCATGATTCCCCTGCTCCCCTCCATCGCTGCCCCCAAGTCCACCTCTGTTAAACCCAGAATCTGGAGCTGAGAAGCGAGGAGTGCGCAGCAGGAGGCGCAGTGCTACCCATCACTATCGCCATGGGGAACATGATGCCGCATTTGCTCTTAAATCAGAACATGGCAGGGGGTCGAGTGATCTCATTGGCTTGTGTGTGTGTGTGTGCATGAATGGATGTATATAATACTACGTATCTACGATTCTTTTCTCTTGATTCTTTTTACAATTGATTGATTCCGCTGTTTTCAACAAGCTTGTTAACGTACAACCAAAACAAGTACACATTTATATTTTTGCAATATAAACATGAATTGATCATCAAATTACTCATTTAGCAATGAATTAAACGAATAGTTTCATGCACATATCTGTCTAGCTACCATTTCCCTTTTGATTGAGAGGTCAGAATATGTATTTCTTGTACAGTATCTCAACTAAATATCTAGTTTGTATAATGAAACATCGCCTGATCCCGTCTGACCTATCCGGTATGGAAATCTGATTTTATGATCCGCACATGTGATTCGGCATAGGCATGCGGCAGACATACACGGCGCCTGGGGAGAGTTAAAGTTTTGCTGGTGGGAGGAAACCGGAGAATACACACGCAAACTCCAACAGTGATAACCACTGCACCACCATGCATATAGATTGTAGATACTGAAACGTATTAAATATCGTGAAACAGATATCTGCTTTACATCTTCTAAGATCGGCAATCAGACGGGCGGTCAGTGAAACAGTCTGTTCCCCGTGATGTGAAAAGAGATGAATTGAAGAGCTGATGCTCTCATTTATACTTGAATCGTCTTTGCATCAGATCTCAGGAGCCAGAAGAATTACAGAACACACCAGAACAATTCAGTCTGCCTCCTGTCCAGATGCTATCAGGGCTGCACGCAGTGAACAGGAGCAGATAGGACCAGGCCCCAGGAACTGAAATGAATCACAGTCTAAGTCTGATACAGTATCTCTCTCCCCAACACCGATAAAAAAACAAACAAAAAAAACAAAGACCGCAGCTCCTGCCTCATGCTTACTTTCAGCCAAAGACTTTCATCTGATATCAACTCTGATGAGCTTGGCAGCCTCTGTGTGCATTTAAGTGTGGACTGTGTCAGCAGGTGTGTGATTTCCCGGTGCCTGTGTGAGTTTGCGTGTCGAAGCGTTTGCAAAAAAATATATATGGAGACAGAGATCTGTGCACCCGAATATTTGTTCCCATGTGCGTGCGTCTTTCTGCAAGTGTGTGCCTGTGTGCACGCGTGAGCACTTACAGTGTACAGTACACACAAGCTATACACAGTACAAGAAGAGGACAGAAGGATGACACGTGGGCAGACAGACAGAGCTGAGGTGCCCAGCTGTCAGTCCAGAGGTGGCTATGTGCCGACAGCTGACAGCTCATCCCACCAAATGGGAACGGCACGCGATATATGTGTATATGTACATATAGATATACAGTATATCTATATATACACATATATATACACACACACACACACACACACAATTGCTAGTTCTTCATTTCTCTTTTTTGCGAAAAACAAAAAACCCTGCCAAGCTATTCTTTGATTGAGAGTACAACACAGCATTTCCTCCCTAATACATGCATAATGGTATGAGGTAATGATGGGGACATGATGCAGTTTGAGCTTCACTCTCTGTCTTTATGCCTTGCACAGTCTGTCAGTATATCCATGTGCGTTTGGCTCTTGCATGGCTACAGCTGATTCCTGTGCAGAAAACAATATATCTGACAAATAACACACAGAAGTCCCTGTGTTTTCAAATGTTTTCACACCGGGATTACATGCAAATTGACAGGATTGAAATGCGAGAGCGTAAAGGCAGACCATCTGAAAGAGCGGCTCACATTTCCCC